>NC_057864.1:33399842-33699842 GCF_019393635.1 Dromiciops gliroides
CCCCTCTTGTAGGCTTTATGACAGACCCCTCCCCCATATTGCACCCACCGAGAGCCCATCCAGACCTCTGTGCAAGCAGGGTCCTGCAGCTCAGGACTCGGAAGGGGCAAAGGACATCCTTGCAGACATCTGCAGAATGACTCCAAGGGAAAGCTGATGGCCACAGGGCAGGCCCTTTCACCCCTCCCTTAGGCAACCTCTGGCCCCACCTACCACCACCCCACCACAGACACCCCAGCTTAGCAGCAAAGTAGCCAGAGGCCAGGGAACCTTCCTGATGAGTGGCCATCCCTCAAGCCCAGTCTCTGGACCCCAGCTCTTAGCAAGCTTGAGACCACCTTGAGATCATCAGGCTTCCAGGCTGCCTCCTGGCCTGGGCCCTGCACATCCATGGACTTAGTGTTCAGGCTTTGGGCTTCCTTCAGGACAGGGGTCGGTGGGACAGTGCAGAGTAAGTAGAGAAGTGGATGGAGGGAGGGAGGAAGGAAGGAAGGAAGGAAGGAGGAAAGGAGGGAGGAAAGAAGGAAGGAAAGAGGGAAGGAAGGAGGGAGGGAGGGAGGAAGGAAGGAAGGAAGGAGGAAAGGAGGGAGGAAAGAAGGAAGGAGGGAGGGAGGGAGAAAGGAGGGAGGAAAGAAGGAAGGAGGAAGGGAGGGAGGAAGGAAGAAAGAAGGAAGGAAAGAGGGAAGGAAGGAGGGAGGGAGGGAGGAAGGAGGGAGGAAGCACTGCCTTCTCTCTGCCAGACCTTGTGCTGGGTGGGTGCTGGGGAAGCAAGAATGAGGGTAAAACAGTTGTTTTGGGGACTTTCCCTTCCATTGGAGCAAGGCAGGACAGGGCCAGGGGATGGAGCTGGGATCCGGGCATCCCAGTGACAGGCAGGGGGGCCACAGGGCAGTGGGTTAGCAGACACTTTCTAGGGGGAAAAGGTAGCATCAATTGGATTGTTGTTCTCAGATCTAGAAATGGAAAGTGGGGGTCGGCCAATCCATACAATACTGGGGGTGGGTCACTGGAGAGGATGTGAGGTATCCTCTGGGGCGAACTCGACCGAGTTGAGTTGGGTGGGTTTTACTCACCCTCAAGGTGGAGGCCCAAGCTGGGCAGATTAACAGGGGACAGGCTGACCCCAAGTGTAGCCCCCAGAGGTCTGGTGCTGGAGTGTTCCTGGCGTGGATTAAGAAGGGGTGGTCTCCAGGCTGATGACTGTTCCAGGTAGGGAGGAAGGGCACTGTTGACACGGTGGCGTCCTGGGTGGCAGCAGGTTAAGGTCATAGCCTGACCCTTGCCCTCCTCCCTGGGCTCCTAGGCCATTTGGTGACCCTTGACAGGGGAGGCTGAGCCACTGCCTATGTTGGCATCAAGGAGCCCTGCTGTCCTGTGCCCCTTCCCCCACAGCCCAGGCCCACCTCTGAGCAGTCAGTCCTAGGGTGGGGGCCCCCATCAGCCAGGCTGTGTTCTTCGGTCTTATACAAGGACATCTGCCCCTTCTCTGGGCTCCGTCTTTGTCCCGGGTGTGGGCAGGGCAGGGCCAGCAGGCTGGCCTGAGAGCGCCTCCGCAGGGCTGGCTCCTCAGCCTCTCCCCCCCCGCGTGGGGAAGCTGCCGACAAGGGCTACTCCAGCTCTTAGAGCCAATGCACTTGGAGCAGCTGCTAAGCCCCGGGTAAGCCGGCTCGGTGCGGGCTCCTGACGGGACTGACAGTGCATGGAGCAGCCTGATTATACACAATTCCATTTTCGCAGGCCCGGCAATGTAATTTCACAGGGCGATCAGTGTTTGCATGTAATAGCAGGCTGGGCTAAGGTGTCAGAATATTAAAGGCGCTAATGGAAGGCTCCCGATACACTGGGGGCCGGCCTGCCCGCCACGTCGCAGATGGCTGGGCACTAAACTAATGGGGCAGCATCCAGGGAGGGAGAGGCTTGGGCCGAGGAGCTCCCGGGAGGGAGGGAGGGCACCTGCTTCCCAACCCAGGCACGGAAATTAAACTGAGACCTGGGGGGCAGGGAGGCGGGGGGGAGCCAAAAGCTAGATACAAGGCAGGCAAGGGAGGGGAGGGGATGTGCTGCACCCAGCCACCCTTGGCCAGCAGGTGGGAGCAGGGGCCAGAGTACCCGGCCTGTGACTTCTGGCCTGCTGGACTCCAAGGAAGGCCCCAGGGGTGGGATGTAGCCCACCTTGGAGTCACAGTGGCAGCAAGGGGCAGAGCTGGGGTTGGAATCCCCCCCATCTTTCCATTTCTCTGGTGCCCCCGGCCCCACCCACCTCCCTTCATAAAACAGACTCCCCTGAAACCCCAGATGAGTAACCTGGCACGGAAATGAGGGAGGAGATGGGGGCAGGTGGGTGGGGCTGGCGCTGGCCTAGACTGAGCGGGCCCAGCAGGGGGCCAAGAGGGCACCTTCGGCCCTTTGAACTGAACTGTCCCAGAGTGCCCTCCTCCTGACCACTCACCTTGGCCAGGACACAGATCATCGGGTTGTAAGATTTCAAAGGAGAAGGGACCCTAAAAGCCACCAAGCTCAGCTTAGGGTGGTCAGGCAGGCATTGGTCCCCCTTGCAGTGTGCCCAGCAGAGAGTCACCCTGTTGCTGCCTCCCGCTACCTCCCCCTCCACTCTGGGGCACACTGGCATGGTGAAGCTTTCTCAACACCTAGCATCAGCCTGCCTCCTCTTGGGTCAGGCCCTGCACCCACACTCAGGGTGGGCTAGGTCCTGCCCCCACCATGGTTGTGACCAATGCCAGCCCTGGAACCTCAGGGAAGGAGATCCCAGGGGGCCCCTTTGGCATCAGGTTGTCCTGTTCCTGCTTGGTGTCTGTGGGCCAGACACTCTTACCCTGACATTCAGTGCCTTTTGCACAGTTTGTGCCAAGCCTGCTAGTCTGAATCCTCCCGGGCCGCCAGCAGGCCCAGCCTGTACACTTGGGCTGAAGGCTTGGCCGCTCTGGCCAGTTTTTGTTTGTTTTGTCTCTGTGCCTCAACACCTAGCACAAGGCCAGGCATACAGGAAGCGATAAATCAGTGCTGATTGATTGATGGACTGATTGCACCCACCCCCAAACTACCTGGCATTCACCTGGTACACGTTCTGTGTCCCTGTCTGTGTTAGGCATGTTAACTCCCAAAGAGGAGGGCTTGTATCTCTTTGTCAGAATCTCCCCAGTGCCCCTGGGCCCGGGCACACAGTAAGGCACGCTTAAGCTGCACTTGTCGCTTAATAGAGGCATCCCTTCTGCTTGGGGACCATTCTGACTGGCGGGAGGTAGAGCAGAGGCAGCGGGCCCTCTGGCCGAGGACCCGGGGCTCAGGGCAGGGAGGGGGTGAGGAAACGGCTGGCTGTTCAATGAGAGCTGAGTCATTTAGCCCAGCCCTCTTAGCTGATACATGGGGAAACTGAGGCTGAGAGAGGGAGGGGCTTGCTCAAGATCACACAGGGAGTGAGCCTAGTCCCAGAGTCCAAATGCGATGCCTTCTCCATGGTGCACCCTGCCCCCCTCCCCCCCAATGATGCAGAGCCCTTTGGATGAATCATTGTTCCTGCCATTTTGAACCCTTCCGGGAACCAAAGGCCTAAAGGAAAGGAATGTTTGTAAAAGTCAAACACGTCCTGGTACCACTCACCAGGGACAGCCAGGCACACAAGGGTCCGTGCAGCTCCCAGCCCTCGGCCATGTCACAGACACTCTGGGTGACCGTGCCTTATCTGGGAATGTGAAACTGCCCAGCGTGACAGCCGTGGGCTGCTGCCGATGTGTGCCCATTCATCTCCACCCAAGCTCTGACAAGCTACACTGCCCTTCTTGAAAGACATCCGTCAGCCGAGAAAGCTGGGCTGGGGGCCGCCGCGCCCTGCCTCCCCCTTTCTTCTTCCTCCTTCCTTCCCTCCCTCCCCCCCCCCCCTCTCTCTCTCTCTCTCTCTCTCTCTCTCTCTCTCTTTCTCTCTCTGTCTCTCCCCCCTCCCTCTCTCCCTCTCTCTCCTCCAGCTGAGCCCCATGGAGTGGAGGATCTTTGGTGATAATCCAGCGATGATAATGGGAATAAAGGGGACTCCTCATCTAATGTTGTTTTGCCCCAAGCCCCCGTGTCCGCAGCAGCCCCCCAAACGCCTGTGATAAGGGTCCCTCTGTCAGCCCTGGGATGAAGGTGTCGAGATAACATTGAGGCCCCAGAGAGGCAGGAGAGCCGCCAGCAGAGGCTGGGTGCGTGGTCGCCGCCGCCCGCCCAGCGCTAAGCTGGGAAGCGGGCTCGGCACCTGCTAATACGCGTGTTTAATATTTGATGTGTTGGGATAAAGCAGGATCACCTTCGAATTGAATTGAGTGTCAGACGAGAATCTATTACTGAAATTCGGGTGTGATTTGACAGCAAAGTAGACGATGTTATTCTTGACTAGTTACTGCAATCTTCTCGCCGACATCACTTAAATATTTTTTTCTTTGCTTGAGTAAACACACATTATCCTTCTTTTTTCCACCCTTCCTTCCTTTTTTTCCTTTTTAGAGGAAAAAAAAATACCCAGCTTGCCTTCTCGGGGCTGATAGAGTAGATGGTTATTTCTTTATTTGTCCTATTAAATGGAATTTCTGATCGTTTAATCCTGCTTTTGTAAGTGATTTTAAAGTACTTGAAGGCTGGGAAGGGGGCCCCCCACTTGTCCCTCCCCTGCTGGGCTTTGATCAGGGCTGGCCAGCTGGAGGCTGACCTCCAAACTCTAGCTCCCCATATCTCTGAGCTTGTGTCCTGCACCCTCCAGGCCTGCCCGTGCCAGGGCCTACTGAGGCCCCTTGACCTAAGCCAAGGCTTCAGAGATGGGGCCATTGGGTATCAGGGAGTGGGGGGGAGGGGGAGGCTTTGACCAGGAAGCTCTCTGTGGCAGACCACTCCTCTCTGACCCCACCCATTGTTAGGATTCCCAAGGCCTGATTTGAGGGAACAGGAAAGAATTTGGCATTTGAGACAAATGAACGAGGGCCAGGGTGCTGCCCAATCACCCCACACTGCAAGCAAGGTGACCCCATCCCACACTGGGGCAGGCCCAGAACCTGCCACATTCGCCTGGCTCAAACCAGCCTTGTGTGCTCAGTGAGTCCAGTTATCCAGCCCGTGCCACGGTCAGGGCTCCTGGGGACCACACGAGGTCATGACCACCTTGGCCCCCAGCCCCTACCAGACGCTGGGGTGGGCAGAATAGTGAGCTCTGAAGCCGGAATCGGGGAGACTTGGGTTTGGATCCCAGCTCCGCCTCTTAGCACTTGCTGGCTGGGTCAGCGGGCAAATACCTGGGCAGCCTCAGAGAAGCCCATGAGTGTGTAGTGACTGCTGAGACTTGTCATCAGTAGCACTGAGGCTGCGACCTTGGGCAGGAGCCTGTGCCTCTAGAGCTCTGAAGTCCTTCCTCTGAGACTAGATGGGTCCCTTTACCCCCCCCCCAGGCTAGATGACAGGGACAGGACTCTACCTGTGCTTCAGCAGCTCTGGGCCCCATTGGCCCATGCCAGCCTCCACACCCACCCAATCTCACTGCTCTGCTGGACCCAAAGGAGTGGCCCCAGCCCTCAGGGAAGTGAGCACAAAACCTGCTCTCTGGATGGGGGCCCAAACTAAGGCTATCGCTGCCATCCCCTGCTGCGGGGAGCCCTTCTGTGTGCCTGCTGCCTAGGGCTCACAGTGACCCTCGAAGCCCCAGAGAAGACCCTCTCACCTCCCCTCCTCCCCCTCAGTGCTGAGTTAACAGTCAGGAGCCGAACTTTGCTGTTTAAAGATTAAAGGCTCCCTTTAAATATTAAACACCAGAGCATCTCTCCTGATGGGGTGGCGGGGTGGGGGGTTTGGGGGGGGGGAGATCTAGTCAGCAACTTAAAGCTGAGCAGGGTTAGTGCCCCCTGCAGACCCTGGTGGAGGGTCGGGGAGGAGGCCCCTCCTTCCCCCAGACCCCCATGAGGGTCTAGGAGGTGTAGGAAGAAGGGAGTGAGGAGCTGGGGGGCTGGGGGGAGCAGATCGATGCCCCTGGCACTTCCTTCCCCAACCCCAGGAAAAACAATTAACAGCAGATCGATGGGCAGTGGGCTTTGAATATGCATAAGTGTGCACTTGACCTTCATCAGGGAGCAGAGACATCCCCCCCTACACACACACATACACACACTCGCGCGCGCACACACACACACACACTCGCACATGCACACAGGGGCTGCTTAGTCCAAAGACCTGACTGGCGACCTTGATTCCTGCCCGGTAGGACATTGCACATGGTGGGTCTAGGCCAAGGCCTCTGGGATCTCCCAGAAGGAGGCT
This sequence comes from Dromiciops gliroides, assembly GCF_019393635.1. Classification (NCBI taxonomy): domain Eukaryota; kingdom Metazoa; phylum Chordata; class Mammalia; order Microbiotheria; family Microbiotheriidae; genus Dromiciops; species Dromiciops gliroides. The sequence continues at coordinate 33,406,134 of NC_057864.1, forward strand.
TAGACACTTAGACCACAGCTGGTAGTGCCGTGGATAACACACTAAACTTGGAGCCAGGAAGACCTGAGTTCAAATCCAGGTTCAGACACTTCCTAGTTATGTGACCCTGGGCAAGTCACTTACTCTCTGTCTGCCTCAGTTTCTTCAAATGTTAAATGGAGATAATAGTAGCAGCTGCCTTGTAGGGCTGTTGTGAGGCTCAAATGAGATCATATTTGTAAGAAGCTCCTTAGTGCAGGGACACATGATGGGTGTGGTATAAATGCTTATTCCCTCCCCCACTCTGCCGCCCCCCAAAAAAAATAAAGGAATGAGACAGAGGTACTGCCCATCTGGGGAACCCGTCTCAGACCCAGCCAAGTCCTGGGCCCAGGAACCTCCTCAGCCTGAGATTCAGGGCCCTGCAGTGTCTGTCCACACCCTGACCTTCTGCTCTTTGCTTGGAGGCCCCCTCCACTCTTCCTGGCTTGCTCTGGCCCAGAGTTTTTCCTATCTCTGCCTATTTGCTCAAGCTGTCCCCCTCACCTGTGAGGCCATTCCTTCCCTCCAAGGCCCAGCTCTTCATCACCTACCACAAGTGCAGAGAGGCAGCCCTCCTCTGAGCAGCGGGTCCTGGGCTCCTGCTTTCCCCCTCCTTCTGTACCGTGACCTCCCCTATGACGACCTCACAGGCCTGTCACCCGTGACGTGTCAGCTCAGCAGGCATAGTTACCAGCTAGCTCCTGTTTACCTGTGAGGGCAGGAAGCCAGCTGTGGGCTTTGGGGCCCTCTGAGAACCCAGACACTGGCCTCCAAGGCTGAAAGAGGCTTGTAGCACCGCACCCCCCCCCCCCCCCCCCGCCAAGCAGCCCGCCATCCCCCAAGGCCCCAGAACTTTCTTTGGGATTTCCTGGGGTCCACCTGGGGAAACCCCCAGGAGAATCCAGCTGTGTTCCCCTTTCGGCTCCACCTCCCTCTTTTCTCCTCTCTTTCCAGCTGTGCCCTCCTGCAGCTGTGGGTCTCCCTCCTGCCATGGGGCTTGCCCTCAGTAGGGGGTGGGGGGTGGCCAGGATGCATCAGACCTGCTCGGCTTGGGAGGAGAAGGGGAGGGGAGGGGAGGGGAGGGGGAAAGGGCTGTGTACACAGCAGGAGGGCTGGGAATTAGGCATTGACTTAATTAGGAGTTGTAATTGCTAATCACCTCCCTCCAGGACCCACCTCATGTGCTATTAATTACTATTAATTATGTGGGCCCTGCATAGCCTGAGAGCCAGGCTTGGCTCAGGAACTAGCTGGGCCACAGGCCCATCTACTCCCTGCCCGCCCCCAAGGCTGTCCTCCCCCTGGCTGAGGGGGAGGACCAGGACAGGGAAGGGGGGAGTGGGTGTGGAGGACCCACGGCGGGTGTGCCATCACTAACCAGCCTCTTCCTCTCTTCCAGGCCTACAGCTTTGCCATGGGCAGCTGGCCCAAGAACGGCTTGCTAGATATGAACAAAGGTCTCAACCTTCAGCACATAGGACGACCTCACAGCGGCATCGGTCAGTCTCTGCTGCCTCATTCGGCTCCCCTGCCCGCCTCTGTCCCTGGCTTCTCTCCTGTCCTCCCCCATCCTCTGCTGTCGAGGGGCTGTTGGGTGAATTGGGTGTTCTTTGTGTGTCTGCACCTTGGGGGCCACCTTCCTCGGGTAGATCCAGCCGCCTGTTCTGACGGGGCCTGGGCTTTGGTGGTCCTCCAGACTTTGCTCAGGTTTCCGAGGCTGTAGAGTCATGGGCCTTTGGGCCGGGGCTCAGGGGTGGGGCTCACTCTGAGAGCCGGGGTGACACCCCCCAGGCCTCTCGCTGCTGCTACCTCCTCATATCCCTGCTCGGGGGAGACCTCCTTGGAGAAACTGCCGCCAGCCCTGCTCCTGAAGGGAGCTGTTTAATATTGTTTCAAGGCTCTGGCCACTAAACTCTGCGATCGATACGAGTTAAGGAGATGAATTATTTAAACCTCACCAGCTTTTAATTAGTAGGGTCCTTCTGAGCGATGACTCTGGCTGCATTATTGACGGCGGTGGCGGCACGAGAACGTGGTCCTCAGATGTGGAGGGGGTGGGGGCAGCTGCACTTGGTGGGGGGCTCAGGGACTCCGTCGCGTTTGCCCTGAAATCCAGGGCCTCGTGTCCTTGACCACACACAGGCCATGCCCTGAGCCCTCTCCACTCTCCCGTGGGGGCAAAAGCAGGGCCTTTGTCCTAGGGGAGCATGAGATGAGATTCCCGTGGAAGGGTGCTGGAATATCAATATCCAAGGCCCTCCCAGGTACACAGGTCCAAGGTCAGGAGCATCAGGGGACAATAGGGTCAGTTGTGAGCTGTCACCATTTGACAAGGTTTTGTGGTGGGTGACATTCGAGATGGACCTTGCTATGTGGGTGGGGTCAGGACTGTAAGTGGGAAGGAAGAAAGGAAGGAGGGAGGGAGGGAGGGAAGGAGAGAGGTAAGGGAGGGAGGGAAGGAAGGGAGGGAGGGAGGAAGGAAGGAAGGAAGGGAGGAAGGAAGGAGGGAGGGAGGGAGGGAGGGAGGGAGGGAGGGAGGGAAGGAGAGGTAAAGGAGGGAAGGAAAGGAGGGAGGGAGGGAGGAAGGAAGGAGGGAGGGAGGGAAGGAGAGAGGTAAAGGAGGGAAGGAAAGGAGGGAGGGAGGGAGGAAGGAAGGAAGGAAGGAAGGAGGGAGGGAAGGAGAGAGGGAAAGGAGGGAAGGAAAGGAGGGAGGGAGGAAGGAAGGAAGGAAGGAAGGAAGGAAGGAAGGAAGGAAGGAAGGAAGGAAGGAAGGAAGGAAGGAAGGAAGGAGGGGAAGGAATGAAAGGAGGGGAAGAAGAAGAAAGGGAAAGAAGGAGGAAAATAGAAAAGAATGAAGGAAAGAAGGATGCTATTCTGCTCCTCCATTTTACATTTAAGGAAACTGAGGCTGAACCAGGCTAAGGCACTTGCCCAGTGGTTCACAGCTAGCAAGCTTCTGAGTGGGGCTTTGCAGTCTCCACTGCGCCACCTAGCTGCCGCAGTCAAACATTCCTTAGGCACTTGCTGTATGCCAGGTTCTGTGATAAGCAAAGCAAGACAGTCTCTGTCCCCAGGGAGTTCCACAGGGTGAGGGGATGCTGGACATGGGCAGCTTACAGTGAAACTCCCCATCAGTGCCAGGATACCCAGGGGCAGAGGACACTGCATCCGTAGGTGGGGAGGTAGCTACAGTAGAGGCAGCATGGGGTAGAAACAGACGTTATCCCCATTTTGTAGATAAGCAAATTGAGGCTGAAAAAGGTCAAAGGTCCTACAACTGCTAAGTGAGGCTGCCTTGGAACAGGTCTTCCTGACTCCAAGTCGCTGTGCCCACCAAACTGTGGGACTCTGCCCCCTTACCAAGCACCCACCTGTGTTTTCCTACCTGTCCCAACAGTGGGAATGTGTTTGCCCTGATCAGCACTGATGCATCTCTTTACCCAAGGCCAAGAATGGCAGAGACGGGGGAAGAATTCTGTGTTAGGCTTGTGGTCCAATATGTTATTGTTTAGTTGTTTTCAGTCCTGTCCAACCCTTCATGGCCCCATTTGGGATTTCCATGGCAAAGAGACTGGAGTGCTTTGCCATTTCCTTCCCCAGCTCATTTGACAAATGAGGAAACTGAGGCAAACAGGGTGAAGTGACTTGCGCAGGGTCACACAGCTAGTGAGTGTCTGAAGCCATATTTGAGCTCAGGTCTTCCTGACTCCAGGCCCGGCATTCTATCTGCTGTGCCACCTAGCTAGTCCACTGTGACTCCTGGGGTATTCTAACAATTAAAAGTTAATAAAGACCAGGACTAAACTGGGTGGAAAACTGACTGATCCTCAAAAAGAGCAGGTCAGCTTTCCAGCATCAGTGTCCTATTCCAGCCTCATTCTATCCACCCCATGGCCCTTGGGCTAAGACTTTCCCAGCCCAGGCCTCCAGTTTCACCCTAGGGCAGAGGCCCATTCAATAGCTGGTAAGGTAAAGGTCTGGGAAGAGACACCATTGGAGTCACCTCTGTATAGTGTGAGGGAGGATGTGATAGATTCTCCTCCCACCTTCCCCTCCCTGACCCCATGATGTGGCATCTGAATGGGGCTCCACCATCCACAGGGACCTTTGAGATTTGCCCCATCTGCCATCATGCCCACAACAGCCCTGGGTGTAGGCGCCACTATCCCCACTTTACAGGCAAGGAAACTGAGGCACTTAGCCATCAGCTGACCTGTTTAGTGGTACACACAGTAAGCATCAAAGGCAGGGCTTGAACTCAAATCGCCCCAGCCCAAATTCCAGTGAAGTGTCTCCCCCAGCTGCTCCCCTCTGAGGCAAAGGGGAGGAGGGAGACGGCCCAGGTGTGGGGACACACAGCTCAGAGGCTCATGGTGTTCAGAGGACACCAGCCAATCCTGTATGGGAACCAGCAGCGGTGAAGGCCCAGGCACTGGGCACGCCAACAACCTCTGCCCTCCCCATGCATGCGGATACTCCCTCCAGCACCCTAACCTTCCCTGTTTCTCAGTCTACTCAGTTCCCATAAATTACTCCTCCACTCTACCTCATTTCCACCCAGCATGGTCACCGATCTCACAAGAACTCCAAAATTCCTTAACCTAATCATAATTGTCTATTATTCAGTGTCTCTCTCTGTTTCACATTTCTTGTCTGCCTCGGTTTCCTCAACTGTAAAATAGCACCCACTCTACTGGTTTTGAGGATCAAATGAGATCACAGTTATAAAGCTCTGGCACATAGTAGGTACTATATTTGCCCCCTATTCATTGTAAGCTCTCTCTTTTCCCCTCCTCCCCACTTCAACCCCTGTCTCCCTTCTCCTTGCCAAGGCCCACATCTCTTCTTGTGCCTTTGACCTCCCCCACCTGCACCCCTGCCCCAGTCTACTCCAGAAGCCTTATCTCTCCCCCTGACCCCATTTTGGTCCTTCCCTTGCTCATCTTCAGTTTCTTGTTCTGTCCTGGCTCTTCCCCTGCTGCCCCCAAACACAAGAAGAGGGGCCTGAGTCCTTGCTCCAGAGGGCAGCAGTGGCTCGTCTCCTGTTGTCTTTCTACCCCAGAAGCCCAACACGGGACCTGGCTCATTAGCAAACACTGAAATGGTTTTTTTAATCCAGTATTTTGACTTCACAGCCAGAGCCTCCCAAGGTTCACCCTCACTCCCTCCTTCCGCCTTCTCTCCTCTTCCATCACATTGTCTCTGAAATCGGCTTCATGCAGATGAAACTGCTCTCGGGGTCGCCAGTCCCAGGGCTAGATAAGCGGACGCCTCTTCTCAGGCCTCATCCTGCCTCCTCTCGAGAAGGGGACAGAGCTCCTCACCCTGAGAGTGGGCCAGGGCAAAGTGGGCTGCTTCTGGGGACAGTGACGTACGTCCTCACCCCAGAGGGCCAGGGCAGCAACAGGACAGCCACTCGTGGGCTCCTCGGACAGGTGCCTCTCAGACGTGGTGCTCGCTGGGGCTCCTTCTGGTTCTTCCGTCATCAGGCTGATACCCTTCAGCCTGCCTCCTTCCTTCCTCATCCACACCAGCCTACATGGGTCATCAGGCATAACATGGAGGCCCATACCACCCCTTCTCCTGGCATCTCTAGCAGGAGACGGGTCCTGGGCAGGGTACTCCCCTGCCTTCCCCGCTGTGGCGTCTGAGGCATAGCTTCTCTTAATGTCCCCAGCCTGCCCTGTGCCCACCGCTTCCCCTGCTCCCACCCCCCTCCCATGCGATGCCGCTAATGGCTGCCTCATTAGGCTCAGCCACTGGCCCCGGTTGGTGCTCCCATCTGGGGGTTAGGAACCTGGGACCACAATGCCCATTAATGGGGTCCTCCAAGCATCCTGCCTAGGATCTGGTCCTGCCCACATCTCCTTGTCCCCCCAGGTCCAGCAGGGCCACCTCACCCATTGAGAGGGTCAGTGGCCGCTCCCGCCCCATCTCTGGAGGAGAGGGTGCTGGGGGTGGGAGGGGCTAGCTTGGGGCGCTAATTAGAGCAGGGAGAAGAGGAGATGGCGAGGCTCGGGTTTGGAGCAGCAAGGTTAATGGCGTGCTCACGGAGTCGGCAGTTTTAATGAGCTCCAACTCTCCATGCGCTGAGTTCACTGTGCGTGTTAAAAGGGTCTCACTGTGGGAGTTTGATGGGGACTGTCTCCCGGTCCCCGGGTCAGGGGTCATCGCCCGTCACTGTCCACTCAGGCATATGTACTTGGTGACACAATTCTAATGAACTCCTCAAGGAGCTACCATGCCAGGGAGGGGAGTGGGCAGTCTCCCAGCGGCCAGGTTCTGACGGACCCTTGGCGCCGTCTGAGCCACCTCCGCTTGTCGTTCTGACAACAGACCCCTTGCCTGCTCCTCTCTGGTCCAGCAGGGCCAGGATCTGACCCAGGTGTAGGGAGCCGGGCTATGAGAGGGGAAGGGGGAGAGCCGTGGAATGGGACGAGCTCATGAAGGGCTTGAATGCCAGGCCAAGGCTGGATCGGATCCTCTTGGCAAGGGGGGGACCTGTGACTTGGCCAGACCTGTCTGTGCATTAGGTGGGCAGCAAAGGCAGGGAGAGAGAAAAGGGGACAGGAACTGGCTCCAGGAAGAGCAGTGAGGAGGCTTGGAGGCGTACTGTGCGCCAGGCGTTGTTCTAAGGACCTGGGATCCAAAGAAAGTCCAAGATGGCCCCCACTCCCCAGCAGCGCCCAGCCTGCTGGGAGAGACAAGGCAGGACAGACAGCGTACACTGGAGGTGACCAAGAGAGGAAAGGCGCCCCTGTGAGCAGGGGCTGAGATGAGGAGGGGGAGTCCTGAGCACAGCAGCGAGAACACTCCTGGCTGAGAAATGGAGCCTGAGAGGAAGGCCACCGAGGCCCATGTGGCGGCACTTCAGAGTAGGTGTGGTGGGGGGTGAGGAGGCCACAGAGCCGGAGATGAGGACCGGTGAGCGGCTGGAGGAGGGAGGAAGGGAAGGGGAACGGGCTCCCCCCACAGCCTTGAAGGTCCTTGGACACTCCCTGGAGGCCAGTCTTGGCCTGTCTAGGGGCCCTTCCTTTCTGCCCATGGCCCTGAGAGTCTGTGGGAGCCGAGGCAGATAAAGAAGGTGGCCGGTCTGCTCTGGGTTAGAAACCAGAGGGTGACCTTTCGCCCAAAGGGGCCTGTCAGCTCTTCCAGTGGCCTTCCCGGTCCCCCCAAGTCCTGCTGCTTCCAGAAGACCAACGCCGAGCCTTTGCCTTCAGAGAAGTCAGGCTCCCCCGTCTGACCTTGGGCAGGTCACACACCTACCCTCTCTGAACAAGAGGATACCGGCCTTGATGACCCATAATGTGGTCAGGGCCCCAGGATCCTGTTTCACTTCCAACAACACTGTGCACTGCTCTCCATGGGATTCTTTGCCCCTGGCTCACTCACTGGTGTATCCCCTCCTCTCGCTGTGCCCAGGTTTGCCCCTGGAGTGGGCTCCCCAGGATGTGCCTCCCTAGGCTTTGTTCATGGTGGGACCCCGGAAGGGCTCAGTAAAAGCCACTCTGCTCTCCGCTGGGCTCTCTCCTCTCAACCAGCTTGTGCTCTTCCCTGATTCCCACAGCGGCTGCTCTGAGCCTCCTCTTCTCACCCTGTTCACCACAGGCCCCTTCTTCTCCCCCTTTCTAGATCTCACCACCCCCTAGCCCTTCTCCCACATTCACCTGCTTTGCTACAGCCTCTGACGAAGCAGTCACCCTTCTCAGCAAGACCAGCCCTCTGACGTGGGCCCATCTTCTGGCAGTCACCCCTCGCTACGCCCCAGACTTAAATAATCCCCTCTTGACCTGCCCATCCTCTGCTACAAGTGTGCCCCAAGTTTCCACCGTCCTTAAAAAAAAAATCCCTTTCTCCACTCAAGCTCATGACCTTCATTCCCCCTTTCACGGGCAGACTCAAAAAAAATAAACGAAGTTGTCCACAGGCATCACTTCCACTTCCTCTCCTCCCAACCTCCAACTGCCTGGTGGCCCCAGGGATGGCTGCCTCCCTCCTGGGTTCTTGTGCCTCTGCCCTTGCACACTTGATTTCCGCTTGTATCCTTTGCTGGCTCCTCTGCCACGTTCGACCCTGTGAATGAAGGCATCTCCCCCGCCTCTGTCCTGGGCTCCCTCTGTGTTCCCCCTCTGTTGTTTTGCTTGGCACTGTCATCAGCTTCCGTGGGTTGCATTGCCCTCTCGCTTCCAGGTATTCCCAGATCTCTAGATCCAGCCTGAGATTCCCTCACAACCCTAGTGCTCTGGCCCTCCATCACTATCTACCTGCCCATTAGACATCTGGATGTGCCACCTCCCGCCCAGCCTGTCCCCATAGAACTTGTCCTCCCCTTCCCGGCACTCTCATTTCTGTGGAAGGAACAGCCATCCTTCCAGTCAGCCCTGTTCAAAGCTTCCAAGGCATTCTGGACCCTTCTCCTCCCTCACCCGCCCTCAGTTGCCAAGTCCTTTCACTTGCGCCTCTTCCTTTCTCTAATTGTCTGCACCTGGCCCTGGCCCTGGCCCGTTCCCTCCCACCTGGATTATTGAGGCAGATTCTGCATCATCTCCCCTTTCCAATCCATCTTCTCCGCAGCTTCCATAGTGGTTTCCCTAAAGCAAAAGTCTGACCATGCCACCCACACCAGCACTGCACCCTCAAGCAAACTCCAGTGTTCCATCACCCCCTGAAAACATAGCCACACCTACCTTTCCAGGCTTATTACACCTTATGAATTATAACATTATGATGTAATAATACTTTGTTATAAACAATATCTTCATTGGCATCCAGGTAGTGTAATGGAGAGGGTACAGGACCTGGAGTCAGGAAGGTCTGGGTTCAAATCTGGCCTCAGACGCTTATTAGTTATATGACCCACCTCTCTCAGCCTCAGTTTTTTCATCTATAAAGTGGGGGTAATAAAATCACCTCCTTCCCAGGGCCGTTGTAGGTTCTGGTAAGATCACATCTGCAGGGGGGCAGCTAGGTGACGCAGTGGATTGAGCATTGGTCCTGGATTCAGGAGTTGAAATCCAGCCTCAGACACTTGACACTTACTAGCTGTGTGACCCTGGGCAAGTCACTTAACCCTCATTGCTCCGGAAAAAAAAAAAAGATCACAGATCACGTCTGCAAAGCACCTTCAGAGAGCTGCAAGTGCAGGCTTGTATTATTACTCATGCATTCTGTGTCAAAGCCAGACTGACCCTCCTGCTCTTCCTCACACAACAGTCCAACCACCGCCCCCACCACCCCACCTTCTGCTCAGACTGAGGCTGCCTCCCAGCCCCTCCAGCCACAAGTGCATCCCCCTAAAATGGCCTGGTATTTATTTGTCATATGTAGTACGTGTGTGCGCGCGCACACATGCACGTACATTTGTGTGAATGTGGGTGTAGTTTACTTGAAGGGACATTGTGATATGGACAACAATGATGGATGTTATCAATAATAATAATATCGATAACAACAGCAGCATATTTATTGTGCCTACTATGCGCCAGGCACTGTCAAGCACTTTGCAAATAGTATCACATTTTATTCTCAACAATCCTTCAAGATAGGTGCTATTATGAGCACCATTTTATAGTTGAGGACACTGAGTAGACAGGTGAAGTGACTTGCCCAGGGCCACCTGGCAAATGCTGAAGCAGGATTTGAATTCAGGTCTTCCTGACTCTGGGCTAGGTTCAGCTCTCTATCCACTGTGCCAGGAGTCTGGAAGACATGGATTCAAATATCACCTGTAGTATTTACTACCTGTATGACCTTGATCAAGACCCTGAACCTCTCTGTGCCTCAGTTTCCTTGTATGTAAAATGGGGATCATACTAGCACCTTCCTGAAGGGTTATGAGAGTCTCATTATTCAGGGAGATAAGACATATGTAAAGCATTTCACAAGCCTTAGAGCTCTCTGTATCGTGTGTGTGCCACACACACTTATCTCCCTCCCAAGCACAACCTCCCTGAGGGCAGGGGTGGCTTCTCTTTTGCCCCCCTCTCTCTCTTCCGCTCCCCAGCACCTGCACCAGGCTTGGCCTGTAGTCAGCGCTTCATCAGTTCTTGGGAGCTGCTTGGTTGAAGGTGCCAAGTCAGATGTGGGCTCGCCTTCCTAACCACAGCCCATGGCCCACAGGAGAGTGGCTCACCTGCCCCGGAGGCTATGGTGGGTCCTCCCTGGCTGGGGATTCCTTCCAGCCCCGAGGCCCGGGCCGTGGGAGCCTTTGTAGTCTCCCCTGCTCCAAAAGCCCTGTCCTTCAGATGTCCCCGCTGCTGTTGTCAGGAGCAGATTCACAAGGGAACAGAGAAGGATTTGGGCCAGGCTCGCTGAAGTCCACCGGACGGAGGATGAAATGAGATGGCCTGGGGAGGAATAGAAGGGAGGGCACCCCTTCAGAGAGGGGGTCAAAGTCCCACAGCCAAAGCGGGAGCAGACAGAGCCACGCCCAGTGACCTTGCTCCTGGGTGCTAGACCCTGGAAGGGTTGGGACCACGGGGTGGGGCACCCCATGTCCGCACCAAGGAGGCAGTGCCAAGCCCCAGCTGGCCCATGTGAGGGCGCTTGTCAGAGTGCATCAGAGAGGCAGCAGGGATCTAATTAGCAGCCTTGAGAGGTGTCAGCCTGGAACGGGGGCGGGCAGGCTCAGGGAGATGGGCTTTTACCCAAAGGAAGAAAGGACAGTGACAGCCTTTTCTGTGCACACGGCAGTCCCTCCCTCCCTGCCCGCCCGCCCGCATGGGGGGAGCGGGATAATGAGGCTCTGTGGCGAAGGATGCCTTTGCCTCCCCTCCTTGAAGTTTCCCAGGTCCCTCTGAAGGGCCTCGGGCCAGGGGATTAGTGTACACCAAAGCGTGCGTGCGTCTGTCCGGTCTCCTCCCTGTCCTTGCCCGCTGCCCCCCCTCCCATAGCTGGCCAGCAGGGGGTCCCTTCTGATCATGCAGGCTCTGAGCAGGAATCTCGGCTCTCTCCTGCCGCTGACAAAGGAGGGAGGGAGACAAAGGAAGACGGACCTACCAGGCCAGCCAGTGCTTGGCTTGGCCCCCTTGCTGGACCCGGCCAGAGGGGAAGGGTGCAGAGAAAGAGCAGTTTGGGCCCCTGAGGAATGGGGCTCCCCCAGGGAAAGCCCATGGGACTGCTGGGGGTGGGGTGGAGCCCCCGTCTGAGGCGCCTGGGGCTGTTGAGAGGCTGGAAGGAGGGGAAAGGGTCTCTTCTACAGAAGAGGGATGGCAGCCTTTGTCATCCAGCTAGAACCATGCCGGTCAGTGAGTCAGTCAACAGGCCTGTCATAGGAGCCTGTTCTGTGCCAGGCACTAGAGACCCAGAGACAAAAGTCAGATGGGCCGTGCCTTCTAATGGAGTAAGGACATTCCAGGCCTGGGGAAGGAGCGGGGTCAAGGCATGGAGGTAGGAGATGGTGCATGGGGAACAGCAGAAAGGCCGAAGCCTGGCTGAACCGTAGAGTAGGTCTCCACGTGTATGTGCCCATCAGCTGCCATACAGAAGATGGGCCTTCTAGGCATAGTGCCACAGATGAGGGAACTGAGGCCCCCCAGGTGTGATTGGCAGGGCTGGGGCTTCCTGAATCCGGTAGCCAGTCAGCCCCCAAGAAGCGGGCCATCAGAGAAGACCACGGGACAGGGAAATTCCCTCTGGGGGATAGGCAGGGAAAGCTGTTGGGCCCCCTGTTCCTCAGTTTCCCTGAATGACAGCTTTATAGTGGGGGGGCAAGACTGGGAAGAAAGCAGCTCGGTACCTGAGGCACCAGACCTAGCCTGAGGAGATGAGGGAAGGGGGGGTGGGGACCTCCTTTCTGTTCCCCACATGGGAAGTGAACAGGGTGACAGCCTCTCCCTAGGGCTGCTCAGAGCACGGGGAGGGGCCTCCAAGAAGCTGGCCTCACTCCCTGGACCAGCCTCCTGCCCAGGCCGGGGGGGGGGGGGGGGGGGGGGCCGGGGAGCAGGGAGCAGGTAGTGTTCCTCCACCCCCACCCCAGCTGCCTTGGTACCGGGCGCAGAGGGACCTGAGCACTGGGGTAATTAGCAGCCGCGGGCCCTCCTCAGGCCGACTCATCTTTTTGTCTGTGTTAAAGGCATCGGTAACTACAATCTTTGTTTCTCTGCTCCCCCCGGCCCCTGCCGGCCGCCCCTTGTCTCTCTCTGTATCTCCTGTCAAACCATCGCCGACGTAAATGACAAAGAAATCAGCAAGACAGATCAATGCCGGCCAAATTAGCGCTCCCAGATAGACTGTGCGCCGATGTCAGCGCCCTGACCCCTGCTGCTCTTGCAGCCTCCTCCGCTGATATTATGCAAATTGCATCCATCTGGCAGGACCCGGCCTTCGCTCCCCCCCAGCTCCTGACTCTTGCTGGAGGAATAATGGGCCGGGGAGGCGGGTAGTGTGCCCACATGTGTGTGTGTGGGGGGGTGCCACTCGTGTGCGCGCACACGGCCCATGATTGACAGGGCAGATAAGGGGCTTCATTGGATTCCTCAGGGCTGGAGGATTAGGAGCTCAGCTCCAGATGGGAGATAACTCAACTTCATTTAGGTCTCTTTGCCTCCTGACCCCCCCCCCAGTCTCTCCCTCCCCAACTCTGCCCTTCCCTTTTCCATCGATATTCGCAAGTCATTAGCAGTGGGTTAAGGTGAGAGACAATGTCAGAGGGAGCAAGCTGGCCAGCTGGGGCCCCGCCCTCCTCGGAAGGTCATTCTGACTCCCTGCGGGACACAGGACAACCACACCCTGGCCCTGTCTCCCTCTGCTTCCCAGGACTCCTGGGTCCCTTCACCTTCCCTCCCCAAGCCCCTTGAACACCACTGGCCTTAGGAACAAAGGGAGACCTGCCTGGGATTGACACCAGAATGCCTCCAGCTGGGTCCCAGGGGTGTCTCATCACATCATAGGGCGCTAAGCCTGCTCCTACTCTCTTGTCCCCACACTGGTGGGGTCCCACCAGGGACACAGAGAGGGACTTCCGGAAGGAAGCACCTGTTCTTAACCTGTAGCTGAGTGGCTGGGGACCAGCAGCTCTGAAGGCCTTCATTTGTGGCGGGCCCCTCAGCTGTCTCCGCAGCTTCTTTATGGCCAGGCCATCCTGAGCTGAGCGAACTAACGGAGACCAGCCTGAGATGCCTGCCCATGGGGGGCGGGGCAGGCTTCTGCTGCAGCTCTCACCAGGACCAGATGCCAGCACCCTGGACAGCCCCGGGGCACTGTCCCTGTCCCTGCCCTTGGGAGCTCCCTGCCAGCAGCAGACAGCCATGCAGACACACACACGTAAAGGACGTCCAGAGGACAGGGGACAGGCACCAAATGACAGGCTGGGGAATGTGTGGGACCAGCTGGGCTGAGTGAGAGGTGTCAGGAGTGGTCCTCCAGAGCCAGGTACCAGAAGTCCTGAGGCCTCAAGCCTGGAGGCCATGGGGGCAGGCCCCAGACCCTGATGCTCCGAGGCTCCAGCCCTCTCCCGCTCATCCCTGTCCTGTTTCACTAGGCCCCTACCCACCAAGCACAGACACAGAGAGAGAGAGAGAGAGAGTGTGTGTGTGTGTGTGTGTGTGTGTGTGTGTGTGTGTGTGTGTGTGTGTGTGTGTGTGTGCAAGGCCCCAGTTTGGGGGTGGGGGGTGGCTCCCACAGCCGGGCTCAGGCCTAATGAGAAGAATATGGCTGCTAGTTAGGTGAGGGGCGGGGAGGCGGCCAGGCTGCAGGAGCTGGGAAGCGGCACTGATTGAAGGCGGAGGCCAGGGGTCAGTACAATTAGGCCCCAGAAGCCGGGGCCCCTTTGAAGCTCAGTTCTAAGCGGCCGGCTCCCTTTGGTTCAGGCTGTCTACACTGTTCCTCTTTCTTCTCCCTTTTTTTCCTCTGGCCCAAAGACAGGAAGGCTGCAAGCTTGGAGGCTGAGGTGTTACTATTATTAAATTCCCCAGTCTCCTCTGCCCCCCCCTTCCCAGAGCCCGAGCTGGAACTGGGGAAGGGGGAGGTTAGAATCCTTAGCTCTCCTTGCTTTTCCCTCCCCAGCCTTGGCTCTGATGCTAATTCTTCCCTGGAGAGAGGGATCAAGGTCACACTGCTTGTCCAGCAGCCGAGATGGATGTGGGGATGAGCAGCCCAGACCCCGTGGGGCCCTGTGATACCCCTCCCAGCCCTTGATCTGAGATTCAGGCTGCCCCACCATGCCTTTCTCCTGGAGCAGGGGCCATGCGGGGGCCTGCTGTCCGGGCTGCTACCGCCCCAGAGCGCACATCTTCTCCCTTGGTCCCTCGGGTAGCTGCAGGCCTGGGGCCCCAAAGCCAGCTGTGGGCCATAAGGCGATGCCTTCTCCCCCTCTGCATACAAACAGCCTGAGGGAGGGGGGCCTGAGCCCTGCCCACCACCCATAGCCTGATTATGGAGGCTGCTGAAGGGAGCGGGCCCACGGAGGGCATCGGGCCGGGGAGGACTCTCCTCCTCCTCCTGGAAGAGATAAATGTTAGCTCATTTCCTCAGTAATTAGTTACTCCCTCATCCCCGCGTTGTAATTGTGAACAAGCTGTAATGTTTAATTAGTGTGTGAGTGAAACCCCAATTCCATAATGGCTGGGCTGACAGCACTAAGTGAGGCCTCTCGGGCAGAGGGGGCTGGGACCCAGGCCCGATGCTGCCATTGTTCCTCTGCTGGAGGAGCCCAGGGCGGGGCTCCCCTTGCCAAGGGAGATGACACAGGGTGGCCTATTGGGGCTTAGCAGCCTGGATAGAGCCTGGCTCTGCTGTCCTGTGATGCTGACAAGGGCCCAGAATCCCCAGTGCAGGGGACCTAGCCCAGGCTGAGGGCTCCAGGGGCTCCTGGACTGGGACCCCCTAGTGGCTTCAGAGCCCCAGACCCTCTGGGTGCCCGCCTAGGCACAGCAGGGCCACCACCCCCCTCCCCGGGAGGCCTATTGCTTATTCTGTTGTTTACAGAAGGCTGTGACAGAGCTGGGGGCTGGCCCTGTATTATTCATCCCCATAATCTGTGTAGATTGTGATAAACTGAAGCCTCCGACAGACACAGACACAGCCGTGGCGGCTGTGACGCTGCCACCGCCTGGGCCGCTCCCTCCCCGCCCGCCCGCCGCAGCCATAAATCTCAATTTACGAGGGTGCCGGGGAGGGGGGGCAGGGCCGCGCTAATGATCGCTCCTCCGCCTTATTTTTCATGTTTCAACAGAGTCATAAATTTTTAAGAACAGCCAGAGCAGAGTGTTAGCAACTGAGCCTGGCAGCCACCTGGGGCCCCCCCCCCCCCTGCCCAGCTCGGGCCCTGCCCCACGCCCTGGCCCAGCCCTGCCTTGCCTGGGCTGAGCTATCTCCAGAGGCCAGGCCCCTCAGCATCCCAGGCCCCCCCCTCGCCAACTCCAAGCTTCCTGGCCCAGCCAGGCTCCGGATGGCCACATGGGATGATGCTGGTCTTCTGATGGATGTCCCAATTCAGGGACTTGACACCATGATGTACTGGCAGCCTCGAGACATATGGATTTGGAGATCTGCACTGTGAGCCTAATTGTCAGGCTTTGGCCACACCCACGCGATTGCTCAAGAAGCTCAAGCCAGGCCCTTAACAGAGCTTGGTGCTCCTGGAGCACTTAAAGGGCTGAGGGGTGGGCAGGAATCAGCCAAGACACTGAGGCCACCCCTTCTGGGCCTCTTAATGCCACCATCTCGGGCACTAAAAGTCAGAAATCCTGCCCCAGACAACCTGTTTGCCATGTGACCCTGAGCGAGTCACTTGACCTGGACCTCAGGGAGTTTCTGGGCAAGAAGGGGCCACCTGTGCCTTCCTTGTATCCCCAGCAATGTGCCTGGAACAGAATAAGGGCTTAATAGATGTTTGTTGACTGACTGCATGGCAGTCTTTTTATTGGGGGAAGGACATGTATATCCTTGTCAGTGAGAGAAGGAATGTAGACTAGGGAGGTTAGATGGACCTGGGACTGATTGAATGGCCAGACCCCAAAGTTGTTTATTATTATTATTATCATTATCATTATCATTATTATTGTTAATTATCATTATTATCACTATTAATTTTTTTAATTGTTAAGCTTTTTTTTCTCCTTCCCACCTCCCCAAATGAAAAAACAACAACAAACTTGTAACTGAGAAACGGTTGAGCAAAACCACTTCCCGGGGCAGCTAGGTGGCGGCAGGGGATAAAGCACTGGCCTTAGATTCAGGAGGACCTGAGTTCAAATCCAGCCTCAGACACTTGACACTAGCTGTGTGACCCTGGGCAAGTCACTTAACCTTCACTGCCCCGCAAAAAACGAAAAAACAAAACAAACAAAAATAAAACCACTTCCCACACATCACCCTCTGCCCCCTGAGGCCCTCGTCACCTCTTGGTCAGGAGGTGGGGAGCATCATCCCTCATTGGTCCTTAGGATCCATGGTTGGTCACTGCATTGATTAAAGGTCTGGTTCTGTCAGAGATGTTTGTCTTTACAGAGTGGCTGTTATTACGGACATTGTTCTCCTGGTTCTGCTCACTTGGCTCTGCATCAGTCAGACCATACAGGTCTTCCCAAGCTTCTCTGACACCAGCCTCATTTCATGTGGCACAGTCATATTCCATCACACTCCCCTGCCATAACGTATGGAGCCGTTCCCCCAGTCAGGGGGCATCCCCTTAGTTGCCAGTTTCCCTTAGTTGCCACCACAAAAAGAGCGGGCATAGGTATATTTATACATGTAAGTATGGAAGGTCTCTAGTGGGATTTTGAAGCTCAGTGTGAGTCAGTGGCATGACACGGAGGGGTCTTGGGCTGCATTGAGGGGGCAGAGCCCAGGAGTAGGGAGGCACCGCCACCTCTGTCCTGGTCAGACCCCCTTCCACCTCAGGCATCATCATGTCAGAGTAACACTGAGGGGCTGGAGGACATCCTGTGGGAGGTGGGCAACCAAGATGGGGAGAGCCTCGAGACCATTATCTAGGAGGATCCTTTGAAGAATCCTGGGCCTGGTGAGACTGGAAAAGAGGAGACTCAGGGGAGGGGAGCTGCCTGCACACACCTGGAGGGCTGTCCCATGGAGGAATCAGCCGTCCTCTGCTTGGCACCAGGAAGCAGAAGCAAAAGCCAGATCAGGGAAGGGGTCAAATTGAGGCCCAAGAGCAGGACAATTCGCTAACGGTCGGAGGTGTCCTAAAGGGTTGCCTGGGAAGATACTGAGCTCCTCGTCCCTGTAAGTCGCCAAGCAGAGGCTGGATGACGTGAAGGGGAGGTCACAGAGAGAATTCCCTGAGGCCACTGAGAGCCTGGGCGGGGAGGTGCAAGCATGTGTGCAGCTATGCCTAGGATTGGGCCCTGCACTAGCTACAAGTTGGTTCATTTGGGGAGTGGGTTTTATGCAAGCATCTGGACTCCTGCCTTGGAGGGGAGAGGGGGAGCTGCCAGCATGTGCCCAGGCTCACACAGAGCTGGTCTCTAAGAATCAGGCAGCCTGCAAGCCTTAAGCAAGTGCCTACTATGTGCTAGGCCTAGGCTAAGCACTAGGGAAACAAAGGAAAAAAAAACCCAAGGTCTCTGCCCGATACGACCAGGCAGCAAGGGGGCTTCTGGATATGATGCTGCGCCCCGAGTTCAAATCCAGCCTCAAACACTTTTAGCTGTGTGACACTGGGCAAATCGCTTCGTCTGCATCTGCGTTTTCTCATCTGTAAACTGGAGATGATAATGGGTTGTTGTGAGGGTAAAATGAAACAACATGTGTAAAGCTCTTTGCAGCTGTTCAGTCTAATGGGGACATAGAGGGTAGATACAGAGCATGAGGAAGCTGAGAGGTGACGGCGCTAGTGGTGGGCGAGAGAGGCCTGAGAAAGGCCCTTTCAGGGGTAGGATTTGAGCTGTCTTGGGGGAAGGAGCTGGGGCCATGCTGGACTCAGGTTTAATGCCCCAGTGGCTCCTGGTGCACCTCAGGCACCCCAGGCTCAAGCATCTACAGCCCGTGAGCCGAGGAGGCCCCAAGCCTTGTTCAGAAGCCTAGTCTGGGGGCATTTCTGGGTCTGGGGCTGAGACTAGAGGAGGCTTCCAGTGGGGAGGGTGACAGACAGACCCGACGGGTGTGATGGCCCAGTGGCAGCCAGGCCTGAATCAAGGCTGACGGGATATTAGATGCAGGTAGTTACTGGGGGAGGGGCTGCGTCATGGGAGGAGGACGGGGCCTCCCGGGCAGAAGGGGAACCCAGGGTTCTCTGTGAACTCTTCTGAGGCTGGGCCTCTTCTCTGGGGCAGATCTCTGGCCCCAGGAGAAGACTGAACAAAGAACTTACAATTAATGTAGATCCAAGCAGCCTGCATTGATTATTCCCCTACTGTGTGCCAAGCACTGAGCTGAGCCTGCCTTCAAGGAACGTCCATTCTCCTGGGTCCCTGCTTGAGGCTGGCAAGTCATGACTCTGAGGTCCCCTTGGCTTGGCTGGAGAGAAGCCCACATTTCAGAGGGCAGGCTAAGTGGATGAGGGCACGGTGGAAAATGGCCTCCCATCACCCCCATGAGACCCCTGGGACCCAACCTGCGCCTGGCCTGTGGGGGCCCGGGTCCCCAGGGGATGGGCTGTGGAGGCCTATTAGTCCTCATTACTAATTAAAGGCAGTGGAGCGATGGCGCGGGCAGGCAGCGTGATGGAGTAGGTCTGTCCCGGGCGGCCCCCCTACCTGTTAGCTACAAATACACAAAGCTGATAAATAATAAATAGTTTGATAAGCCTGGCCCGGCATTATTTAAATTAATAGGGATTATCCGGAGCACCCTGAAGTGCAGGCCGCAGATGAAATATTCACCAGGCAGGGAGGCTGGGACCAGCAGGCAGGCAGGATTTGTTACAGGGCCAGAGCCAGCCACGGACAGAGCAAGGCAGGCGGCTGTTTATCACACACCCCTGGCCCGTGATTAACCAGCCTCTGCCACTGGCACCGTCACTGCTGAGAAAGCAGCAGCTCCCTTTCTGGGGGTGGTTTCGGGGCCTACCTTCCTCCCCCGGTCCAGCATCTCTGCCCAGTGTGAAGCCCATGGAGCACCCTGCCTGCCCCCCCCCCAAACTGCAATTCCAGAGCCAGACGCAGGCGTCTGCCAGGGCCGGGTCCTTTTCCCTGCCCACCCTGGCCCAGCAACTGCCCTCTTCTCTCCCTCTCATTGCTCCAGAGGGGATGCTCTTTGTTGCCTCCCTCCCCACTACCCCCTTCCTCCAGAAGGCTCCCTCTGGGGGATACCTACACTCTGGGGTGACAGACCAGCCCTCCTTCTGGCAGGACACCATGTGTCACAGTGGGGCTGCCCGCCTCCAACCCAGCCCAGCTCTGTCCTGATAGTGCTCCCTCATCTTGGCCTCAGAGTTCCTTCATTCATCCAGCAAGCATTTATTAAGGCTGGAGTGCTAGGGCCATGGCTGTGAGGAGGACAGGGGGATACTGTGTCATTCCAGAGGAGGCAGGAGTGCTTGGAGGGCTAGGAAAGGCTGCAGAGGAGACCCCAGATCCTCAAGTTGTCTCCCTCCTTTGGACTGTGAGCTCCCTGAGGCCACAGACCATCTTTGTGCCATTCCTTGTATCCCCAGAACTTAGCACAGTGACTAGTGGAGGGCAGGCTCCAGAAATGCTTGTTGACTTGCCCATTGACAGTAACGGCTTCCTAGAGGAAGTGGCAGCTGAGTAGAGCCTTGGCAGAAGCTAAAGAGAGGAGGGCAGGCACTCCAGGTGTGGGAAAGAGCCTGGGCTCTTTCATGGAGGCTGGAGACAGGATGTTGTTCATGGAAACCAGGCTGGAGCTGAGGGCATGAGGGAGAGGCTGCCCTTGGCAAGAAGGCCCACCCTCAGCACAGGCCACAGTCCAGGAGGATGGGGGAGATGGTGGGTGCCCAGGGGTGTGGGCAGGGTCTCTGTTGGGAAGGGGAGCCACAGGGACCTGAGGGCAGGAGTGGGGTAGGGAGCCAATCGAGGACAAATAATCAGTCAGTAAACATGTGTTAAGTGTCTGCTGTGCACCAGTTACTGCACTAAGGGCTGGGGATACACAGAGGAAAAAGGCGGCCCTGCCCTCCAGGAGCTCAGGAGAAAGACGGCCCAGTGGTGAGCGCTTGGCTGGCCCGTGTGCCCGACCTCCCCCGGCATTCAGCAGCATCAGATGGGAGGGTGACCCAGGCATGGCACAAGGAGGCCCTTGTCTAGTTCATCTGGTCAGTCTCTTGGTTCAAGATGGTGAACAAAGGAAAATGAAGCCAGAGGGATGGATTAGGAGAAGAGGCTGGAGGGGTCAGAACGGGAGAGATCAGGGACAGGGCACGGTTAGCGAGTGATAGTGAGAGCGAAGCCACGGCCATCCCTGTGGGCAGCATCATTGGAAGAAAGGCACCAGAAAAGGCAGCCACCATCGCTTTGGAAAGCCCCCAAGGTCCAGGGGAGACCAGGAAGATGGAACCTAGGACTGAACTCCTTAAGAAAAGAAGGAAAGTGGGGGCAGCTAGGTGGTGCAGGATTCAGGAGGACCAGAGTTCAAATCCAGCCTCAGACACTTGATACCAGCTGTGTGACCCTGGGCAAGTCACTTAACCCTCATTGCCCCGCAAAAAAAAAAAAAAAGGAAGAAAGGAAAGTGACCCAGAGGCCCCTAGATGATGGCCACTAGGATCTGGACACAGGTGACCTGGACAGATGGAATAAACCCCCAATGGGAGGAAGTTACAGAGTGAGGAGCAGTGGGAGCCTGGGGTGGTTGTCAAGAGGAGCCAGAAGGAGACTTCTGGGCTGGGGGGGGGGGGTGAGAATGTCAGAATCCAGTTCCATCCAGTGAACCTTTATTATGCGCCTACTGTATGCCCAGAACAATCCAGGAATACAGAGAACACAGTGAATCAGCCCCTCCCTACCCTTAAGGAGCTTAAATTCAATGGACACAGACATGGACTCCTATAAAGAAAAGTACACGAGGCTGTTCTGAGGGTACAGCATCAATACTGCTCAGATCAGCTTCTCTGGTCCCGGTGATCACAGTAATACAAGAGACATCAGTACAGAAGCATTCAACCAAGAAAAAGTTATCTCACAGAAAATGGTCTGATTTGTAAAGGAAACACTCTGGAAAAGCAGCTATCCAATCACAATCTAAAACAAAAGGAAAAACACTTGTTTTTCCCATTGCATTCCTGCAGAACAAGGGTATCCAGAGGGCCACAGCCAACGTTCAGGGAGCCAAAATACATTCTGGATGAGTCTGGACAGTGCAGCATTCCCCCTGGGCCAAATCCTTAACTTGCATTCAAGAGTTAGGTCCCCTGAGGGTGACTTCTACTCTCCTGGTTTTGGCTACACTGTGGGACTGCACTTTCAAAACAATAACTCACAAGCCCCAACCAGTATACCTCCCATTAACAATCAACCAGGATGGGGCAGCTAGGTGGCACGGTGGATAGAGCACTGGCCCTGAAGTCAGGAGGACCTGAGTTCAAATCTGGCCTCAGACACTTAACACTTACTAGCTGTGTGACCCTGGGCAAGTCACTTAACCCCAATTGCCTCACCAAAAAAAAAAAAAAAAAAGCAATCAACCAGGAGGATTCTTCCCTGACCACGTGACTGATGTGGAAATATGTTTAACATGATTGTAATGTATAAACTATATCAGATTGCTTGCTGGCTTCGGAAGGGAGAAAAATTTGGAACTCAAAATCTTACAAAAATGAATGTTGAAAACTATCTTCACATGTACATGGGGAAAAATACAATGCTATTATAAAAATAAAAATGTGGATGCTAAAAAACAATCAGCCAGTAGACACAATTAACAAAAGGCAAAGGCATTTACTGAGCAGGGAGGTAAGAACAATCCAGCAACATTATCCCCCATAAGCCTAGGGTGCACTGTCCCAAAAATACATGTGGCACCCATGATATAAACTCAGAATACAGGAGTAGGGAGGCTCACCGAGAGAGAACACACGTGACCGAGGCAACTGACATCAGCTCTGGTACTCCAAGGTGCTGGGCTTCTTTTTCCTTCTGTAGAGTTCTCACACTGTTTCTTCTCCCCTCCCAGCCCGCTTCCCACTCCTTTGGTACATTCTCAAGTCTGCTTTTCTAGTGTTTGCTCTCTTGAGACAACAGATGACTCTCTTTTGTTCTGCCAGAAGCCCCACTCCTCAAAGCAATTTCAAGTGACTGCTTCTGTACCCAACTCTCCGGAGACTGCCTCTGCTCCCCGAACTGGGCTTCAGACTCTCTGGGAGGAGCTCTCCAAATGTTGTATGGGGTGTATTCTTGTGGGCCTTGTAACTGATGCCATGACCAGTGGAGAAATGGCAACCCCACTTCCTTCCATTCCCCTTCCCCTTACTCAGGTCTCTATAAGACTGCCGCTGGTCTGACAGGCCTAACTCCTTGAAGCACCATCCCCCCTCTGATTCAGTCAGAGAAAAGGCACAGTAAGGTGTGAACCAAGCCCTTTGTTAACACGTTAACAATTCATCATCTGTGACACCCTGGGATCTTATCACCTGAGCATAGGGAGGGCAGCCAAATTCCCTTGACATGTTTCTTTTTTGTTTGGTTGTTGTTTGGTTGTGGTGTCCCCCCACCCCTGGGCAACGGGGATTAAGTGATTTGCCCAGGGTCACACAGCTAGTAAATGTCAAGTGTCTGAGGTCAGATTTGAATCCAGGGCCAGTGCTTTATCCACTGCACCACCTAGCTGCATCCCCTTGACATTTTTCACAGTGATTTATAAAATGAAGAAGTCCTAACCCCTGGGAGGATCCAGATAGCCTGCCTGGAAGAGGTGGCCTGTGAATTGAGTCTTGAAGGAAACCCTGGATTCCAAGAGGCAGAGGCAGAACGAGAGAATTCCAGGCACAGGGGCCAGCCAGGGCAAAGGCATGGAAGGGGGAGGCCAGTTTGGCTTCAACACAGCGGGAATGATGGCGACGGATATGCAGTAAGCTCATAGGGGTGGATTGTGGCCAGATTGTGAAGGACTTTAAAGGTGGAGGTAAAAAGAAACAAGAGTCGGAGGAGGCACTTAGGATGCAGCAGCAGGGCAGGTGGTAAAACCTGCAAGTCGTCCATCTTACTTGAAGGGCTATAGATGAACGAATAAATGATTGAAGCATTAAGTGTTTACAGTGTGAAAAGAACTGTGGTAAGTACTTGTCCAGTGCCTGAATGGGTTCTGGGGTACCTGGGGCATGACTTAGTGATTGTAAGTGTGGGTGACTGAGAGGACGGAGGGAAAGAGGTTGAATTCTGATTTGTACCTGCTGAGTTTGAGAGGGAGGCCTCTAGAACATCCGGTTTGAAATGTCCAAGAGTCAGTTGGCCATGAGACTAGAACTCAGGAGAGAGCCTGTGGCCAGATCTCTAGAGCTGAGAGTCATCTTCCTTGTTGTTGTTCAGTGGTGTCCAACTCGTGACCCCATTTGGGGTTTTCTTGGCAAAGATACTGAAGTGGTTTGCCATTTCCTTCTCCAGCTCATTTTTGAGATGAGGAAACGGGCACACAGGGTGAAGTGACTTGCCCAGGGTCACACAGCTAGGAAGTGTCTGAAGCCAGATTTGAACCCAGGACCCTTTGAATTCCAGGCCCAGGGCTCTACCCACTATGGTGTCACCTAGCTGCCCAGTCATTGGCCTGGAGATAATAATGAAACCCATCTGATGAGGTCCCCGAGAGAGTGTGCGGATGGGAAAGAGAAGAGAGCCCAGGACGGAGTCTTGGGGGATGCCCACAGTTAGAGGAATTACTGTTGTCATCAGAGACTGTGACTTTTCTATCAAAGAGCTTGTGAGGAAAACCAGGAGAGAGCAGCAGAGAAGAGAACTAGGAGGAGTGGGAAAAGTCAGGCCCACTTGAGTTCCAAGTGTGGGAAGAAGCACAGTGCAGAAGGCAAGAGGAGAGGGGCAGAGGTAGTGCCTCGAGGCTCCTCCACACGTCCGCCTTGGAGATCTGACAGCAGCTTGAGCGTGTGGCTTTGGGATCGAGCGAGGGGCTGTGAGAGAGAAGATGGGGCATCCGTGAGAGCCGTGCCTCGCATGTGTGCATGAGGAGCCTGATTCTGTGTGGCTCTGGTGAGCAGAAACGCCCAAGGGGAGCTGCCGAGGGGCCCACTGAGGCAGAGGCTCAGGACAGGCTTCCTGGCAGTGAGAGCAAGCCCAGAGTGGACAGGCCTGCCCTGGAGAAGGTGTTCTATGTTCACGGGTATGTGTCTGAAGCCCCATCCAGTGCAAGGGTCTGGGCTCTCGTGTGACACCAGGGAGCTGTGTCCTTGTGCATACCCATGGTAGTCCACTCGTGCCCAGCCAGCTTCTCTCAGAGGTCCGGGGACCTCAGGGAGAGCCAGAGGTGGGGAAGCCAGAGTGGCCAGGCCAGGCGGGCTCTGCCCAGCAGGAACCCCCCCCCCCCGCCCCGCCCTTGCACACACAGGTACCCACAGTGATAGAGGAGTGATATGGTTGTGAGTAGATGACATGTATATATCGACACACGAGGAAAACCTTCCTAAACTGATGTGGGCTTGACTTTCTCTATCTCATGCCTCCAGGCTGACTGTGTGTGTGTGTGTGTGTTTAAGCACTCATTCCCTCTGCCACGTCCCCAAGGTTGCACTTGTGCACATTCAGGGCCAAGTGTGAACAGATCATCTGAGAGGTTTCAGCTTCTCACTTGTGCTCCTTCCTTGCCTCAGCTTGTCCAGCAGAGGAATGGGACCAGCAGGCCCTAGTTATGAGCCTGGCTGTTTGACCCAGACCTGAGTAAGCCTCTTTGTCCATCTGTCCTTCCAGCCTCCCCCAGGTTGATGGGCCCTAGGGGGGCAGGCTGGGGCTATAACGTGTAATGGCCTGAGTTGGGGCCGTAGCCGTGTTAATAAAGTGTATTTCACTTTTAATTTTGACATCTAATGTAATGATCTTTTTTAAGGCCCGGTCATATTATCTGCCTCACTAGATTATTGAGTCTTCATCATCTCCAGATAAATTTATGGCCAGGACGGGGCTCGGGATTTATCATCAGTCAATAGAGCTCAATACGCTAACAAGGCGTGTAATAAGATATACATATTTAATGATCCGCAGGGAGGGAGGGAGGGAAGGAGGGGGTTGGGAGGAGCCGCCCGCCAGCCCATTGCCCTGCCTCCTGCCAGGCAGCTCCCACCAAGGGCACAAGGGGTGGTGGCAGGGAGCTCTGAAGAGAGCAATCTGATCGCCATGGCTGGCCCTGGGGGCATGGCCAAGGCAGGGCAGAGGTTGTGACCCTGTCTCAGTGCTGACCCTTTGACTGGGCACAGGGATAAAGGGGCCCCAGGCGGGACTGAGGGTGACCCAGAGGGGCAGAGACTGAGGGTGGGACAGGAGAACAAAGGAATCCTCAGTGGTGCGCATAGCTAGTGAAGAAGTGCCAGTCCAGGCAGGGAGGGCCCACCTGGTGTGACACCTGTGCTGGGCATTTAGATCCACGTGCTCTTCCGTGTGCCCATGTCTCTGCCTGTATACCTGGGTCTGACCCTGGACAGCTCCGCCCTCCTTAGGCCCTTGAGCCATGGGCTCTGGGAGACTTGCCGAGAGAGCCCCAGCAGGGGACTCTGATGCCCTACCAGGCCCCAGTGGGGCTGGGGGCAAGGGCTCCCCTAGGCTGCATGCCGGTCCACTTGGTGCTGGTGCCGGTGCCGGTGCCAGTATCTGGTCTGCACCGCCCGCCCGCCTGCCCACCCGCCCGCCTGGCTGATGGTGATATATGACTTTTCATTACGGCCTCCCAGGCCCTGCCCGGGCCACGGGTGGGAATTCTATTTATTCTCTAATTTGTAAAAATTCCCTCTTTATCTGATCCCAATCAGGGCGGGGTAATTGGCTCTCTGGGGCCTTGATGAAGAGCTATGTGTGTCTGCCCAGCCCGCCCAGCACCAGCCCAGGCCGGCCAGCCCCCAGCCCCTCAGCCGCCGCCGCTGCCGCCAGGGCCCACAATTAATAATGATTTGCAAATGGCAGACAAGCAATAACGCAGAAAGATGTGTCGCCCACTCCCGCCTCTTCATTTCCTCCGCTGATATAAATGGCCCCGGAACAAAAACCCAGCACCATCAATTCTGAAATTAGTTATTTGCCGTAATAAATGGGGCCTGGGAGCCACTGACCGACCCTGTTTTGCCTCTCTCCTGTGTTATTTCTCTGATCCCCTGGCAACCTGTCCTGTCCCAGAGCTGCAACCCCAGCCTTTGCCCCGAGCCACAATTCCCCATCGCTGGGCCCCATCTCCGGTCAGTGCGGTTCTTCACCCCTGGGCCTTCTAGCACCCCCAGCCCCATGGTCGGCCCCCGGCCGGCCTTATGACTAGCCGGAGTCACCCTGTCCCCCAGCTCATGCCTGATCAGGCCCTCCAGGCCTCCCCACCTCCCACACTCTCCCAGCCCCTCTCTTCCCTGGGCCTCAGCTCTTCACCAATCTTGTCTACGGCCAGAACCCACAGTCTTTTGGCAAGCCCGGGATTGGAATGGGAACAGCAGAAAGAGGCTTGCTTGGAGGCCCCTCTGTTCATCCCTCAGTCACCTCCGTGCCCAAGAGCCAGCCTATCCAGGCGACATACTTGGCCTCTCTGCAGCCAGCTCTGCCTCTCACTATCTGGGTCACGTTAGGCATTTCTTCTGGGCCTGAAAGGATGGGCTTGATCTGAATGAAGCAGTGTTTTCCAGCCCCCGGGACCACAGCTCATTTCTAGCCAATCTGCAGAATTTGTCTTATGAAAGGTCCTTACTCTTTCCACCTATGAACTTCAAAGCAGAATCCTTCTGGCTCCTGCCCTGGCCCTCGTGGGGGGGAAGGAGGAGCCTCAGAAAATGTGGCTTTGGAGATCCTGGGCTCCAGCTGCCCATGTGGGTCACCTTTGGGGGCTAACCTTGGCATTTGGCACCGGTTACTAGCCTGCTGGCATTGCAGGGTGTGGGTGCTGAGCGGACTCTAGGGCAGTGGCCTTGGGTCAACTGATGCTGTACGGTCCCAGCATTGTCGAATACACTGGTCCTATGTGGGACTAGCCTGTGTGGATGTGGCATTGCTGAGAGTGGGTGCTTCATGGCCCTGCATGGTGCTAACATTTATTTATGTTGTTGGTGCTTACCTCATCTTCCTCCAGCCATCCCTCTGTCTATCCCTCCACCATCCCTCCACCCCCACAAACGTGCTGCCGGTGTTGGAAGCCCAGTGCTGGGAAGTTAAGACTTAAGACAGAACCAGAGTGACTGTTGGGGGTGTTGAGCGCTGTCCTTGGTCTCTGGGTTGTGGGGCAGGTTTCCCAGGCTCCGCTGTTCTCTGAAACATTGTGTGACCTTCTATTCCAACTCACCCTGATACAGACCCTTCCAGGGGATGGCCAGCTGCTCCCTGAAGACCCCTGGTGAC
Source organism: Dromiciops gliroides (assembly GCF_019393635.1). Lineage (NCBI taxonomy): Eukaryota > Metazoa > Chordata > Mammalia > Microbiotheria > Microbiotheriidae > Dromiciops > Dromiciops gliroides. The sequence continues at coordinate 33,433,532 of NC_057864.1, forward strand.
AAGGAGCTCATTCCCCCAAGCCTGTTTGGGACGGCTCTCACTGCTGAAAACATCTGCTTGTCAGACAGGCCGGCTGGTAGATGTGGCTGCTAAGGTGGCATCAGGCTTGGACAGCCACGTCTGGTTCTGGGCAGGGACTGGACGCTGGAGCAAGGCTTTGTCAAGGCAGGGGTCCTGGGGCAGTTGCCCGTAGCCAAGTGGCCTGGTCCCATCCCCACCCCCGCCCAGTGCCGGCCGGCCAGCGACTTAATCGGGCCTGGATAATGGATGTCTAATTGACTCATTTCCATGCTCTGCCTACAGGAGAGCCGCATTAAATGTTTGATTGCCTTAATTTCCAAACACATCATTATCCCCGTCTTACCAGCTCTTAATAAACACTTTATGAGGATTTCTTTAAAAAAAAGATCCACGGCCGCACACTTCTCTGAAGTGATAAACTCTAATTAAGTCTAATATTTAAAAATATGGTAATGGCGAGTTCTTTGAATAAGTGGACTGCATTTCCATAATTTCATTATTACGTAAAACACGCTAATTATTCGGAGTGCGCTTATTACTAACGGAGCAATCTCCCGCTAATAAAGATGAAATTGGCTTTTCCCTTATTGTGGGGCTGGCCGCCATCCTTCACCATCAGCCCCGTGGCACCGCCGGGCACCCAGGGGGCTGACCGGGGCGCCCAGAGAAAGTGCTGTGGGGGGAGGGGGCGGGTAGGAACAGAGTTAGAGGAGGATGAGAGTGGCTGCAGGTCAGCAGGAAGGAAGGAAAGAGTCAGGGGAGACTGAGGACACAAGGCAGGTGTCAGGGAGAGGAAGGATGGAAGAGAGTGAGGACAGCCAGGGAGGGAGGAAAGCGGGGAGAAAGCCCAGAGAGGAGCCCCAGCCTAGCCCAGGGAGTCTAGGCAGAGCAAGGTCCCGTCCCTGCTTTCTCTCCCTTTGTCGTCCAAAATGGTCAGTAGCGCCGGCCAAGGCCTGTGGGGACAGAGGGCGGAGGGCCATGAACCTATGCCTCGGCCCTGGGCTAAGGGGCAAAAACCAGAGACCTCTGTCCTTCCGGAAGCTCTGCCTCTCCTTGGGTTTCCTTCACTTTCAGCTCCCTCATTGTCCTTCTGCTTCCCAAGCCATCCCTCCTTTGCGGCTGTCCCTGCTTCCTGTCCTTCTCCCAGGCCTAGGTGGCTAGACAGTAGAGGATGGTGCACTGGACCTGGGGTGAGGAAGGCCTGACTTTGAATCCTGCCTCAGATATGTCCTAGCTGGGTGACCCTGGGCAGGTCACTTAACTTCTGCCCACCTCAGTTTTCTCAGCTGTAAGATAGGGATCATGATGACCTCTGCCTCCCAAGGTAGGTGGAAGTGTCAGACGAGATGGTTGTGAAGGGCTTGGCAGGGGCTTGGCCCTTAGTCAGCGCCCCCTACCCCGGACCCTCTTCTCTGTAAGCCCGTCCCAGACGTCTCTCCAGCTGGACCCCTAAAGCCCAATCATTGCCTCATCTTTCCTGCTCCTCCTCCCCAAGCTCCCCTGTGTCTGTGTGGCCTCCCCCAGGGCTCCCAGGAGAACCTCGAAATTCCCTTGGACTCTTTCCTTTTGCTCCCTCTGCTGTGGAATCTGCCGCCTGGTCCTGTTCAGCTTCCTTTGCACCCCAACACCCTTCCTTCCCCAGGCTCCAGTCTTGCCTTTCTCTGGACCATCCTCCACAGCTCCAGCTGCCCCCTAGGAAAGGTTCCAGTCACAAATCAGATACAAAGGCCCATAGTCCTCAGGGGGTTGCAGCAAAGCAGGTGGTGAATTTCTGTCGTGTTATTTCCATTGATAAAATCCTCCCTGTTTCTGATGGAGCCAAGACTTGGGCATTCCCTTCTGGGTCTGCAGAAGCTGTGGCTGCAGTCCCTGCAGGAGCAGCTCCCAGGATGCCTCTCCAGGGGGGCTGCCTCCCAGGAGGATGCAGAGGGCACGGGGCTGGAAGCCTGGCCACTCCCCAGGCTCTTGGTCCTGAAGGGGAGGTGGCAGGAGTCAGTTTGAGCTGCCTGGTTCATGCTGCCTCCTGTCTCTTCCTCACGGGGCCCAACTGTGCCCCATGCCTGGCATACCTTCTCATCACTGCCTCTTAGAAGGCTTGCTCCCCTTCAAGGTTCAGCTCCTGGGTCTCCTCCTTTGGGGAACCTTTCTGGGTCCCCCAGTTGGTAGTACTCTGTTCTCAAAAAATTGTGTATATTCTCACCTATGCACTTGGACCCCCCACCCCGCAAAAGGCCAGCTCTCCCCAGCACCTGGTTCAGGACCGGGCAAAATATGTGTGTGAGGGTATATGTATATATATATATGTGTGTGTGTGTGTGTGTGTGTGTGTGTGTGTACATGCATACATATACATATGTACATTTTATATTGTTATTTATTTATTTGCTGATGTAGAGAGGAGGGGGAATGGATGGATAGGAAGGAAGGAATACAGAATCAAAATGAACCAATTTCAAAAAAGAAATTAAATAGGTCATTAATGAAATAACCAGAACCAAAATGTTAAAGAAAAATACTCCCTATATTACACTAATCAAATAATCTGGTTTTGTGTGTGTGTGTGTACACACACATCTACACACAGTAATTCTGACTATGAAAACTATGAAAACTATGAAAAGATAAGAAAAAGAACCCGATCAATATCACAAATAAATATGAATATAAAAGAGTAATAAGAGACACTACCTAAATTGACTCATTTGCAAAATGAGGGAAGGGAGGGAGGAAAGAAGAAGAAGGAAAGGAAGGAGAGAGGAAGGAAGATGGATGGATGGGTGAATGGATAGAGAGACAGATGGACAGACATGCAGGGAGAGAGGAGAGAGAGAGATCTGTAGTATGTACTTCACAGACACTTGTTTGAGTGGAAGCCTTGGGCTACTCTGGCAGATCAGGTGCTTTCCCACCTCTCCATCCCCGGGCCCACCACTAGCCAGTCACTAGAGGGTGATGCTGCCCCCGAGGTCTGAGATGAGGGTCTCCCGAGAGGAGGATGGAAGGAGGCGGGCATGTCCTTGGGAGATGTTGGAACCCTTTGCTGTGGCTGGTCATGAAGCAGCCTTTGTTAAGAGCCCCGAGTTGTTGGGTGAGTCGGGAATGCCCTGTGCAGGGAGAACGTGGATCTGCAGTGGCCCCACCGTGGACCCATTGTGGACCTGCTCGGTACCAGTGGGCAACTCCTTCCAGTTCCAGCAGCACGTGAAGCAGATGAGAGGACAGTGATGGGGCAGTCCTGGGTTGGAGTCTGGCAAGGCATGGGCTGTGAGAGGAAGGGGTTGGGGGGTCCCGTGAGGCACCAGGAGAGAAGGGAGCTGAGTCAAGCATTGATCAGTATGTGTCACCCGTGGTGCTAATGGGGAAGATAACATGCAAACAAATATATACCAAGCGAGCTCTCTACAGGATAAGTGGAGCAAAATTAAGCAAGGGAATGTTTCCAGTTATTTTACTTGGGACTTCAAGGGAGCCAGGGAGGTGAGCAGTTGTAACAGAGGAAGGAGAGTGTTCCAGGCAGGGGGTCGGGGTGACAGAGAGAATGCCCAGAGCCAAGAGATGGAGGGTCTTGATCATGGAACAACTAGGAGGCCGGTGTCATGGGATGAAAGACTCTGTGTTAGGGAGTTGGATGTAAGGAGACTGCAAAGATAGGAGGGAGCTAAGTTATGACAGGCTTTGAAGGCCAAATAGAGCATTTTATATTGACTCCTTGAGGCAATAGAGAGCCACTGGAGTTTACGGAGGGAGGGAGGTGTGACATGATTGGGCCTGTGTTTTAGGAAAAATCACTTTGGTGGCGAGATGCAGAATGGCCTGGAATGGGGAGAACTGGGGCAGGCAGGCAGGCAGGCAGGCCCTTTGGCGCCTACTGCACTAGGCCAGGTTTAAGGTGATGAGCGCCTGTACCCCAGTGTGGCAGTGTAAGAGGAAGAAGGGGGAGGGTGTAGCAAAGGTAAAATTGACAGGCCTTTCAACAGCTTGGAGGGGGCTGGGGGTGAGAGAAGAGTGGAGCCCAGGACAGCTTCTAGGTTCCAAGCCCGAGGGATGGGCGGACAGTAACAGGGAAGGGAGGAGGAGGGGAGGGTTTGGGGGGAAGGAGAGGTGACCAGTCTGAGAGCTCTAAAGGCAGCTGGAGACGTGAGAATGGAGGTCAGCAGAGAGTTCGGGGCAGGAAAGGCAGATCCTGGAATCATCCTCATAGAAATCACCCAGTGAAGAGCAGAGAGGGGGAAGAGAAGAGCAATGGGCACACCCTGCCCCCGTGGATGACACTCAGATGCTGGCACTGTGGTGGAGGGCCCCCACTTCTAGAGGGGTGAGGCATCTCCGCCTATGAGGACCCTTCCAGCAGTCTGGGCTGCTGTGCTGTGAAGGGGGCGAGCCCCTGGGAATGCTAGCAGGGAGCTCTAGGGAGAGGTCAGGCAGGACAGGAAATGGGTCTGCTTTGGCCTGTGTCCCTGTAGGTGAAGCCAAGGGTGGGGGTGAGGGAGGCAAGAGGCTACAGCTAGAGCCTTGAGAAATCCCCAAAGGGGCTGGTGAGAAAAGGGGGCATGATGGGCAGGGCGGCACAGAGGACCCAGGAGGGAGAGGATGGCGGTCAGGCTTGTGAGAAGGGGTCTGGGAGCTTGGTCTCAGCCAGTAGTGGGGTGGGGCTTCAGAAAGCAGAGGCTTTTTCTGAGTTTGCTTGGAAGAGAGGATAGCCTCTGGCTGAGCTGGGAGGTCAGGCCAAGGGAAGGCTTCTGGGGGAGAAGGGCGGGTGGGGGCTGATGGCAGAGGACAGGCCAAGACAAGAGTCATTGCCAAAGGTGGCAGCACCCACTGGTCAGACCTGGGGCTGGGGACAGGAGCAGAGCAGGTTTTCTTAACAAGCAGCCTTCCAAGGGGGCCCCGCCACCCCACTCCCAGGCCCCTGAGCTGTGATCCAGCCCCAGGACCAGAGCCTCGGCCCTTGGACCTCAGGGCTGGGGTCCTGCTGGCATCTGGGCTGAATGAAGGGAGGTAAAAGGAAGAAAACTGAGAGAGGAAGAGGTGGCAGGACAGGGACCTGCAGAAGAACATAGTTAAACATTTATTACTCATCGGCCGTCTTCAGGACCTTGTGTTTGACGGTGAGATGAAGGGCAGAGACATGAGGAAAGAGACAGCCAGAGAGAGGGACACCAAGAGGCAAGGGAGTGGCTGCCTCGGTTGAAGAGAAGATAGAGGAGCAGACAGGAAGACCACGGGGGGAGGGACATGGAGAGCTGGGAGGTGAAGGGAGAGGGAAGGGAGAAATAGAAAGGAAGGTCCTCAGGCCATTGAGCAAACATTTATTAGGCACCTGCTGTGTGCTAGATGCTGGGCTGGGGCAGAGCTCAATGGGGAGATGGGGGTACTGGCCTCTACCCCTCGCCCCGGGGCCCATGGGAGGAGAGCCCCAGCCTGGCCCCCTCTGTCCTGGGGCTGACCCCAGCCGCCTGCTCAGCCCCTAAATCAATCCCCGGGATTATTACAATATCAATATACAATATTCCTACACTCACACCATCGATTTTGCAGTGTGGGCCTAGCCAGCCAGCAGGGCTGGAGGAAGGTGGGGCCCCCTCATTAAAAATCTATAGCTCCTCTCCTGGCCCCAGCCTCGACACTGGGTTGTTTGTATTCATTAGCTCAGAGAACGAAACCCTGTTTGTGGCAGCCAAGGGGTCCCCTCCATTGCCCCTACCAGCCAAAGGAGCCAAGGTCCTGGGCCTCAACCTGACCTCAGCCGTTCACCCCGAGGGCCTCCAGCGGCTCTGGTGACTCCAGCTCGGCAGGACTACCAGGAGGAGGCTCAGAAAGCCCCTTAGAAGCTGCTGGGGGCAGGAGGTGGGGGCCAGGACCCTCAGCCCAGGCCTAGAGAGTCAGGTGTGGGCCTGACCCTGTTGTGGGTCAGCTCGGGGCAGTGCATCTCTTCCCACGTTTTCCCTTTCTTCCCCTTCTTCTGGGCCATGCTGGGAGGCCAATAGCACCTCCTGCATCTTCCCCTCCCCAGCTTGCCGGTAGTGGGTCCTCCAGACCAGGGTTCCCAGCCAGGTTTATAGCTAGTCCCCAGAGCTACTGGCAGCAAATCCCTCCGTAAAATCAATGGATGCCTGTAATTGCATGTGAGACACTTGTTCCCGTTGTGGGCCTTTATGCCAGTAATTATAAGCAGCACATCTGTGTGGACCGGGGTAAGAGGTCAGAGGAACAACATGGGCGGGCCCATGGACTTGCACATGGGTGCCAAGCCCTATGTCTCTCTGGGCCCCCAGGGTGGTGACATGCCCCCCTCCAAGGTGAAACACTGGGTTCCAGCCAGGGTTGGCTTGGAGAGGTTGAAGGAACACCCCGGAGAGCAGTCAGCCACAGGCTGACAGTGACGCATGGGTACAATTAGCCGCAACTCAGCCTGTCCTTACCAACCTTAGCGGCCCCCTTCCCCAGGGGAGATGGGTGCTCCCTCGATTTCCCACCCACTGACACACGGGCAGCCAGTCACCCTGGGCTCGAGGCTGTGATGAATGGGGCGCAAAATGAAGACATCAGGGTGGGCAAGACAGAGCGGCTGGGTCCCAGCCCCCTCCCTCCCAGATGGTCTGGGTCTCGGCATTCCATCCCCCACCCCCAATCCCCAGCCCTGCCTCAGGTTCCCCACCCCTGCGGTCCCCTGTGCAAGAAGGATCACTCGGCGGCCGAGCTCCGTCAAGGGAGAAATTACACCGTGGCTCTGGCTTTTTCTTACGGAGACGGGGCCCATACATCATGGCCCGCGGGGAGAGGACGCGCAGGCCAATTTCCAGCATGAAATATGGGGCCGGGCATCGTCCTCCCTGTGGGCTCCCTGGTCCTCCCTTCCCCCGCCCTGGTCTGCTATCGGGAGCGTGAGCCACGGGGTTTCAGAGGGTTGAGGCTCCTGCTCTCTAGAAGGGCTAGGGTGGAGCCATCAGGGGGCTTCCTGGGGGCCAGGGAAAACTTGGGCATTGGCTGGGGAAGGAGTTGGGCATATTCATCCCTGAAGTCACTTTGGGCTTGAGGTCAGAAAGTGCTTCCCTTAACTGGCAGGGGCTCTCTGGACTGGTAGTGAGCTCCCTGCCCCAATTAGGGCTTATCAAACAAATAAGAAAGGGAAGGACCAGGGGTTCCTTTCCTATGTAGTTGGGCTAGATGCCCTCCCCCTCCAACTCCCAAGTATATGACCCTGCTTTGGGGACCTTGCATCAATGGAGGAAGACAGCCAGGGAATAGACCTGGGACCTGGGGCTCTGCACCCGGTGACCCGAGTCCAGGCCCATCACCAGTATAAGGACAGGACCCCTGGTAGAGCAAACCCAAGGGAAGAGAGGCTCCTGAGGGGTGGGAAGAATTGGCCCCCACTGGGGGTATGTTCTGACAGGTGGGCAAGGGTAGGGCTGATCCTCATTTCCACAGCCAGGAAAACAGGCAAAGGGGCAGCCTAAATTCTCCTGGGCCACAGGGTCTTCTTCCAAATTTGAGGAGAGGGGTTGGGGGGGGGGGGTACCACCTCCCTTCCCACCCCCCATGGTGGCCGTGTCATTTCTCCCACCTGCCCCCTCTCCTCTCTGAAGGAAGGACCCTGCATTGAAAAGGCTCCAAGCAGCAAACAGTCCCCTTCCCAGTACTTAGCAGATAGCCTGGGGCCTCCCAGCCCTGCGGTGCTGACCACCCTGGGCCCAGCAGCCTCTCACACTTCCCTCTCTCCACAGATGACTGCAAGAACATTGCCAACATCATGAAGACCCTGGCACACCGAGGCTTCATCTTCAAGCAGACGTCCAAGCCCTTTTGATCGGCCGACCAAGGGGGAGCCAACTCTGGCCACAGACCCCCCAGCCCGCCCCCAGCCCCCTGCCCGGGGTATCTGGAGGCAAGGAGAGCAAACCCCCTTCCCACCACCCCTAGTCTGGTCTCACTACCTGCCCGTCTGCCTGCCCACCCACTGGTCTCCATTCCGCGGGGGCCCCGGGGCTGGACAGCTGGAGGGGAGGGGGCTTCTGAGCCCATGGAGCAGGGCCAGTCACCCCGGGGAAGGCCGGGCACAGGGCAGCTGGGCAGGCAGGCCAGCCAGGCCAGCTAGCCTTGGGCTCCTTCCTGGGGGTGGCTATGTCTTTCCTCCACCCTGGGCCAGCTCAGTCCCAGTATTAGGCCCTTCCCCTGGGGGTCCCAGGGAGGTTGGGTCAGACCTCACACCTCCCCCCTCCTCTGGCACAGGGCGCTCCGTTGAAGGGGTGGGGGCCCAAGCTCCCGGTGACCTCCACCCTCCCCATAGTGCATGGCGTGTGGTTGTCCCTACCTGGACTCCAGGACAGAGTAGCCCCTCTCCCTCCCCCCGCCCCCCCCATCACTGTGTCTGTCAACCCCACCCGCTGTGAATGTGCCACAGAGAATAAAAGTCTGGGGGAAATCAGGGTGAGGACCCTGTTTAGCCTGTGGGGACCCGACGCAGCAAATACCAGCAGGGGGGAGGGGGGCCTAGGCGCCGCATCAGTGGGGTCACATCGATGGGTTCTTAGGTATCTCACACTCCTGCCCCTCCTAGCCCAACCCCCGACCCCCACAGAGAAGAGAGTGAGAAGCGAAGGAAGGGTCAGCAAGTAGAAGCTGCTCTATTTACATGCTCCCCTCCCCCAAACAGCAGTCCTTGTCTTTTGTCACCCAGGCACCAGCCTAGGCACACCCCAACCCAGACACCCCCCAGCAGGCTGTCCCAGCTCAGGCTTCAGGGGCTTCATGGCTTCTTGGCCTTCTTCACTGACGAGGAACTGGAAGCCGATTCCCGTCGCTTCCTCTGTCGGGAGATGGGGGGAGAGGGCAGTGAGCTGCTGGGAGCCCCAGGATCCCTAGATAGAGGGAGCCCCCCACCCCCACCGGCCCTGGGGCAGCACTCACCGAGTTGGGCGTCAGGGGCGCGCCCACCACATCGATGATGGAGTCCTTGGCCAGCTCAGGGCCGGGCGCTTCGCTGGGCAGGGCCGGCGGCTCGGCACTGGGTGGCGGCGGGGGCGGGGGCACAGCCCCCAGTGGCCCCACTCGGGCCAGGGCCTCGTGGCGATGCCGGAGCATCTGCAGCTCGTACTCGCAGTTGGCGCAGGCCTGCTTCAGCTCGTAGAGCAGCACCAGATCACTCCGCAGCTCATTGAACATCTGCACCAGCTCCTCAGTGGGCGTGGGGCTCAGCTCTGGGGGCAGAGGCAGGGGGCTGGGTGGGCGGCAGAGGCAAGCCCCTCCCACGCCCAAGGGGGCATCCCAGCTGCCCTCTTCTGGCCTCCCCAGTTTATGACTATCCCTCTGGGACCGCAGCACAGGCCTCCAGTGGGCCGTGAGCTCCCTACTCCGCCAAGTGTGGCCCAGGGTCCCATGCACCATCCCAGCTGCCCTGAGGGCCCCCCGCTGAGCTGGTGGGCCACTCAGACTTTTTTAAAGGAACTGTATTTCGTGACCCTCTCACCCTCACCCAGCACAGTCTCCTCCTGTGATGAAAGGACGCCCCAAATCTAAGGGAAGCCATTTCTGCCCACAGGCCTGAATCCCATTGCTTAGAGGGGAGTTATGGGGGGGTTGGGTACCAAATACTGCTCCAAGGCAGGGTCAATAGGCCTCTGAGGGAGGCTCCCCAACTCCATAGTGGTATATGATATCTAGGAGATCACCCTCCCACACAGCAAACCCCTAAACTCGGGATGGGTTCTCCTACCCAAAGAGCCCAGGGGCCTCCTCCTTGGGGGTCACCAGGTGAACCCCATTCCCCAGCAGCTGCTATTCCTCTCCCTCACTCCCTCCCATGTCCTCCATGCTGGGCCTGGCAGCTCCCCCAGCCTCCAGCTCACTCGGGCCCAGGCCCAGACTCACCCACTCCCAGCTCCAGAAGCATCTGCTCCAAAGCCTTGATCTTCTTCTGTCCCACAGAGCTGGGCAGCTTCATCTACACCAGAGGCCACAGCTCTGTTCAGTGTCCTCCCCCAAGCCAGGCCACCCAGCTCACCTGGCCTAACCCCCGGGAAGCCCAGGGCCAAGGAGCAGAAGACAAAAGGCTGCAGACAGGAGAGCTGGCCAACGCAGCCGCTGATCCTGCGCAGGGGTCACTCCCGGGGCCATCCTGGGTACAGGCCCGGGGGAGTGGAGACACTGGCCCCTGCCTCAGTGTGCTCCCAGAGGGAGGGCGGGAAATGACCTGCCTTGGATCATCAGGGTTTCAGGGCAAGGCAGACTGAGGCCTCTGGGGGACCCGGGGGAGGTCTTGGCTCACAGGGCAGAAAAGGCCAGGAGGGGCAGGGAATGCAGTTTCAAAGGCTAGGCAGGACACTGGAGCTGCTGAGGGGGCACTCCGGCAGGAGGCAGAGCCTGGACAGAGCTGAGGGGCAGGAGCCAGTGTCCCCCAGTGTGGGAAGGAGATAGGGCCACAGTGACAGGCTGGGGGAGAATCTGCAACACCAGATAGCACTAGGGAATGGGGAAGGCCTGAGCCCAGGCCAGAGGTCTACAGCCATGCGTGAGGAACACAAGGAGAGCAGACTAGAGGGGGCAACGGGCAGCCATGCCGGGGCTATGGGCAGGGCCTCCCTGAGGAAGGGCCTGGGGGACACAGCCTCACTCAGGCAAGATCAGGGAGAGGGAGCGGCCTAGCCCTCATCCCCGAGCCATACCCCCAAACCTGGCCCCCCAGTGGCTCTGTCACCCCCGCAAGCCCGCCTCCCCCTCCCCTCTTCTATCTCCTGGTTCCACCTGGCAGCTAGCGGGCAGCCGGGCAGACTCCATTGGCCAAGGAGCAGAGTATATTCTAATTTCACCGTCATTAAGAAAATGTTATGATTTATGTGGCAGGGCCCACTGATCCTAGCTCTGCATTTAGCAGGCGAGCCGTCCATCTCTAAGACGGATGAAGGTGGCCTGCTCTCTGTGAAACGTTATCAGCCTGAAATGAGGAGTCCATCACTCACCTCCTCGGCAAGGCTGGTCCCCAGTGACCAGTGCCACCAAAGGCCACTGTCCCTGGGCTGGTGGCTTCAGGTCAGCCAGGGCGAGACGGTGCCCAGCCCGTGGCCCTAGCACAGCTACCCACAAAATAAGCAGACGAGAAGACATGGACAGAGACAAGAGACTGAGGAAAGAGGCAGAGCCGAGAGCTAGTGAGGGGCCCAAAGTACAGGACTGACTTACCCTCTGGCTACGAAGAGTGACTCCCGCAGACTTGAAGTCTGGAAACTTGATGCCGGCTGTCTCCGGGACAGCCTGAAAGCAAGGAAGAACCAGGATCAGACAGACAGGGGCCTCCTGGGGCCTCTCCCTCCTCAGTACGGGGGCTGGGCCCCAGGGGACCACACTCACAGTGCAGGCCAACCTCCCAGCTGCTCAGCCTTCCAAACGGCCTCCAGGGCTCGTCCCCCCGGTGGGAGAGTCCATCGCATCAAGGCCTGGTCCTCTGCCCTGTCCCTACAGGAGGAAACATTGCCCACCCCACTGTCCACTCCAACGTCCTCCTTCCCCCAGACAGGCTGGTCTGAGCAGGGCTGGGGCAGACGCCCAGGACCAGCCACTGAGGTCCGAAAGGGCTCTCTCCGTGATAATAACAATAGCAATAGCTAACACTTAGGGAGCACTCATTAGAAAGCATTTGGCAATGATCTCATTGGAGCATCACAACCCTGGGAGGGAGGTGGTGTCACTATCCCCAGTTTAGAGATGAGGAAACAAAGGCAGACAGGAGAAGTGACTTGCCCAGAGTCACACAGCTAGTGTGTCTAAAGCTGGATTTGAACTGGGGCCTTCCGGGGTCCATGCCCAGCATTCTACTCCCTGTACCACCTGAATGCCACCTCTGCCACCTGTGTGACGCCCACCGAACCCCTTGCCCGAACTAGGCCTGTTTCCGGAATCTATGAGGTGGGGAGGGTTGAAGTTCATGCCCTCTTGGGTCTTGCTCAGCTCTAGCCCTCAGGCCTGCCACCTTGGGAGGCCTCCTTTCTGTTGTCAGACAGATCTCACCATTAGTTTTTCCTGACATCAAGCCTCAGTTTACTTCTCTGCAACTTCTCCCCTCTCAGCACCACCTGAACTTGCTCATTTTATAGAAGGGGAAACTGAGGCTGAAAAAGAAGCTTGTAAGAAAAAGGTAACTGCTCCTACCTCACCTCCCACATCCTAGAGAAAAATATCCATCTTGGAAAGATGGCCAACTAAGCGAGGTAGCTCGCTGAAGAAAGAGCCCCCGGGGAAGCCCGGCCCTGGGCAGCAGGAATACAAGAGTGTCCTGTGGGATATGGGGGCAAGACCTTTGAAAGAACCAGTGAGGGAGCTCCCAGGGGAGGGGCGTGGGGGGCAGCCCAGGAGCAGTCTAGTGCCCATGGCTGGGCAGGCACCCCACTTTGGGGGAGAGCGGCCTTCAAAGGGCTCCAAAAGTAAGAATGAGGGGCCCACGCATGGATGGACAGACTCCAGGGGAAAGAGACCCTGGAGGAATGGGGGAGGGGAGAGAGCTTTGGGATGCTGGTGCCTTTGGCCTCAGGGACAAACCAGTGTCCTTCCCCCCTCCAGCCCTCATCCTGTGGCCCCGCCCCTCCAGCTCCAAGATGAGAGATCAAAGGCACAGCGACTCACAGGAGGGCAGCTCCACCACCCATCACAATGTCCAGAGGAAAGACGCCCCAGCCCTGCAGCTCACGAGAAGCATGTGGTGCCAACACTGGCCTTGAAGTTTTCTACCATTAGCTTCGTTATTAACACTGTCTTCTGTGCCCCTCAGTTGGAGGCGTGAAGGTGGGGGAGGGAGCCCTTCTGAGGTCAGGGGGCATGAGGGCGCTGTGGCAGGGTGTGTGGATGGAGTCTCAGAGATCCTTGGCCATGAGCACCAAGAGGGGCACCCCCATCCCCCAACGCCTTGGCCAGCTGACCGAACACAGCTGGGAAGGGCTCTGCAGCAAGGCCCTGGTGACAGGATGACAAATGACAGCCCATGTCCCCATGAGCACAGCACAGCCTGGGCCCAGACCATCACAAGGCCGAGCAGGCGGAGAAAGGCTACCCAGAGAAGTGCCAGAGCCAGGCCTCCAAGGGTCAGAAGTACGTGTGTGGACCCCAGGGAAGGGGGGGCCTGGCCAAGGCCCTGGGCTGGGAAGCCCTGGGTTCTGATGCCACTGCCCCAAACAGCTGTCTCCCCGAAGAGTGCCTTGGCAGAGGGGCTCCACCAACTGAGCACAAAACCCTGGAGTGCCAAGACAGAGATGAGGGTCCCATGAGTGCCCAAACACTGCTGGAAGCACTTGTCGTGTGGGCAGAAGACAACACAAAGCATTTGCCCACTGATGGGGGTCTGCAGAACAAAGCCAAGGAAGCATCCCAGGCAGTAAGGAAGGACCCAGAGAGAGAGAGGGGGCGAATCTGGACAAGTGGGAGCAGAGAGAAGCGAGGGGAGCCGAGAGCACGTGCCCACCAGGCCGCCAACCCCAGAACAGGACACAAGGGCAGCTCCGACTTGGCAGAGTCACCCTGGCCAACCCCACTTCCCTTCTCTGGGGAGGGGCACCCCCAGCTGCCATCAACGTGTCTTCAGACTGGCTGGCGGAAGTGGGGAGGCCATGCTACCCAGACCTCGGACTTTGGGTGGATGGGACGAGGAGAAGGCTCGTCTCTGAAGGAGAATGATAGAGCAAAAGGGGCCGACGGGGGGAGATGCCCAAGACAAAGAAGGGGAGAGATGGCCAGGGAGCCCCCAGCTGCCCAGGAGCCAGGCAGACCCTCTGGCCCAGGTGAAGGACATCTGTGGGCCTTGCAAGAATAAGCAGAGTCAGTCACCTCAGAAGGACAGGGGTGTCTTGGTCACAGGACTGGCGGAAGGCAAGGGTCCAGGGGCTTAAAAAGACAAAGGGATCAGAGTCTGCCACCTCTAGGTCAGAGAGCTTCCCTGACTTCCTGGGAGATGTTTGGGGACCCCTAAAAAATGAAGCAGGGACCCCAAAGAGCCAGCCTTGCACCAGCAAGACCAGGCTGTGGCCAATGCCCCTACTGCCCTTTTAGAAAAGGGGGACCGCGAAGAAAAGGCCGTAGAGGCCGCCTGCCCCAGGTTGTTCTTGTGGAAAAGATGGCGAGAGGACAGGTTCATCCCATAATTTGGACAGCCCCAAAGAGGAGTCACAGTAGTCAGATGTTCACTAGAAGAAGAGTTCAGGAAAGTGGCCTTGGGGTCTGTACTAGAGGGCCTGGCCTGTCTGCCACCTACTAGCCATGGGCCCCTGGGACAGTCACTTTCCCCCCAGGGTTGACCCTGTCAGGCTCTGATCAAGGCTCCAGTCTCTGATCAAGGCTTAGCTGGCACATGCATCAGGCTCATGGCAAGACACTGGCTGCTCCCGTCTGGGTCTCCGAACAGGGACTAGCTGCCTGAAGGAGCGGGTCACCACCCCACACCTGCCAAGGCTCTGACGGGCCAGCCACAAGGATGAAGTCCCAGCGCAATAAAGCACAAGCCCAGGATGGCAGAGTGAAAGGAGGCACATGACTGGCGAGCTGATGCTGTGAGAAAGATCTGGGGGTTTTAGTGGCCCACAAGCTCAGGAAGAGAGGGAAAGGATGGAGGAGGAGGGGATGATCCCTCTGCCTGCCCAGACCTCATTTGGCATCACAGCATCAAAGGAATCCTGACTGACAGCAAAGCAGCTTGAAGCAAGCAGCCAGTCCAGTGAAGGGCTTAGAATTCTTGTCCTGTGAGGATGGGTAGAAGAAGCCAAGGAGTCGAGGGGAAAGAACAACGGCTATGTTTGAACCCCGTGTGACCCCAGGAAAGTCACTTTCCCCTCTGGGCCTCAGTTTCCCCCTCTGTAAGGTGAAGAAGTCGGCCTGGCTGCCTCTGAAGCCTCTTCCATCTCAAAGCTTGGGACAGGAGTGCCACCATCCGGGCCTTGAGGACCCTAGGACGCAGAGCAGAGCAGAGCTCCCTGCCCGGGCAGGATGTGTGTCGGAGGGCACTGGCCCAGGCACCCTGAGGTGATGTGCCCGCCCCCGGCCCTCACCCCGCTCACCGGCTTCTCTGTCTCCTTCTTCTGCGGCAGCTTCTTCTTGGGGGCCTTGCGCTCAGTGCGCCGCTGCTCTGCCGTGGTATCGGCGGCCGTGATGAGCTTCTGCAGGTCTTGGCTGCGCTTCTCCCGTTCCTTCTTGCGTGCCTCAATCTTGCGGAGCTCCTGAACCAGGTATTCCTCCTCTGCCACCTGCGGGCACAGTGAGCGGCCACAGCCATCAGACCCCGGAGGCGTCCTGTCCGTCACAGGGTCTGACTTATTTAAGTGAGGAGAAACAAGAGTCGGACTGTCCGGAGCGGCCTCCCACACACACACGGCACAGCTGCCTAGTCTTAGAGGATTCCTGGGGGAAAAGGCCAAGCACCAGCGAGAAAATGTGGCGCACATGAAAGCATCTTCCGACGCTTACAGTCTAACACCAGGAGCCAGGCTGCCTCACCAGCAGCAGCTGCTCGTTCTAGCACACCTAACTGTCAAGGCTGCCCCAACGAGAAGTCAATCTTCCTCTTCACAGGAGCAGCCCAGGTACCCTGAGACAGGGTTGGTTCAACATCTCCATAGGCTAAAGGACTGGCGCCCACCTGCTGGGGGGGAGGCGCCCACCTGCTGGGGGAGAGTGTCACTCACCAGCTGTGGAGGGAGGACAGGGTACAGCCACCCTGAAGGGGGCTCCTCACCTGCTCGGGGGTACGGTTGTAGAGCCTCTCCAGCTGCTCCTTCCGCCGCCGTTCGTGCCCAGCATCAAACACAGGCACCTTGAGGTCAGTGCCTGGCACAGCCCGGACATTGGCCAGCCTGGCACAGATGTGATAGTACCGTTCCTTCAGGTCCTCCACCGACCGCTTCTGGGATAGGGGAGGGACACATCAGGAGTTCTGGGGAAGGGACCCTAGTAGGGTGGGAACACTGGGCTTACTGCGGGGGCAGCGCTGAGAGGAAGAACGAGTTTCTGACAGTGCCAGCAGCCCCAGAGCCTGAGCTGTTGTGCGGCCCTTCGGCAGGATGCTAAGCAGGCATTCTTGGTCAGGGCCAGGCTGAGCCAAAGGCTCCTCAGCCCAGAGGGCCTGGCCAGGGTACACAGGAGAGAGGGTGAGCACCACACCACTGACCTTAAACTGCTGGTGGTCGTAGCGGTCGTGAATGACCACAAAGCGCAGGTCAAAGCGACGGCTCAGGTCAAAGAGATGGTCAGTCTCCGCTTTGGTCCAGGCATCATCATGCAGGTACAGCTGGTACTCCTGCTCTGAATAAACAGGCACCTGCACCGCCTAGAGGGGAGACAACTGTGTTGGGCCCCCCAGCACCTGGTACACAGTGAAGGAGTGGCCTGGGGCAGGACCACTCTCCAGCAGGCAGGCAGCTGGCAGCACATCATGCCACCATGCGACCACCAGAGGGCAGCAGAGGCTCACCAGTCACCCAGCATGTATTCACACGGTGGGTGGACCTGCCACTAGGAGAATGGGGATGGTCCCTCTGGTTCAGCCCAGGCCAGATCACGTCCCCAGGACGTGCTTAGCTCAGTGAGAACACTGAGGACATTTAGCAGAGGACAAGCAGGAAGGCAAAGACTCTGCCACAAGAGGAATTAGGACTCCGGAGCCAGGAGACATGAGGCCAGGGATTAACCCCCTTCTGCTTGGCCCTTGAGGGAGGGAAGGCACAGACTTCTGCTGGAGAAAAGGGAAAGTTCTGCCAGCAGGTGGAAGGAGCCTTGTCCTACCCAGGGGCACAGGGAAGGGAGGATTGGAAAGGGGGAAAACTAAGCCAAAGCTAAGAGTGGGACTCTTCCCCTCTGCTCTGGGGCCTGAAAGAGAGGGGGCAGTGATGGTCAACTGGAACACGCAGCCAACTCCGCCCTTCCATTCATCCCAGGAAGTCCCTTCTCATGGGGCAGAGACGGGGAGCCCAGCTAGGAGCCAAGGAGCCAAATCTGGAGAGGAGGACGGCAGGGGGCCAGACAGGCCTTCCCTAGAGAGCAGATCCCCAGGAGCAGGAGGGCAAAGGGGAACCTCCCCAAAAAAACACCAGGGTCAGAAACCAGGCAAGTGGGTAACCCCCGCAGGGGATGGCCAACAAAGGAAAGACTCCAGAGACACATTCCCTCTGTGCTGAACATTCCAAGGTAGGCCAGGATTTGGGCACTGAAAAGGGCCCCCCCCCACACAAGAGAGGCCCCCTCCTGACAAACAGCTGCCCAGCTGGTGGCGGGCTTGCAGCCCCTCCCACTCTAGGACTGCTCTCACTGAAAGGAAGGCTTTCCTGATGTCTAACCCCATCTGCCTCTTGGTACCTCTCCCGTGCCCTCCAGTAAGTCCAAGCCTTCTCCCACAAGCCAGCCCTTCTGAGACCTCCCCAAATTGTCTCACCCAGGGTCAGCATCCCCAATGCCTTCCCTGATCTTTCCACGGCAGGCAATTATCAAGGCTCCCATCCCAACTGCCATCCATACTCCAGCTGAGGCCTAACCAGAGCAGAGGACACTGGGACTCCCACCTCCTTATCCCAGCAAGTTCAGTCACTCCTAATGCTGCCCAAGATCAAATCAGCTTCTTGGCTGCCCAATCACCCAGGTGACTCATACTGAGCTTACTGAGCTTGGGGTCCATTCGAACTGAGAGATCCTTTTCAGAACACCTGATGTCTAACCTATCTTCCCCCATCTTACATATGGAGTTTATTATCTTGTAGCTAAATGTAAGACTTTTTTTACAACTGTATCTTCCACTCAGCCCAGGGCTCTAACCTCCACTGGGTTGGCTCTCCCTCCCAGCAGTACGCAATGTATGCTCCTTTCCAAGTCACAAGTACTCCACTGCAGACCCCCTGCGCTTCCCTTAGAGTCCCACTGACTGTGTCCCCACTGAGTCCACAAGATATGCCAAGACATTCCATCCGAGCCTTGCTGAAGCCGAGGTGACCTCTGTCCTCAGAAGTGCCCGCTCTCATCTGCTGAGCGGGCAGGACCATCCTCAAGGGCTCAGAAAGGCGGGCGCCTCCCCTTCTGGTCATTTCCCCTTCAGGAAACCCTGGAAAATCTCCCAGGAATTGAAGGCAAGCTCGGGGCCTGTTGTTTTTTCAAAATCCCCACATCTGCTGCCTCGCCATCACAACCGTCAGTTCCTTCAGGGCCTATGTGGCGCTCACCTGGGCCAAACAACTGGCATCTGTTCCCTGGGAGAAGGGGCCTCCAGACTGCAGAGGGACCTCGGGACCTCGGGACTGCCCCTCCAGCCAGGTCTCACCGCTCCTCCGGAAGCCCTCGCACTCACCCCTCAGCGAGGGTTCTACCTTCTCATGTCCCCCATCTCATTCACAGCACAGGACCTCATGTACGGCCTCAGGGAGAAATTGGGGCTACTGTACCTGGGTTCCCTCAGTTCTTCTCTCCAGAACTCATTAGCATCATCACTCACACTCTCCTCTGCTTCCTGTCCTTGTTCTCATTCAACTCGCTACCCCTCTGGATTGCTGCACCCAGTGTGCCCCCTCCCTGCCTAAAGCCCTTCGATTTGCCTGGGGATGTAGGTTGTGGTCTTGGGTCCTCCTTGAGCTCATCCCGTCCTTCCCATGTCAGCACGCACTCAGTAAGTGCTCAAGAAATGATTGCTGACTGACTGATTGATATATAACACAATATTAGCAGTCAGGCAATTGGTGGCAACAAACAACCGGAAACAAAATGAGTATAGGAGAAGAGATGAACCAATTTTGGTTTATGAACACAATGGAATATGATTTCACTAAAAGAAAGTGAAGATGAAATGCTCAGACAAACACACGAAGGTTTGTAGCTCTGATGTAGGGCAAAGAAAGGAGAACCAGGGAAACAGCAGACCCAAGAGTAGAGTAATGACGAGAACCACATTAAAGGGCTCCTGAACTCAGGCTCATTGAAATGAACAATCTGGGTTCTGTAGAGCAGAATCTCACTTCATCTGCTCGATAAAAAGTGGAGACCATGGATACAAACTAGTGTGCACCTAGCAGAGTGTGGCTTTACTACTTGGCCTGGCTTTGTTACAAGGTTATCAGCAAGGGGCAGCTAGGTGGCGCAGTGGATAGAGCACCGGCCCTGGATTCAGGAGGACCTGAGTTCAAATCCGACCTCAGACACTTAACACTTACTAGCTGTGTGACCCTGGGCAAGTCACTTAACCCCAATTGCCTCGCCAAAACCAAAAAACAACAATAAAAAAAAAACCAAGGTTATCAGCAGGTTACTTTGTTACAGGGGATAGTTCACTGGGTGGGAGTAAGGAATACTGGGAAATTACTAGGATATTAAAGCAACAAAAAAATTCCTTACAAAAAAACCCTATTAGGGGCTGAAATGAACTACAGAGGTCCCACTCTGATTTCCAGAACCGCCAATGTCCAGGTCCCGAGTGTGGTAGAGGCAACCAAGGGGATCCCAATAAATCCCTGAGCCTCTACTCCACAGGAAGCACGGTGCTCAGCCTAAAGAAAATAAAGCAGACGTCTGCCTGCCTTCAGGGAGTCCATAACCGAGCTCAGCAACATATTAATAAACCAGCTCAATGAAAACACCAGCAGAGCAGAAAGTATCACAGCTGGTGAGGGGCAGGAACGTGGTGTTGGGGTCAGAAGTCAGAGGGCTTGTATTGTAGCTCAGTCAATCCAAGAATCTCAGTTTCCTCATCTAGAAAGCGGTAAGAATAGCTCCTGTCCTATTGAGCTCACAGACAAACGGGGTAACCTAAAGAGATCACGGATTCATGGGTGGAAAGAGCTCTCTACAACGGGGAGTAGCAATGAGCAGAGAAAAGTGTTCATTACCAACTACCTAAAAGTCCTCCACAGGGGGAAACCAGGCCTGAAGGGGGGAGGGGAGGAGCAGAGATCATCTTAGTGAGCTCATCCATCTCCATGGTGGCAAACACCTCTTGTACCCAGCCGGCTCCTCCAATCCACAAGCACTTCGTGGGCACCTGGCCTAGAGGTCCAGGGTCACGTAGACAGCTGGAGCCAAACAACCCCTGGGAGAGAGCCGACAGCCTCAGGGAGCAGACTAAGGTGACTTTTTGTCTCTTTTTCTTGCTTTCTTCCCCCAACATGGCTAACATGGAAATGTTTTGCATGGCTTCATATGCAGAATGGGTAGCATGTTGCTTGCCTTCTCAATGGGGGCGGGGCTGGAGAGGAATTTGGAACTCAAAATTTTAAAAAATGAATGCTAGAAACTGACTGATTTTGCAAAAAAACCCCAAAAAACCCAAACCCACCCCCTCTGAGCCTGAGTTTTCCCATCTGTACCCACCCCAAAAAGGCCTAAACTAGACCAAATACACATAGAGGGTAATGAAACCATTGTCTGGGACTGACTGCATCTCCCTGCAGAGCATATGCAACAACATGTTGGGAGAAGACTGTACCCACCTCTTAGCCTGAGTATATTCCCACCTTACAAAAATGAGGGATTAAAGGAGGAGGGAGGGGAGAGGGGGTGGCACAAGCATTTGTTGAGACTTACTGGGTGCCACACACTTGATGCTCAAAAGACCCTGGGAGGTAGGTGCTATTGTGATCTGCATGTTATACAGGAAACTGAGGCAAGCAGAGGTGAAATGACTTTCCCAGGGTCACCCACTATAGTCAGTGTCCAAGTCAGGATTTGAACTCAGGTCTTCTTGACTGCGGACCTGGTGCTGGTGCTCTATCCACTGGGCCACCTTACTACCTCTGCTTTAAGATGGCACCTGCTTTGATGTTGGGGGCTAAGGGCTGATTGGCTGAGGGGATCGTGGCCCAGAACCACACTGAGATACACAGGCCTGGACCTGTAAAGGGCAGCCAACACTTGCCAAGGTGGGACAGCAGAGGCCAGAGCAGACCCTGGGGGCAGGGAGCCCGTGTTCTAGCACAGCCTCATGAGACTTGACCATCCTCCTCAGCTACAGAAATGAGGCCGAATGGTAAGAAATCCTGCATTGTGGGGACCTGGCCCCAACCACAGAGGGCTGAGGAAGAGTGCGGGGGATTTTAGCCACACAGCCCAGAGCCAAGTGCTGGGTTACGACATGACATACAACAGACAAGACATCTTGTCCTGAAAACTGGGCCTGCTCCGGAACACAAGGCCTCTGGGAAAACTGAGCACTCCTTTCTGGAGTGTTCCTGACATGCAGATCGCTCTATTCGTAGCCACCAGGAGTGTTGTATGAGAGGAGAGAAGGTTAGCACTTCCCTTGATAAGGACAGAAGAGGTGCTAGTGGCCTTTACAACACATATACGGTTAAGGCATTGCCACCTACTCTGTGGCATCTAACCATAGCACCACTCATAGGCCAAAGGAGTGTCCAGTGCGGGAGGCAGCACAATGAGCTTCCCACATGGTGTCCGCTGACTGGAGGGAAGCCCAGAGGGAAGGTGCTCGCATTAAGGGGAATCCAGAAAGGCTTCCTGTAAAAGGGGGGACGTTAGCTGAGTCTCAAAGGAAGCCAGGAGACAGAAATGAGGAGGGAGGGCATTCCAGGTAGGGAGCACAGCCAGAGAAAATGCCCAGAATCTGGAGAGGAGTAACAAATAGGTCAGTGTAAATCAATCAGAATACATAGAGGGAAATAAAGGTTAAGACTAACAAGGGAAGAAAAGGCTTTGGACTCCAGAGAAAGTAGGTGAGAGGGTCACTGGAATCTACTGAATATGGGGTGACATGGTCAGAGCTGAGCTTAAAGACAGACTGGGGGGGGGGGGGGCAGCTAGGTGGCACAGTGGATAAAGCACCAGCCCTGGATTCAGGAGTACCTGAGTTCAAATCCAGCCTCAGACACTTGACACTTACTAGCTGTGTGACCCTGGGCAAGTCACTTAACCCCCACTGCCCCACAAAAAACAAAAAACAAAAAACAAAAAAAAAAGAGTATAGGGTGAGGTGACCAGGGCCTGGGTCAAGGAGTTGGAGTGTGCAAGAGTTGTAACAAGGGTCACGTCAACAGGACTTAGCAACTGATGGGATATGGAGGCTAAGAGAGTGAAGAGCTGAGGCTGACACCATGGCACGAGCCCAGGTGACTAGGAGGATGATGGCAAAAAGAGAAAAGTCTGGGTGGAAAGATCATTCCAATGTGGGACATCCAGCTTGAGACGTCCAACAGGCAGCAGGAGAAAAAAGACTGGAGATCAAGAAACAGGTTGGGGCTGGACAGAGAGATCTGAGAGCCATCTGCCCAGGAGGACCTCTGGAACCATGGCGATCACCAGGGGTTGGCACAGTAGGTCCCCCCAACCCACTACCCACCCCACCAAAAGAGGCAAGGCCCATCTGCCACCTGTTTTGGCAAGTCCAGAGCTCAGAATGGTTTTTACATTTTGAATGAAGTTTTACTGAATTTCAAACAGTAAACACCATTCTTGGATCAATGAACCCACAAAAAACAGGCAGCCGGCCAGAATCCAGTTACAGTTGGCAGAGCCCTGGCAACACAGGAGTGGAGAAGAGGACCTGAAGAGAACCTGAGGGAATAACCACAGTTAATGGGTTCATTCCCCGGAGCCTGAGGAGCGATCAGCCAGGGAGGAGGAGAACCAGGAGAGGGCAGGTCACAAAATCCTAGAGAAGACGTACCCAGGAGAAGACACGGATTCACAGAATCAAAGGCTCCACAGAGAACCAAAAGAAGGAGCACTGAGAAATGGCCATTCCACTCAGCCATTAAGAGAGGGTAGAGGGGCAGCTAGGTGGTGTAGTGGATAGAGCACCAACCCTGGAGTCAGGAGTACCAGAGTTCAAATCCGGCCTCAGATAATTGACACTGACTAGCTGTGTGACCCTGGGCAAGTCACTTAACCCCAATTGCCTCACACACACACACACACACACACACACACACACACAAAAGGGAGAGGGTGGATCTGGCTGAGTGGGAAGACTGGTAGGCAAAACACAGGGACTTTCAAGGGAACAGAAGCATGGGCCTCGATGGCAGAGGGCTTACTCAGAGAGCTCAGCCACAAAAGGGGACAGAGGTGGTCTTTTCAGGGCATGTTTGTAGGCAGCAGGCAAGAAGCTGGGAGACAGGAACCCACTGCAGATTAGTGAGAGAGTGAGGATGAGAGAGAGGCCAATCTGCTGGAGGAGATGGGATGGAATGGGATCTCTTAAACAAGCAGAGTGCTAGGCCTCTGCCAAGAGTGAGGTGTCTCTTCATGGGAGGCAGAGTGAAGGAGGGGAGGGCGGCAGAAGGCACCTGAGTAATAGCAGATGAGGCAGAGGGAAGAAGAGGAAGCTCATGGCAAATGGCCTCGATTTTTCCTGTAAAACCTGAGACAAAGAGCTGAGCTTGGGATGCTAAGAAGACAAGGAGCAATGGGAGCTTCACAAGCTTGAATGTGACTTTCCCTCTTCCTCCTCCATCCTGGCTAGTTGGTCACCAAGTGGTGTCACTCTCCTTCTGCCTAGGTCTCTGCCACCAGCTCAGCCTGGGCACTCCCTGCCACCTGCCTGGCTTTTGCAGTGACTCCCTGAAAGCCTCAAGAGCCTGATCTTCTCCAGCCCTGCCTCCCTAGTACAATCCATCCATAAGAGGATCCTGGCCGGTACAGTGGCTTTAGGGAGCACAAGTCCTGGCTTCAATTCTCCCCAGTGACACATGCTACCTGGATGACTCTGGGCACATCATTTCATCTCCCTCTGTTTCTTCATCTGCAAAATGAAAGGCTTGGAGACAAATGACTTGAGGTGCCTGAGAGCTCTAGACCAAAGATGCCAGGATTAAGTGGGAACCTTCTCTATCCTTGCTCACAACCCAAGATCTTCCTGTGGCTCCCAGCCACCTCCTAGAAGGAAGTTCCAATCTCGGCCCCTGGCAGCGAAGGCCCTCGGCCAGCTGGTAGACTTGACCATCTCACTTTCCTCGACTTTCCCCCCAACAGCTTCCAGAAGCCCAGCCGCATGGACCATTCAGCTGCCCAACCACACGACCTCCTGCTTCAGCTCCAGGGGAATCTCCTCTGCTTCATGAGCTCATCCCACCCTGGTGCCAGGTCCTCCCCAAGCCTTATGACTCAGTTCAAAATCCAGCCTCTCCATGAAGCCTTCTCATGGAAGCCACCCAACTACAAATTATCTTTCCTTCCTGGACCTTCCCATAGCCCTTGCTTTCCACTCCCCTCGGTGAAAGCTCTCCAAACCCTAGGAGTTTTGTAAGGACAGAAACTGTTCTGTACTTGTCTCTTAGGCCTGCTGGGCCAAACCAAATGCTTGGCTGGGCACAATCAGAGACAGGCCCGAGCACAGAAGCCAGCCCCATTGAGCGCAGCAGCAGGGAAGCCTCACCTTGTTGAACCTGGCAAAGGGATAGTCCTTGCCTTCCTCCGCCGCACGCCGCCAGTGATAGAACATGGCGCCATCCTTTCGGGCAGGGTTGGTGAAAGGCATCCACTTCCAGGGCCGCACCTTCTTGGACCCTAGCTTGGCCTTCACTGTGCGGTATCCTTGGGTTGTATCACTGGGGAGCAGGGGGGGTGCGTCCCTGCCAGGGAAGTGGGCAGGGTGATTCCAGGCCAAGTCCTGGGCCACCCCACAAACCCTCCTTGCTCCCCCTATCCACCTCCCCAAAAGGGAATAGCTGTGTGTGCAGGGGTGGGGAGGGAAGCCTGGAAGTGGAAGGACAAAAGAGCCTGGGAATGCTGTCCCGTATCTGAGTGAGGCTGAAAGGGGCCCAGAAGGGCCAGGCCTGAAGAAGGCTCAAGCAGGTGGGAAAGAGGAGACCTGGGCATCTCGGTCTGTCATGGAGGAAAAGGGGAATGGGGCTGAGAGCAGTGGGAATGGGGAGGAAGGGGCTGAATCCACTTGCTTTTTGTCCGAGTAGAGCAGAGCGTAGACCTCACGGTGCATGCCCTCCGGCCTCTTGAAAGTCAGCGTCTCTGACGACTTCTTGGACTTTTTCTATGGAGGGACCAAGACTCAAGTGGAGAGACCAGGCCAGGGAGCCCCCCATCCCTCCAGCCTGGCTCCCCCCGCCCCTGACCTCCGCCCCACCTTTGCCATCAGCCCCTCCTGCACAGGAGCTGAAAGGGACTTCAAAGGACATGGAGACAGCCCCAACTTGAGCAGGGTTCGGCCTGTGTCTGCTTGGAGCCCAGTAGAGACGGGGAGCTCACTACCTCCCTTGACAGCCTGGCTCTCCAGCAGGCCTGGGGCAGGTCCAGGAGGATGCTCAGAAGTCCCGCCCCTTCTCCCAGCCCCGCCCACCTGCACGCGCAGGCGCACAAGGCCCCGCCCCGTCCGGGGCCGGGCCACCCCACACCACGCAAGCGCGGTCCGGCCTGGAGGCAGCTTTGGCCCCACCCCTCGGCGCCCGCCCCACCCAAGCGCGCAGGCGCAGACGCACCTTGTCCGGGTTGATGATGTCCTTCTTGCTGATGGGCCCCGGCGCATCGCCCTCGGGCCCGCCCAACTCCAGAATGTCGCGAACGTCGGCACCTGTCGCCATGGCGGCCCGGGGATTCTTTGGGCTTGAGTTCGGCCCCGGCCCCTCCTCCTCCCTCCTCCCGCCGCCGCCGCCGCCGCCACCGCCGCCTCCCGGCGCCGCAGGCTCCGACTTCCGGCTGTGCAGAGTCACCCTCTAACTGGCCCGGCCGGACCACTTCCGGTACGAGCGCGCCCCCTGAGTACGGTCGCGAGCGTACTCGCCAGCGGCAGCTGCGGCCTGCGCAAAAAGACGGGGGCGGGGTCCGCTTGCACCCCGCCCCTCGAGCCATCAGTCCGGGCACCCTACAAGCACCTACTGTGTGCCTGAAGACCCTCAGCGGGGCGCGTGAAAGAAGCTGAACCCCTCCCCCCACATGCACCAAGGACTTTAGGCAGAAGGGGCGGGGCTCCGTGACTCAGACTCTAGGAAGGAGGGGTTGTTGGCCTTGGGGCTCAGGGGGGCTCACGAGGGCTTTAAAAGTTGGGAGGGGTATGTATGTGATCCCAGGGCAGCTGGGAGGTACTGCATCAGGCCTGCATCTTGTTGAACAAATGGATGATCGCAACTATCATTTTAGATTGATGTTGTGCATAAAGGTGTTTTTTGGTTTGTTTTTTGAGGCAATTGGGTTAAGTGACTTTGCCCAGGGTCACTTAGCTAGTAAGTGTTAAGTGTCTGAGGCCGGATTTGAATTTAGGTACTCCTAACCCTCCAGGCCGGTGCTCTATCCAATTGCGCCACCTAGCTGCCCCAAGGCCTGCAGCTTAAGGAACGCCACGAATGGGTGGGAGTGGGAGAGTAATTCCATGCTGGAGAACTCTTAGGAGGGTCACCCGTGAGGATCTGAAGCCATGAGTTTGGGATTAGCTCGGGGCGAGACCTAATGTCCGGAGATGTCCCCCAGGCAGCTGGTGATCTATGGACCCAAGCTCAGGAAGAAACTGAGCCTGGGAGACAGATCATCTCTTGGTTGACTCCCCGTGGGAGGAGGTGAGGTCATCAAGAGACATAATAGGGGCAGCTAGGTGAAGCAATGGAAGAGCACCAGCCTTCAAGTCAGGAAGACCTGAGTTCAAATTCGGCCACAGATCTTAACACTCACTGGCTTGTGTGACCCTAGGCAAGTCACTTAACCCCAATTGCCTCATCAAAAACAAAAAAAAAAAACAGCATAATAGGGGGGCAGCTAGGTGGTGCAGTGGATAGAACACTGGCCCTGGATTCAGGAAGACTTTAGTTCAAATCCACCCTCAGACACCTGACATTCACTAGCTGTGTGACCCTGGGCAAGTCACTTAACCCTCATTGCCCGCCAAAAAAAAAAGAGCATAATAGAGGAGACAGAACCTTGGAAAACCATGGAGAGGGCAGAAGATGGACCTGGCCTTGAGCAAAACTGATCCTGCAATGGAAAAGGTCACTGGTAATTTCAGAGAGGACAGTTTTCACCTGAATGATGAAGTCTGAGTTGAGATTGGAGAAGCCTGAGTAGGGAGTGAAAGGAAGGAAAGCAGGGGAGTACCTTTATGGGACACTACCCAGATAGGAAGGTTCATTAAATCCAAAGGGGGCAGCTAGGTGGCACAGTGGATAAAGCACCAGCTCTAGATTCAGGAGCACCTGAGTTCAAATCCCAGCCCTCAGACACTTGACGCTAGCTGTGTGACCATGGGCAAGACACTTAACCCTCATTGCCCCCCACCAAAAAGAAAAATTAAAATTAAAAGCAAATGGAGGGCTTCTGTCTGATCTGGGAGGTGATCAAGTAGGTGGGGTGCCAAGATCAGCTCTGTGTTTTAGAAAGATAAATCCAGCAGCTGAGTGTCAAGGAGTGGGAGGAGATCCAGAGGCAGGCTGACCCACCAGCGGGCTATTGCAGTAGTCCAGGCTAGAGGTGATGGACAATATCAAAGGAGAGAAGGGGGCATCATAAGAACAGGTGCCATCCATTCAGGTCCCCCTGCTTTCCTATCCTTTGCAAAAATAGGAAAAAGAGGAATCCTATCAAATCACTTGTTTTTTTTTAAAAATAATAAACATTTTTAAAGTTTTGAGTTCCTAATTTTATCCCTCCATTTCTTCCCCTCTCCCCTCCTGAGGCAGTAAGCAGATATGGGTTATACATGTGAAATTATGTAAAACATTGCCATATTACTAATTTTGTATAAGAAAACTTGAATAAAAGGAAAAATGAAAGAAAGTGAAAAATTAGCATGCTCCAGTCTGTTCCATCAATATCAGTTCTTTCTTTGGAGGTAGGTAGTAAGTTTTATCAATAGTTCTTTGGGATTGTCTTGGATCACTGTATTGTTGAAAATATTTAAGTCTTTCACAGTTCTTCATCAAACAATTTTGCTGTCTCTGTACACAATGTTCTCCTGGTTCTGCTCACTTCAGTATACATCAGTTCATACAAGTCTTTCCAGGCCTTTCTGAAACCATCCTGCTTGTCATTTCTTACAGCACAATAATATTCCATCACTATATACCACAGCTTGTTTAGCCATTTCCCAGTTGATGAGCATTCCTTTGTATCGATTAACTTCTGTGAAACAAATATAGTCTTGATACCTAAACCAGAGTGAGGCAAATCAGAAAGAAAACTATAGAACAATATCTGAAATCAGTATCGAAGTGAACCATTAAAATAAAATATAATCAAAGAGATTACAGCAACACATCAAAAATATTGCATATCATAACCAAGTAGGCTTTAATTTTTTTCGGATCAACGGAAAGATGCTTTTTCTCCCTCCCACTTCTACCCATTGCATTGAGATAAAGAAAACAAACAAATAGCATTTATATACAGAATACAAATGATTTAATATTAGGAAAACTTATGAACACGATGGACCATTTGTTAATGACAAAAACAATCAAAATCACACAATTGCATCAATAGATTCAGAAAAAACTTTGGACAAAAAAATACCAACCAGTGGTGTCAAATATGGACTTAGGAAACCATAAATTAGCATTGTATTTTATTGTATTTTTATTTCTTTTGTTAAACATTTACCAATTATATTTTTGTACCAATTATATTTTAATCTGGCACAAAAGCATTTAACTCCTTTCAGAGAGTTTAACACTTCTGCTATTAAACATTTCTCTTAAAAAAAATCCCAATTGAGAAATCGTCAAAGGAGATGAACAAGCAGTTTTCAGATGAAGAAATTAAAGCTATCTATAGTTATATGAAAAAATGCTTTCAATCACTATTGATTAGAGAAATGCAAATTAAAACAACTCTGAGACACCACCTCACACCTATCAGATTGGCTAATATGACAGAAAAGGAAAATGATAAATGTTGGGGAAGATATGGGAAAATTGGAATACTAATGCATTGTTGGTGGAGTTGTGAACTGATCCAACTATTCTGAAGAGCAATTTGGAACTATGCCCAAAGGGCTATAAAACTGTGCATATCTTTTGACTCATTACCACTATGAGGTCTGTATCCCAAAGAGATCATAAAAAAGGGGAAAGGACCTACATGTGCAAAAATATTTATAGCTGCTCTTTTCTGTGGTGACAAAGAATTGGAAATTGAGGGGATACCCATCAGTTGGGGAATGGCTGAGTGTGGTACATGAATGTAATGGAATACTGTTGTGCTATAAGAAAGGACAAACAGGCAGATTTCAGAAAAACCTGGGAAGACTTACATGAACTGATGCTGAGTGAAGTGAGGAGAAACCAGGAGAACATTATACACAGTAACAGCAACATTGTGATGATCAACTATGATGGACTTACCTCTTCTTAGTAATACAATTATGGGGGCAGCTAGGTGGCGCAGTGGATAGAGCACCAACCCTGGAGTCAGGAGTACCCGAGTTCAAATCTGGCATCAGACACTTGACACTTACTACCTGTGTGACCCTGGGCAAGTCACTTAACCCCAATTGCCTTATCAAAAAAAAAAAAAAAAAAAGATCTGAACACCAGTAATACAATGATGCAAGGCAGTTCCAAAGGACTCAAGATGGAAAATGCTATCCAAATCCAGAGAAAGAACTATGGAGTCTAAATGCAGATCAAAGCATACTATTTTCTTTCTTTTTTTTTCTTAGAGAGGCAATTGGGGTTAAGTGACTTGCCCAGGGTCACACAGCCAGTAAGTGTTAAGTGTCTGAGGATTTGAACTCAGGTCATCCTGAATCCAAGGCCAGTGCTTTATCCACTGCGCCACCTAGCTGCCCCTAAAGCATACTATTTTCACTCTTTTTTTTGTTTGTTTTTTGTTTCTTGTGTTTTTCCCTTTTGTTCTGATTTTTCTTTCACATGACTAATGTAGAAATATGTTTAACATGATTGTACTGTATAACCTATATCAGATTACTTGCTGTCGTGGGGAGGGGAGGGGAGGAAGGAAAAGAGGGAGGGAGAAAAATTTGGAATTCAGAATCTTACAAAGAAAAAACACAGCCCCAAATGAGACTTAACAATGAAATCCCAAATGAGTGAGTCAAAGAACAAATCGTAGAAATAATAATTATGTGAAAAACAATTATAGTAATGAAGCAATATATTAGATTTTCTAATGTGGAGCTAAAAAAGTCCTCAAAGGAAAAACTATATCCCTAAAAATATATACTAACAACAACAAAGAAAAGAATAAATAAACTGATTATGCTTTAAAAATTCAAAATCTAACAATAAACTAACCCAAAATAAGCACAAAAGAGGTGAAACTGAAAATTAGAGAAATAGAAAAACTTGGAACAAAAAAAAAACACAGAAATTATAAGTAAAGCTAAAAGCTAGTCCTTTGAAAAGACTAACAAAATTGATGAATCTTTAACCAAGGTGATTAAAAAGAGAAGGGCAGGGGCAGCTAGAGTGCTGGCCCTGGAGTCAGGAGGACCTGAGTTCAAATGTGACCTCAGACACTTGACACTTATTAGCTGTGTGACCCTGGGCAAGTCACTTAACCCCAATTGCCTCACCAAAAAAAAAAAAAGAAAAAGAAAAGGGCAGGAAATCAAATCAATGAAATAGCAAAAATAATAATAATAATAAGATGAAGACACAACAAAACCAGAAGAAATAAAAAAATTACCAAACTACTATACACAATTTTATTCTATCAAAAATGAGAACATGGGGCAGCTAGATGGTGCAGTGGATAGAGCACCAGCCCTGGAGTCAGGAGTACCTGAGTTCAATCGGTCCTCAGGACACTTAACACTTATAGCTGTGTGACCCTGGGCAAGTCACTTAAAAAAAAAAATGAGAACATAAGGGGGCAGCTAGGTGGTGCAGTGGATAAAGCACCGGCCCTAGATTCAGGAGTACCTGAGTTCAAATCCAGCCTCAGACACTACTAGCTGTGTGACCCTGGGCAAGTAACTTAACCCCATTGCCCCGCAAAAAAAAAAAAAGAACATAAAGCAGTAGAGGAAACTCTTTAATATATAAAATACCCAAACTAGCAGAAAATCAAATAGAGATCTTAAATATTCCAATCTCAGAAAAGGAAATTAACCTAGTTGTAATGGAACTATTCAAGGGAAAAGGAGAGGCTGAGGGGGAGGGATTAAGAGGAAGGGGGGTGGGGGAGAGAATATTCCTGCTCCTAGTATATTCACAGGAAAATTCTATCAAACTTTTAAAGAATGGGGGTGACTAGGTGGCGCAGTGGATAAAGCACCGGCCCTGGATTCAGGAGGACTTGAGTTCAAATCTGGCCTCAGACACTTGACACTTACTAGCTGTGTGACCCTTGGCAAATCACTTAATCCCCATTGCCCCGCAAAAACAAACAAAAAAATTTTTTTAAAGAACAATTAATACCAATACTACATGAATTATGTTAAAAAATTGAGAAAGGTACTCTACATGACTCCTTTTATTAGATAAATATAATCCTCATACTTAAATTTGGGAAGGAAAAATCACAGGAGATAGACCAATATCATTAATGAATATTGATTCAAAAGCTTTAAATAAAATGCTGTCACACTACAACAATTCATCCAAGAAATCATGAATTATGACCAATATAAATGTATACCAAGGATGCAAGGATGGTTCAACATTAGTAAGACAAACATAATCACATTAAAAATAAAAACATCCCAAACCACTCAGTTATCTCAGTAAAGGAATAATCATCAACATGAAAAGTAGATGAGTGAAACAGACAAAAAGGCAGAATACAGAAACAATGGAATCCAATAACGCAAACTATTGATCAACCAGAAAACAAAACAACTACGAAAGCATTCCTTCATTAAAGCAAATTTCTGGGTGAAAATGGAAAGCAGTTTGGCACGAATGAGGTCCTGGATCAATCTTTACCCAAATAGCACATAATAACCTCAATGAATATGTGACCTTAATACTTAAAGATCACCCAGGGGACCCTAGGTGGCACAAGTGGATAGAGCACTGGCACTGGAGTCAGGAGGACCTGAGTTCAAATTCAACCTCAGACACTTGACACTTACTAGCTGTGTGACCCTGGGCAAGTCACTTAACCCAAATTGCCTCACACATCCAGAGCCATCTTCAGTCATCCTGATCTACCTCTTGCCACTAGACCCAGATGGCTCTGGAGGAGAGAGTGAGGTTGGTGACCTTGTTCAGCCCTCCTTCACTTAAATCCAATTCACTGCAAGTCATGACATCACCTTTCGATGTCATGGTCCTCTTCTAGAACAAAGGACAAACAGAACCAAAGATCACACCATTTTAAAAAAATTAGAAGAGAAGCAGATTTTATACTTTTCAGAGCTAAAGTGGGATATGTCTGTCTGTCTGTTTTTTGTTTTTGTTTTTGTTTTTTTTGTGGGGCAATGGGGGTTAAGTGACTTGCCCAGGGTCACAGAGCTAGTAAGTGTCAAGTGTCTGAGGCCGGATTTGAACTCAGGTACTCCTAAATCCAGGGCCAGTGCTCTATCCACTGCACCACCTAGCTGCCTCCATGTCTGTCTGTCTGTATGTATGTGTGTATATATGTATGTAGACATACACACACATATATATTTTTTCCCAAATGAGAAAAGCAATTACAAAAGATAAAATAGATAACTTTAATGACATGCAATTTTAAAACTTCTGCACAAAATAAATGCATTTAGGATAAGAAATGAAGTTTATGAATGGGAAAAAATTTTGTCCTCAGATAAGAATTTACATATTTTACATAAGGTACATACATAATTCACATAGATATGTATATATATTTACATAGGCATATACATATATATGTGAAAATATGTAACCAAAAGGATACAAACAAACAATTCTCAAAAGAATTGCAAACTATTCAAACAAGAGATGGAATGCTCTAGATCACTAACAAAAGAAATACAAATCAAAACAATCCAGAACTTTTGCCTCATACCCAGCAAATTGGCAAAGATGACAAAAGACAGGAATAATAAATGCTGGATGGGTTGTAAAAAGGCAAGCAAACTAATGCATTGTTGTGGAGCTATGAATCAGTATAATCATTATTGAAGGCAATTTAGAATTATACAAATAAAGTACCTAAACAGTCCACACACTGTGTCCCAGAGATTCCATTACTAGGCTGGGATGAAAAGAAATTCCCCATATATTCCAAAATATTTAAAGTGGTATTTTTTATGATAGTAAAAAATTGAGGGGAAAAAAGTAGATGCCCATTTGATTGAGGATGGTTGTTGTTGTCGTTGGCAGTTAGGTGGCAAAGTGGAAAGAGAGCCAGGCCTGGAGTCAGGAGGATCTAAATTCAAACCCAGCCTTAGATACTTATTAGCTGTGTGATGCTGGACAAATTACTTGATCCTGTGTGGTAAAAATTATTTGTGGTAAAGATTGATATTCCTGTTTTTAGCTAACTCATTTGGGAAGGGCCACACCTGGCCCACCCTGAGGTTAAGAAGGCAGCTTTTTGAAGAACCTCCCCTTTTGGGGGAGGGGAGATTGAAGGCTCCCAAAAGGGAGCCGGGTACTTCCAGTATGTGAGCTCACTCTCGTTCTTTCTGCTTGGCCCCGTGTGGTGGTGGGGCGTGTTTGTGCTCTGTCTGATGACTCCCCTTGTGGTGTCTCGGTGGTTGGTGAGTTACTTATGGAAAACCTTCAATTCTTTTGAACTAGCTAAATTGGAAAGGGTCTGGATTAATCTTAGAGTTAAGAATATCTATCTGTATTTCTATTTTCCTATTTCCTTATCCTTGATTTTTATCAGTATCATCTTTGTTGTTTAATTAATTCCCAAGTAACAAAATCTGATCCTTTTGTGAATTAAAGCTTAAAGGCTCCTTTCTTATTGGCCTGGGAGAAATATCGAAAAAGGGCAGTTCAGAAGGGAGGATAAACCTAAAAGGTCCCTCATATTTCTGGGACCCCAATATTAAGACGAATCACCCAAATAATGCTCAGTATATCAAATTTTGGCCTTCACACCTGTTTGCCTCAATTTCCTCATCTGTAAAATTAGCTGGAGAAGGAAATGGCAAACCACTCTAGCATCTTTGCCGAGAAAACCCCAAATGAAGTCATGCAGTCAGACATGACTAATCTAAACAGCACCAAGAAGATACTCATTGATTGGGGATGTATCACAAATTGTGGTATATGAATGTAATGGAATATTACTATGCTACAATAAATTATGTGTGTGATGAGTTCAGAGAAGCATGGAAAGATCTATATGAACGGATACAGAAAATATAACCAAGAAAACAATTTATATAACTATAATGCAATAAACAAAAACAGTCATGGAAAAAAAAATCAAAAGTAAATGTTTCTGGGGGCAGGTAGGTGGCTCAGTGGATAAAGCACCAGCCATGGATTCAGGAGGACCTGAGTTCCAATCAAGCCTCAGACACCTGATACTTACTACTTGTATGACCTTGGGCAAGTCACTTAACTTCATTGCCCAAAAAAATAAAAGTGAATGTTTCCAAATTGATTGGCTGGATTGTGATGGTTCTTAGGTATTCCTCAACAAAGAATTACATTCTTGCACACAGTCCAATTAGAATTAAATTAGTCTTTTATTTGGTGCTAGGTAAGGTGATTGAGAGGAGTCAGAGACAGCCTCTCAGGGAGGAAAAATAGTTCAAAAGAATTTCCTCAAAAACAACAGGAAGGGCAAGGCTTTTTATAGAGGATAGATGGGGGTACCAAGTTCCCTTTTGGAGGTGGGGTGGGGAAAGCTTAGATGCTTATCATATTCCTGAGAGTTGAGGGGAATTTTTTTTTTAATGATGGTCCTGATCTTAAGATTATCTGTGTCTCCTGGCTCCAGCAAGGTTTGTAGACACACCCAGCCACCTTCCTGCCATAAACCTTTATCTGTCCTTACTTCCTTGGCATGTCTATCCTGCTATGTGGTCATCTTTGAGTCTGCCTTTCATAGGAAAAGAGAGAAATCTTTGGACTTCTTACCCATGGGAGATAAATTTGGGTGTGGCTGTGGCCTTTGTGTCCTGAAGAGGGATCCGTAGCCACCCCTCACCCAATTCCTCTGGTCACTACCAGTGGGGCATGGTCCTCCTTCACTAAAGGAACTTTCCACAGTCAAATGGTCACCCCTCCCCCCATCAGTCCTATAAAAGTACCTGCCAGTCTCCTGCTCGAAGAGATTGGTACCTCTGAGCCACGTGCTTTGTGCCTATCTCCCCATGAGAAGTCCTAGGATTTCTTTCATGGTTTCCCTTCCCTTCCCTTGCCCCTAAATAAACTACCACCTTATTCTAACTACTTTTGTGTGCAAGAGGGTGTAATTCTTCTTCTTCTTGTTTTTTTTTGGTGAGGCGATTGGGGTTAAGTGACTTGCCCAGGGTCACACAGTTAGTGTCAAGTGACTGAGGCCAGATTTGAACTCATGTCCTTCTGACTCCAGGGCCACTGCTCTATCCACTGCACCACCTACCTGCCCCAAGAGGGTGTAATTCTTTAAAGAGGAATTTCTAAGAACCCCAACCCCTAACCCAACCCGTACCCCATTTCCCCCCATTACAAAAGGGAAAAAATTGGACATAGGTGAAAAGAAACAAAGGATTTAGATTTAAGGTATGGCTGTTTGTTTGCTTGTCTGTGTGCTGCTGTTAGCCTGCTTGTTGTCTATTGCATTTAAGTCTGTCAAATGTTGTAATTGTGTTGTACAATCTGTGGGGAATTTTTGGTTGTACCTCTGTAGCCTTTCAGAGTGATGGCCAGGCTCTGAAAGTAGGGGGAAGGGAAGTCTTTGGCTTCTGTACGGGGGTGTGTCTACTTAAGAGTTTTGAATTTGGAATTGGAATGGTTAAACTTCTTTGCTAGGCATTCATAGCCTTAGATGAACATTGTAAAAGCTGGTTGAAAAAAAATGCTGCTACTTTGAAATCTTTTGTATTGGAATGGTTAATGTGTAAGAGTTTTAAAGAAGTTAGTGAAGTGTGACTTGTGCTGCTGCTCTGTTCCCCCTCCTCCCCGCCTTCTCAGATGCTGGCTGTGCAGCAGTGGAGCAGAGTGGTGGGTGAGAGAGAAAATGTTTAGAAAATCTTAAGAAACTGTCCAGAGTATTTTAAATAATTGGTAAAAGCAAATAGAAAGAAAACTGTGCTGTTTAGTACTGACTGTTCAAATAATTTGGAATCTTGGGGAAAAAAAAGAAGAGGGGAATATATTTAAGGTGCACTGCCTCTTTAAGTGTTCACCTGCCATTTTGAGGTTTGTGAATTCTGGAAGGAACCAAAGAGTACTGTTAAAGTTTTAAAGTTATTTTGTTTTGTTTTGGTTTTTGTTTTTTTGAGGGCAATGAGGGTTAAGTGACTTGCCCAGGGTCACACAGCTGGTTAAGTGTCAAATGTCTGAGGCTGGATTTGAACTCAGATCCTCCTGAATCCAAGGCCAGTGCTTTATCCACTGCGCCACCTAGCTGCCCCTAAAGTTATTTTTAAATTGATGTATATGTGTTAAAATTGTGTTAAATTTGTAATTGTTTTAAAATTGAAAAAAAAAGCAATTGATGATTTTAACAAAAATAGGTACATTAGTTGTTTCCTCTAAGACACAGAGGAAAGCATTGGAAGCTGGTAAATCATTAAACAGAAAAGGACCGTCTAGATTTTTAAAAATTTGTAAACTTGCCAGAAAAGAGCTGGTTACAAGGAATGGCTTTGCTGAGGATTTATAAGGCTGCTTATTGTATAGAAGTAATTTCTAATGATTGATCTTTACACCAGGATAAAGTTTAAACCTGAGAAGAAGGAAAGAAAAAACAAGCAACATAGGTGTGTGTCCTGGTAAATCTTTTTTTGCTCATTGCAATTTCATGACAGTAGAGGTTTGCTATTTAAGATAAAATATTTTGGGACTGTAATTTATATTGTTTGAGTTTTGAATTCAGGTATAATTGTTTGGATGGTTAAGGCAGTAACCCAAGTACTGGAGAGAATGCCACAAATCAATGCCACAAGAGGGAATGTGCTGCTTAAAGGTGGAGGAATCTGAAGAAAACAGCCGAGGACCAATTATTCGGACTCATCCGAGGTAGGCTCTTTTGGCTCATGTGTTCTACTGAATAGGAAAAGTATCCCCACTGGGCTATCCCTGACATTTGGACAATTACTGTATGACTGCGGTGGTCACTTATAACTTTTCCCTGAAATCAAACAGAGCTAAGGATGTTTTATCCTGGCCTTATAATCATGTCCCTGCTTTTTCTTTTATAGCAGATTTCTATAATCAGAGCAAGTCGTCAGTAGAAGAAATGAGCACAATGCAAGTATGTGAGATCTTAGTTTTCAGTTTAAATGTGTGGTCACTTTCTACATCCAACAACAAGGTATATTAATATTCAGGTTTGCCTTATGCCTGCTAATGCTTACATGGTACTATGAGAGGGTTAAATTAACTGGGTATTTTTCTGATTTAGAAGAAAGTGAAATTCTTCCCCATTCTGATGAGAGGGAGGATGGTAACTAGGAAAGTTATACATTTTAGGTTTTATCATAAATCTGCCCAGTCAGATCTCTGTTATGTACTGCCAAGGCACCCAACTCCATACCCAAGGGAATCACAGGGCAGACCTTGCTGCTAGATCAGCTGCCAGGTCCATTCACTGGTCAACCCTAGCCCTGGTCCCCTTGCGCCCTATTGTACCCCAAAAGTATTTCCCCTTCCTAAACCAAGTTGGATATTATAAGTCTTTAGTGTTAACTACAACTGCTTAAATCCATATGTTATCTTGGGCTATTTGGATTATAGAGTAAAAATGCTACTGGCTCTTTCTCATATTAAAGTCAGATGAGAACCTGGGATCATTTTCTTTGGTGGGTCTGGAAAATGGCTGCCCTCACTAAGCCTTTTTGTTGGGTAACTTGAACATGAAGCTATGCTTACAAATTTAACTTTGGTAATGAAATAAGTTTCTAATTCTACTGCATTAGGGTTACAAGAATTGGAAGAGTGCTTGAACTCTCTGGCAAATGTGGTCCTGGACTGAGGCGGCGGAGTCTGTATGGTTCAGAACACCTCCTGAAGTTTGAGCTGCCGTGCAGAGATAACATGGATGGCTGAAACTGTTCATAACTGCTTGCTTTTGTCCAGTTTTTCATGGAACTCTTAGATTTATTCTGTATAAGGGTCCCTGTTGCCTCTTGGTCTGTTTGTAAATCATTTGTGTTTTGTGATGTGGTTCTTACATTTGTAACACTAGTTCCTACATCTCCCTCAATTTATAAACCCCGCCCCCGTGGGCCCCTACTTCACCCCATTCAGCAGGAAGCAGTTACAGAAGAGATGATCTTCGTCCTTTTTCCCAAGGTATATGAAAAGGGGCGAATGATGTAGGAGTCAAAAAGGGGCTAATAGAAAAACCCAAGACTCAAACTCTAATTCAGATATTAGCTCCAAAAGGGAGTCAGATCCCAGTTAATGGATAACTTATGTTGGGTTCTCATACCCATAGTGATCAACATCCATAATGGACCAGAACGGGTCAGGTCAAAATTACAATAAAAGAAAAAGACAGCCTATAGAAATTCTAATGAAAAATGATTGTATTTTGAAACTAGCCATGGGAACCAGAAAGAGACATGCACAGAAAAGGCCAAATTTGTCCCCAACTTCACCTTATGACGTGTAAACCCCCAAAACACACCTCCACTGAAAAAGGTACCTGCCTGGGGATTGGCTTAGGACCCCCAGGAACTCCAAATTAGGATAAGCCCTCCCTTGTAACGCCCTTAGGTGGAAAATATTATGAGGACAAGCCCTCCTTTGTACCTCCCCAAGGTGGAGATTATTATAATGAGACTGATAATCAATTTATCCATAGTATAAATATAACTCTTTCCTTTCCTTATTGGAGAGATACCTTTCCACTATTCTGGTTCTCTCCCTGTGGTCACCCACAGTATTGCAATAAAACTTAGGAAACTTGAGTCACTGAGTCTTATAATTCTTTTGGAACAACTCACAATCAATTTGACCCAAAATTACAGCCCACATCACTATCACCCAGGAATATTAATGGCTATTAATAGCTAATGGTCCCTGGTTACAGTTTCTGTTGATAGTGTTTATTGATAAGTCAAACCCACTGTTGATAAGAACTTGGATCTTGGTTTCTCTGTTAACCTTTCTGGCTACTGTTAATCTTAATTTATCTGTTAACCCTTCCAGCCTCCTCCATCAGCAAGAAGGAAAACTGGACAGAGGATTGTGGTAGAAGGTGTGGTTTTAGCTGGTACTTGAAAGAAACAAGAAAAGCCAGGAGGTAGACTTGAGGGACAACAGTCCAGGCAAGGGGGAAATGCCAAAGAAAATGTCCAGAGCCATAAATGTAATCTCACTAATATCTCATTGGTGAAGCTATGAACTGGGCCAGCCATTCTGAGAATTCAGAACTATTCCCCCAAAGTCACTGAACTGTGCATAACCTGGAGACTGTATCCAAAGAGATCAAAGAAAGGTGAGACACATATGCAAAAATATTTATAGGTAGCAAAGAACTAAAGCCAATCAATAAGCATTTATTAAGCACCTCCAGGGATACATAAGAAAGGCCAAAGTCCCTGCATTCACTGAGCCCCATTTGTACAATATGGAATAAACTGGGGTAAACTTACAGGGAAGGTAGACTAACATTAAAGATCAGGAAAGGCTTCTTCCAAAAGGTGGGACTTTAGACAGCTGGTGAAAACACCTGGAGTTGATAGGTGGAGTGTCACATTGATGTGGGATGGAATTTGGGGTCAAATTGATTGTCCCAAGAGAATTACAAGACTCAGTGACTCAGTTTCCCAAGTTTTATTGAAATGCTGCGAGTGATCACCGGGAGAGAACCAGAAAAGTGGGAAAGTATCTCTCAAATAGTGAAAGAAAAGACAGATTTATCAGTCTCATTATAATAATCTCCACCTTGGGGTGTTGATCAACTGTGATGGACTGGATTCTTCTCACCAATACAATGGTACAGGAGAGTTCCAGGGGACTCATGATGGAAAAGGCTCTCCAAATCCAGAAAAAAAAAAAAGGAACCAAGGAATATGTGTAATTTAAAATTCTAAATGTGGGTTCTAATCTGTTCCCCCAGTTTTGGGGAAAACTTGACTAAAATCACTGATAAAACGAGCTTAGATTTTTAAGGGTTTATTGAAATATAAAAGAGAAAGATTGAGAACAGAATCCCTACAACCTCACAATCCTATCTTTCTCCATTTTCTGCCCTCACCACCAAAAAGGAACCAAAAAGACAGCACTCTTCAAGCAGGCTCCCCTTTGCTCCTTCCTGTCCCCTCCCAGAATGGGGAGGTTCTTCAAGCTGGTTGGTTGATTGGGTGGGAAGTTCAAAGTTTTTTTAGATTCTGAGAACCATGCTTTCTTAAGTACTCAAATACCAGCCAGAAGTGCTTAGAATCTAGTCAACTACTAATCCAGTCAAATCAGCCAGTAATCCACTCTCGTGGGCTCCTGAGTATCTGCCAAATCTCATCTATCACATTCCATTATCTTGACAAATATGGATGCTGATTGAACCATACTATTTCTTTTGGTTTTGGTGCTGTTTTTCTATTGAGGTTTTTCCTTATTCTCTTTGTGACACCTTTGGGGGTTTTCTTGGCAAATTTACTGAAATGGTTTCTCATTCATTTCCTTTTCCAGCTTTAACATGAGGAAACTGAGGCAAACTGAATTGCCCAGGGTCACACAGCTAGTAAGAGTTTGAGGCCAGATTAAAACTGAAAAATGAAAATGAGTCTCCCTAAATCCAGGCCCAGCACTCTGAACTATGGTGCCAGGTAGCTGCCCATGTGCCTGGCACATACTAGGCACTTTCTAACTCAAGTTCAAGGAAAAGTCCTTCCCCCCCCACCCCCCAAATCAGATTTAGAACTAGGACCTGGGGCCATCCAGGCCAAGCCTTTCATTTGACAGACAGGAATCCTGTTCAGGGTCACACAGCTAATAGCTATCTGAGGAAATATTTGAAGCCTGGTTTTCTGCAGTCCAATGTCTTATCCATTACTCTCAACTCCCCAATTACTCTCATAGAAACCTGCAATATCATGAACCACACTTTTCTTGGGGACCCAATAAAAAGAAACTCCAGGAGTTCAAGAATTAGAGACAAGCCTGAGAAGCCCAGCCTGGCCTTCCTAAGCATTCAGCCTGCAGCCCTGCTCGACCCTCTTTCAGGAGCCTCAGCAGCTCACCACAAGCATCTAATCTCACCCTAGATGATCCAGTAGATCCCAGATGCCCATAGTCACTGCAAAGTGTCTTACTAAGTTCTGTACCACCCCCCCACCCCCCCCCACATCCACAGAGTTGTGGCATCTGAGAGAATGGGCATCCGAACTGTGGTCCTGTGGCCACAACTAGCCAGTAAAGCTGGGTGTCTGAAGTCTATAGAGTGTCTATCCAGACAGGATGATGGGAGAGAGAAGGATCCTATGTGCAGCCAGCTGGATGCCAGCCCCCTTCCCTTCCTCTTTGAATTTCACCCTCATCAGTGGCTGACTCACTTCTCCCCAAGCAGCTGACTCTCCATAGCAGAAACTCTGATCCCCCAACATTGACCCTACTGGGCAGCTATATGGCTCAGTGGGTAGAGCACTAGCCTGGAGTCAGGATGACCTGAGTTTAAATCTGGCCTCAGACAATTACTAGCTGTGTGAACCTGGAGACAAGTCACTTAAACTGTTTGCCTTCATCAGCTGGAGACTGAAATAGCAAACCATTCCAGTCTCTTTGCCAGGAAAACCCCCTGGACAGTGAGGTCCACAAGTTCACAAAGAGTTGGACAACAACCCCCACCCACTTCTCCAACATCCAACCTGGCTTCCTGCTCTGCCCCAATACACCAGCTCTAAGAAAGCTGGGAGAAGGGGCAGCTAGGTGGCCCAGTGGATAGAACACCGGCCCTGGATTCAGAAGGACCTGAGTTCAAATCGGGCCTCAGATACTTACTAGCTGTGTGACCCTGGGCAAGTCACTTAACCCCAATTGCCTCACAAAAAGAAAACTGGGAGACAGAAGATAATTGCAAAGAGGCCAAGAGAGGTCAAGGCAAGTTCCCCAAGGGCAGATTGAGGAGGACTGAGCCAAAAGGCCTCAGCTTCACACACAATTTCACTCCACTCAAATTCATTGGAAATTTAACCATTTAATTTCATTAAAATGCTATTTTAAGGGCAGCTAGGTGGCACACTGGAGGGGGCAGCTAGGTGGCACAGTGGATAAAGCACCAAGCCTTGGATTCAGGAGGACCTGAGTGCAAATCTAGCCTCAGACACTTGACCCTGGGCAAGTCACTTAACCCCCATACTTGGGATGGGGGGAGGCACCAGTCCAGGGACTTGACAGTAAATTAATCATTCCGGATTCCAAGAACCTTTGGTTGGTACCTAGGTTTCCGGATTAGCAGTGATGGGGATAAAGCTGAACCTGGACAAGCAGAGACAAGGAAAGGGGCCAGAAGGTCAGCATGGGGGAAGGGGGGGGCCAGGAACGGCCTTGCCTCCACCCTCAGGTATCGTCATAGTCCACACCCCCCACCTCCCTTTTGGTGAGGCCTCAGCCTGTCCCCTGCTCACGAGCGTGGGGAAGATATCCCCAAACACTAGGGGGGTCTAGCCCTACCTACCTATTCCCCGGAGGCCTCTTACCTCGGAAATGGGGCTGGAAGCGCTGTCTGGAACCCGAGGACCTGTCACTGGCCCGAACCCTAATACGGATGGGTAGTCGGCCGTCCGGGTCCAGAGAGGGAGCCAGCAGCTGCTGCAGGTCACGGCTTCGCTCAGGATCCGGCCCGGGTTTAGGGCCGGTTTGGGGCTCGGACCCGAAGGCGCGTGGCTGACGGCCGGAGACGGCACCTTCGGGCCCCAGGTCCTGGGGGGCTGAGGTGGGGGCAAGAACCTTTGGGTGGTACCTAGGTTTCCGGATTGGCAATGATGGGGGTAAAGCTGAACCTAGACAAGCAGAGACAAGGAAAGGGGTCAGGAGGTCAGCATAGGTTAGGGGGCAGGGGGGGAGCAGGAACCGCCTTCCCTCCCCCCTCGGGTATCGTCATAGCCCACTTTCGATGGCCCCTCAGCCTGTCCCCTGCTCACGAGGGTGGGGAAGATATCCCCAAACACTAGAGGGTGTCTAGCCCTACCTACCCACTCCCCCGAGGCCTCTTACCTCGGAAATGGGGCTGGAAGGGCTGTCTGGAACCCGAGGACCTGTCACTGGCCCGAACCCTAATACGGATGGGTAGTCGGTCGTCCAGGTCCAGAGAGGGAGCCAGCAGCTGCTGCAGGTCACGGCTTCGCTCCAGATCCGGCCCGGGTTTAGGGCCGGTTTGGAGCTCGGTTCCGAAGGCGCACGTCTGAGGGGCGGAGACGGCACCTTCGGGCCCCAGGTCCTGGGGGGCTGAGGTGGGGGCAAGAACCTTTGGGTGGTACCTAGGTTTCCGGATTGGCAATGATGGGGGTAAAGCTGAACCTAGACAAGCAGAGACAAGGAAAGGGGTCAGGAGGTCAGCATAGGTTAGGGGGCAGGGGGGGGAGCAGGAACCGCCTTCCCTCCCCCCTCGGGTATCGTCATAGCCCACTTTCGATGGCCCCTCAGCCTGTCCCCTGCTCACGAGGGTGGGGAAGATATCCCCAAACACTAGAGGGCGTCTAGCCCTACCTACCCACTCCCCCGAGGCCTCTTACCTCGGAAATGGGGCTGGAAGGGCTGTCTGGAACCCGAGGACCTGTCACTGGCCCGAACCCTAATACGGATGGGTAGTCGGTCGTCCAGGTCCAGAGAGGGAGCCAGCAGCTGCTGCAGGTCACGGCTTCGCTCCAGATCCGGCCCGGGTTTAGGGCCGGTTTGGAGCTCGGTTCCGAAGGCGCACGTCTGAGGGGCGGAGACGGCACCCTCGGGCCCCAGGTCCTGGGGGGTTGAGGTGGGGGCAGCATCCAGTGTCCCGTCGGGGAATGGCTGGAGGGGCTTAGGGGGCGAGGCTGGCTCGGGAGAGGAGTCCATGAGCAAAGGGGACTGAGCCGGCCGCAGCGACAGCTCCGTTATCTGCGACATGAGCTCGGCTTCTGTGTTGCCGCCCAAGGGGCCCCGTGGAAGGCTCCTGGGAGTCCTGAGCGGGCTGGACGAGGTCTCCAGGGGTTTGGTGCTTGGATCCATGTCATCATTACAGGAGTCTTGCTCCTGGAAGTTCATGGCGGGGTCTGCAGCCTCACCGCGTCCGGATCGATGCCCAAGGGGTCCTGGGAGTTGAGGTTAGTTAAGGCGTCAAGGTTAGGGTTACTCACACACGCACACGCGCACCCACCCACCCACGCACACACCCCCCCACACACACACAATGTCACCGCCGCCGCCCCCTCCCCTACTTTTACTGTACTACTGTACTGTACCCCCCCACCCCCACCCCGCACCACACCTCGAGCCCAAGAGCCCGAAGCGCTTCAGCCCAGCCTACCCGGCCCCGGGTGATGCTCACCAAGCAGGTAATGTCTATGGCTGGGTAGGGGCGAGGGAGGCGTCGGCAGGAAGCAAGTCCGGGGCCTGGGGTGCTGTAGGTGGCGCGAGGGCGAAGGGTGGAAAAGGGACGCGGCTGGAGAGCAAAGGACTGGAAATCAATTACCGCGCTCACCAGTCCCTAGGGCGCCCATGGCCAAGTGAGCCCAAGTCTTTTAAGGGACTAGGTCACCAACCACCTACCAATCCTTACAGCCCGGTCTCTGTATTGGCCCAGCCGAGGAGGGGGTGTGGCTCTGGAGAGCTGGGCGGGGCAGCGACCGAGCCCCTAAACTGGATTCTAGCGAATTTTGTAAGATTTAAAATGATCAGGTCCCACCCAAAGACGCCCCTGGCAGCAGCGACTAATTTGAAAGCCAAAGAAACCTCAAAGTCTGCATTCTGCTCAGGGTTAGCTCC
The DNA here is from genome assembly GCF_019393635.1 of Dromiciops gliroides. NCBI lineage: Eukaryota > Metazoa > Chordata > Mammalia > Microbiotheria > Microbiotheriidae > Dromiciops > Dromiciops gliroides. Next base: position 33,478,387 of record NC_057864.1, read on the forward strand.
GAGCTTTTGCAGCTAATAGGTTTCTTGCCTAGGTTTCTTTCTAGGTAGACTCCATTGCTTCTTTTTGTGTGTGTGTGTGTGTGTGTGTGTGTGTGTGTGTGTGTGAGGCAATTGGGGTTAAGTGACTTGCCCAGGGTCACACAGCTAGTAAGTGTTAAGTGTCTGAGGCCGGATTTGAACTCAGGTACTCACTGACTCCAGGGCCGGTGCTCTATCCACTACGTCACTTAGCCGCCCTCCATTGCTTCTTTATATTCTGGTCCCCTAACTCAGGTTTTGCGGGGTCTGGAAACCAAAAACCACTGTGCAGCTAGATCCCTAAGCATTACTAGCTGGGGATGTGGGCGGAGCTTGGGAGCTGGGAGCAAAGGGGATGGTTAACTCACCCAAAGAATTGGCCTGATCGCAGCAAATCTTGTCAAATAGAGATTTATTATAAGAGATTGTCGTGGGGAAAATGGGGTAGGGGGTTTGGGGTCCTTAGGAATTCCTCTTTAAAGAATTATCCTTTCTTGTACACAAAAGCAGTTAGGATAAGATGGTAAATTATTTAGGGCAGGAAGGGAAGGGAAACCATGAAAAATCCTTAGACTTCTCATAGGGAAAAAAGCATGGCACAGAGAGTGTCTCTGAGATACCAATCTCCTGGAGCAGGAGACAGGTAGATACTTTTTTTTTTGGTGAGGCAATTAGGGTGAAGTGACTTGCCCAGGGTCACACAGCTAGTAAGTGTCATGTGTCTAAGGCTGGATATGAACTCAGGTACTCCTGAATACAGGGCTGGTGCACTATCCACTGTGCCACCTAGCTGCCCCACTGAAAGGAGGCTTTTTAATCTTGTTTCTTATCAAACTGGGAGAAGCAGTTGGGGAGGGGGCAGACCCCTACAAATTGGCTCAGTGAGGAAGACAGAGCTAACAGTTGGCGAGGCAGCTAAAAGCCTACAGATGCTGAGCCAGCTATAGTTTCACAGATAGCTTATAGTTATATTTTTCAGTGGGTACCTTTTTCCTTGGAGGTGTTTTTGGGGTTTTCACATAAGGTGAACCTAAGGACACATTTTGGCCCTTTCTGTGTATGTCCCTAAAGACATGCTTAAACTTGTCAGACCCTTAGGGGCAGTTTGGTGGTGCAGAGGATAAAGCACTGGCCCTGGATTCAGAAGGATCTGAGTTCAAATCTGACCTCAAACACTTAACACTTACTAGCTTGTGTGACCCTGGGAAAGTCACTTAACCCTTATTGCCCTGCAAAAAAAAAAGGGAAAAAAAGGGAATGAAAATAAAGAAGCTTTTTGACACAACTCCAACTCTGAGTTCCAGAGGGTGGTTTTTTTTGGAGTGCTACTTCTCACAGCCTCTGTGTTTTTGATATCTCTTTACTTAAGATCTGGTTTCTAGGTGTTCTGTCATCTGGGAATTTTTTTTTTTGGTGAGGCAATTGGAATTAAGTGACTTGCCCAGAGTCACACAGCTAGTAAGTGTTAAGTGTCTGAGGCCAGACTTGAACTCAGGTCCTCCTGACTCCAGGGCTGGTGCTCTGTCCATTGTACCACCTAGCTGCCCCATCATCTGGGAATATTAATGGCTATTAATGGTTAATGGTCTCTGGTTACTATCTCTGTTGATAGTAAGGGTTGATAGGGACTTGAACCCTTTTGGTTACTGTAAGAACACAAACATAAGTTTCTCTGTTAACCCATTTAGGTACTGTTAACCTGGAAATTAAGGAAACAAATCAATATAGGAGAAATAAGGTCTTTAATCAGGGCAGAGGAACTATAGCTCGTGGTATCAATGAACTCATTTTTAGCTGGTGATAAACGCCGGTGACTTGAGAAGCCAGATAGTTCCCCAAATTTGATTTTGGGATTCATAAAACCTGGATTTACACTATTGGAGATCAATTCTCAACTAAAGTTTGAACAAATTTCTGTCTAACTGCCTCTGTGTAAATTACCTTTATGACAATTCTACTTTGTTTGGGTGGCAAAGAGGATTGCTAACATAGTGCAAGATAAAGGAATCAGCTTGAAAAACAAGGGACACACATACACATATAGAACATTTTAACAAATAGCATTCTAAAAGGACAGACACAAAAACAATGGTAAATATTCTTAAGATAATTTAGCATGCACAAATTGAGTTGTCCTCTATCCTCAAAGACCTATTTGGTTTTTGTTTTGTTTTTTTAGAGAGGCAATTGGGAGTTAAGTGACTTGCTCAGGGTCACACAGCTAGTAAGTGTTAAGTGGCTGAGGCTGGATTTGAACTCAGGTTCTCCTGATTCCAGGGCCAGTGCTCTATCCACTGCGCCACCTAGCTGCCCCTCAAAGACCTATTAATTTGAGCCAGATCAAAAAAAAATTTTTTAATAAAATTAGACCTTTTTCTGAGGGACAAAATGTCCTATCAAAAATCCTATTTTCCTCCCTTTTTTTTTAAAGGGAGGAGAAAAAAAGGTAGGAGGGTTCAGATTCAGATTCTCGCTTAATCGATTCAAAATGCCATTGAAAAAGGAAAAAAGAAAAAAAAGCAAAGTCCCACTCATGGCCTTTAGCTGGCAGAATCAAGACCAAACTCAAAAAGGAGTGACCCCACTGTGGCCATCAGTGTTGTGGGTCAGACTTGAACTCTGCTAGCACTTGCAATCATGTGGTACATGATTTGAAAACAAAACTCAGCAGCCGTCCTTTCCAGGACCTGTCAGAGTGGCCACACATGGTCCATAAAAACCTGCACCCATCCCCTTTTGGGGGACCCTGTCAGAATGGACCCATTACAAAAATCATCCATGGACAAAACCAGACCCCCGACCAAAGAGCTTTTTAAGAACTCAAGCGAAAAGGATGCGAGTTCTGAATTTGAGAGACCCTTACCCAAGCCAGGCCTCCGAATTTGAGTCCAGACTGGAACACAAAAGATTCCTGCAGGCGCCGAGCATCCGGAGGTCAAAAACGGTGGCTGGCTGGGCATGGAGTCTTCAGATCCCGGAAAGAGCCCCCATATGTTAACTTGGAAATTAAGGAAACAATCAATATAGGAGAAATAAGGTCTTTAATCGGGGCAGAGGGACTATAGCTCTTGGTATCGCAAAGCTCGGAAGCTAGGAATACCCAAAGATGGGAACCGAGGACAGGGTTTTAATGGGGTAACAGAACAAAAAGATTCCTCCAGAGTGACATATAGCTAATTAATGTAAATGAACCTTTAACAAAAGAAATAATAGAACAGCTCCTAATTTAAGTATAGGAATAGAAACTCCTTAATGCAGGTGGACCCTTTTTAGATAATAACACAAAGTCCCGGGAGTAAGGTGGGGAACATTGGGAGGGGATAAGTTGCTTGGGGGAAGGTCCATAAGTTCATCAAGAGTCTGGAAATGACAAAGACAGTCAGCCCCAGGCAATTCACTTGCCTGGGAAAGAGGGGACTGGGTGGGGAATCAGTTCTCAGTAAATTTTGTAGTTCTCAGTACTATTAATCAGAACTCAAGCCTCAGTTTATCTGTTAACTACTTTTTGCCTCCTCCATCCATTTTTTTTGTTTGTCCGTTTTGCAGGGCAATGAGAGTTAAGTGACTTGCCCAGGGTCACACAGCTAGTTCAGTGTTAAGTGTCTGAGGCTGGATTTGAACTCAGGTCCTGCTGAATCCAAGGCCAGTGCTTTATCCACTGCACCACCTAGCTGCCCCTCTCCATCAAATTTTTTAATCAATACGCTCCCCTTCCCCTCCCTGAGATGGTAAGAAATTGAATATAGGTTATACATATTCAATCATGTGAAACATTTCCAGGAGGATTCTGGTAAGATGGCAGAGTAGGTCAGAAAACTTTTGGCTCTCAAATTCCTCCACCGAAAGAAAAAAAAAAAAAGACAGAACATAGCCTCTGTTATGGGGTAGGACTATTAAAGTTTAACCTGGGGGGCAGCTAGGTGGCTCAGTGGATAAAGCACCGGCCCTGGATTCAGGAGTACCTGAGTTCAAATCTGTCCTTAGACACTTGACTAGCTGTGTGACCCTGGGCAAGTCACTTAACCCCCATTGCCTGAAAAAAAAAAAAAAGTTTAACCTGGCCAACTGACACAGGTCTTCTCCTTGAAACACAACTTGAAGCAAGAGATAAGCCCATTAGGCTGCCGCCTTTTTGGTATGAGGGGGATGAAGATGGCTTAAGAGATCAGAACCCCCTCTCACCCAACTTCCACCAGCCACCACCAGTGGGGGATGGTCCCCCCCTTGGGTGAAAACCTCCAATAAAGGAACTTTCCACAGTCAGAAGATCACCCCATCAGATCACCATCAGTCCTCTATAATTACCTATCTCCTGCTTGAGGAGATAGGTATCTCAGAGAACCACCCCTCTGTACCATGCCTTCTCCCCTTGAGAAGTCCAAGGACTTCTCTCTTGGTTTCCTTTCTCTAGTGCCCAAATAAAATATTATTTTATTCTAATTGGATTTGTGTGCAAAAGGGTGAGGAAGTCCTAAGAAATCCCCACCCCCACCAATTTCCCCCATAACAGCCTCAGAGGAGCAGAAATAAAGTTGGGGTAAAACAAGAAGTTCTCCTAAGACAATTAGAGAAGATTCCGGGAAAGACCCAACCTCCAGGGGCTGAATTTCAACCTGAAAGAAGTGCAAACACCTCTAGGCTAACTGCAAAACCAACAAACAAGCCCTGGAGGCAGCTGGGTAGAGAGGCAGACTCAAGTCTTAGAAACTTTCTTCTTACAGACTGTGAGGGGGGCGTGGGGGGGAGGAGGAGTCTGACAGATGAAAAGAACAGAGTCCCTGGTTTCAATTCCAGGGCAGAGAGAACAGCTGTAGTTTGTAGCCATCAGGACAGCAGGGAGCAAGATCATTTTCAGGATAGTGTGGCTGGGGGCCTGGCCATGGCTTAGGAGTGAAAAGGAGAGCCCAAGCTTGGGCCCTGAGACAGACCTCAGAAAATAACTGCCAAAAACCAAAACAAAACAAAAAAATTAAATGAATGAATGAATGAATAGAATGAGCAAGCAAAGGAGAAAGATCCCAACTATAGTTACTATGGAGATAGAGAAGGTATGGGTTCATATTCAAAGGAAGATAATGGAACTAAAAAAGGCACTCCTTTTTCTTTTTCTTTTTTTATTTGGTGAGGCAATTGGGGTTAAGCGACTTGCCCAGGGTCACACAGCCAGTAATTGTTAAATCTCTGAGGTCGGATTTGAACTCAGGTCCTCCTGGATCCAGGGCCAGTACTCTATCCACTGCGCCATCTAGTTGCCCCCAGCACTCCTTTTTCAATAAGAAATATCAAATGGTCCCAAGCACAGAAAGAGTTATTGGAAGAACTTAAAAAGGACTTAAAAAAAAAACAAATAAAAGAGATTGAGGAAAAGTTAGAAAAAAATAAAAGCAATCCAAGAAAATCAGGAAAATTATGAAAAGAAAGTCAACCAACTTGAAATAGAGAAACAAAAACTGAAGGAAGAAAATAATTCCTTGAAAACTAGAATGTGGCAAGGGGAAAATAATGATGTTCTAAGACAACAAGAAATCATAAAATAAAACCAAAAGAGTGAAAAAATAGAAGAGAAAGTGAAACACCTCATCAGAAAAACAACTGATCTGGAGAACAGATCAAGGAGAAAGAATATAAGAATAATCAGACTACCTGAAAATTCTGATAAAACAAAAAAGATCTTGATGCAATATTACAAGAAATTATCGAAGAAAATTGTCCTGAAGTTCTAGAACAAGAAAACAAAACAGAAATAGAAAAAGTTCACTGATCACCACCTGAAAGAAATCCCAGGAGAAAAATCTACAGGAAAATGATAGCCAAGTTTCAAAGCTCCCATGTTAAGGAGAAAATATTGGAAGCAACAACAACAACAAAGAATAATTTAAATAGCATGGAGCTTACAGTAAGGACTACACAAGACCTAGCAGCTATTACACTGAATGACTGTAGGACTTGGAATACTTTATTCCATAGAGCAAAAGCACTGGGGTTATGACCAAAGGTAACTTACCCAGCAAAATTAAGTATACTGCTGAACAACAACAACAACAAAGTGGACATTCAATTAAAAGACTTTCAAGGGCCAAGATGGCGGAAGAGGCTGTGACTCCCACAAGCTCCAGATAAACCCGTCCATTCACGCCCAAATAATGCAGTAAAAATCAAAGCCCAGAACAGCCTAATGCACATAAGAACAGAGTGAGACTGTTTCTCCGCAAAAGAGGGCAATTCTGATCCCCTACTGATCAGGCTGAACAGCTCAGCGCGCGGTCCGGACCCAGCCAGGGACACTGCTTCCAGCACACGTCAGAGTCTTCAGCACCAGCAGCTTCTGAGGCTCCGATCACAGACTGGTGAGGGGGTTCGGCAGTGGGCCGGGGTGAAGTGGAGGCAGTGTCTACTGGAGTTGGGGCAAAGCGACCTGGGTCTGAACCAGTGGGCTGAATCGAGTGGTGGTGGCCCAGTGGGGGAGGGGTAAAAGCACACCAAGCTTCCGACCATAGAGAATCAGAGTTCAATCAGACTTCTGTTTCCGGGTCAAAGAGAAAATGGCTGTGATTACTCACAAGCCAGGCAGGCTGAGAAGAAGCCCAATCACCCCCCTGGGCCACGCTGTAGCATGAACAATGTGTCCTGGAAGCAGCGCTACACTTTAAGGAGTAAAAAGCCAAGAACAGTAAGCCAAGATGAGTAGGCAGAGAAAGCAGAAGACCATCGAAAACTTCTTTGGGGGAAAGGTAGACCACAATACCACTTCAGAAGAAGAAGGTAATAATAGGGTCAAAGCTCCAACATCCAAAGCTTCCAAGAAAAATATGAACTGGTCTCAGGCCATGGAAACTCTCAAAAGGGACTTTGAAGAGAAAGTAGGAGAGATAGAATGAAGATGTAGAGAAAGAGAGGAAGGAATGGAAAGAGAAATGAGAGAAATGCAGGAGAGTCATGAGAAAAAAGTCAACAGTTTGAAAAGCCAAATGGAAAAGGAGATTAAAAAACTGTCTGCTGAAAATAATTGCCTAAGAATTAGGATTGAACAAATGGAAGCTAGTGACCTTATGAGAAACCAAGACACAGTAAAGCAAATCCAACTGAATGAAAAAATAGAGGGCAATGTGAAATATCTCCTTGGAAAAACAGTTGACCTAGAAAATAAATCTAGGAGAGATAATTTGAAAATCATTGGACTACCTGAAAACCATGATCAAAACAAGAGTTTAGACACCATCCTCCAAGAGATTGTGAGGGAAAATTGCCCTGATATTCTAGAAGCAGAAGTTAAATAGAAATTGAAAGAATCCACCGATCACCTCCTGAAAGAGATCCCAAAAGGAAAACCTCCAGGAACATTATAGCCAAGTTCCAGAACTCCCTGGTCAAGGAGAAAATATTGCAAGCAGCTAGAAAAAAGGAATTCAAATACTGTGGAGCTCCAATAAGGATAAAGCAAGATCTAGCAGCTTCTACATTAAAGGACCAGAGGGCATGGAATATAATATTCCAGAGGGCAAAGGAACTAGGGCTACAGCCAAAAATCACGTACCCAGCAAAACTAAGCATCATCTTTCAGAGGCAAACATGGAACTTCAAGGAGAAAGAAGACTTTCAGGCATTTGTTATGAAAAGACCTGAACTGAATAGAAAATTTGACTTTCAAATACAAGACCCTGGAGAAGCATAAAAAGATAAACAGGAAAAAGACTCATGAGGGATATTAAAAGATCAAACTGTTAACATTCCTATATGGGAAGATAATACAGAGGACACAGGTCTGAACTGAATACAAAGGGATGTTATGTTTTGTTCTTTGTGGGGTATCTTATGTATGGGGCCGGATTTGGGCTTGGGGCCTCCTGGGTCCAGGGCTGATGCATTGTCCACTGTGCCACCTAACTAACCCATAATGACATCCTTAAAATAGGGTTGAGGTGTAGGAGAAATAGACTGGGGGAGGGGGAAGGGGAGAGATGGTCTGGGGAGAGGTTGTTCACATGAAGGAAACAAGAAAAAAGCTTATGGAGGGGAGGGGAAGAGGGGGAAGGAATTGGGGAGTGAGTGAACCTTAATATCATCAGAATTGACTCAAAGAAGGACTAACATACATACTCAAGTGGGTATAGTAATATATTTTGCCCCGAGGGAGGGGAGGGAGATAAGGGGGGGGGGCGGGAAGAGGGGAAGGAGGGAAGGGCAGATTCTGGGAGAGAGTAGTAAAAAGCAAAATACTTTCAAGGCAGGTGAAGATGTTCTGCATAACGGCACAAGTATGAAATATTGAATTGCTTGATTTCATAGGGTTGAGGAGAGAGGGAGGAAGAAAATTTGGAACATAGAATTAGCTCAAAGACCTTAAACTCATCAGAGTTGGCTCATGGAGGGAATAACATTCACACCCAGTTGGGAGGAGTAATCTATTTAACCTTATAGGAAAGTATGAGGGGAAGAGGATAAGGAAGGAAGGGTGAAAAAAAAGGGAGTGCAGAGTCGGGGAGGGGACAGTCAGAAGTAAAATACTTTTAAGGAGGAATAGTTTAAAAGAAGATAGAAACTAGAGTAAATATCATGGGAAGGAAATAGTATGGAGGGAAATAGTTACGATGACTTTGCTGGGCTAATATGAAGAAAATTCTTTGTCAAGTTTAAGGTACTTTATTTAGGTTATGATGAACAGGATACTATCAGAAAAACCTGGAAAGACCTACATGAACTGAAGCAGAGTGAAATGCACTGTATACAAAATAACAGCAATGGTGTAATATGATCTGCTGGGAAGCATGTGGTTATTTTCAGCAAGGCAATGGTCCAATATAACCTTGAAGGACTTATGAAAATGGCAACCCATCTACAGAGAAAGAAGTGATAGTATCTGAAAATAGATGGAAACACATTTTTTTCTTTTCTTTTTTTTTTTCTTTTTTGGTGAGGCAATTGGGGTTGGGTGGCTTGCCCGGGGTCATGCGGCTGGTGGGTGTTGGGTGTCTGGGGCTGGATTTGGGTTCGGTTGCTCCTGGTTCCAAGGCCGGTGCTCTGTCCGCTGTACCACCTAGCTGCCCCTGGAAACACATTTTTAAAAAAAAATTTTTTTCTCTTTGACAATTCCTCAGTCTGAAGTTTTGGGAGTTTTTTGACTATTTTTTCTCACAACCTAGCTAATGTGGGAATGTTTTCCATGACTACTCATGTATAATTTATTTTGAAATGCTTGAGTTCTAGTGGGTGGGGGGTGGGAATAGAGGAGGAAGAGAAGTTGGAACAATTTTTTTTTTTAAAAAGACTTTCAAGGTTTTGTTTTAGTTTTAGTTTTAGTTTTTTTTTTTGACAAAAAAACTAAGAAGGGAAAATTCAGCACAAAACATCCAGGAGAAATATAAGGTAAACATCAAAGACCAATTACAGGGGACTCAATAAGGACAAAGTGTTTACTTCTTATATGTAAAAATATTAGCAGTACTTTTATGACTGTCATTATTTGGATAGTTTGGTAGAAATGCTTTGGATGACCTGAGTATGATGGGGTGATTAAAAAAACAACAAAACAGTAGAGAGAGAGAAAAAGGAATAATTACCTCATACAAATGAAGCACAAAAGGAAAAAATATATATACAGAAGAAGCTAGTGGAGGGAGGGTAGGTAGTGATGAAACCAACTCTCATCATTAATGTGTTAAAAAGGGATAGGGAAGGACTTATAGTGGAGGGTAGGGTAAGGAATAGGAGGGCAAGTAGGTAGAAGTAAAGCAGAGGAGTGAGGAGGGATAGGGTAAATAGGGTAAGAAGGATAGTGAGGAAAAATAGGAAGGAGGATAATACACAACAAGTAATTGTAGCTCAGAGTGTGAATGGGATGAGTTTACCCATAAAATGGAAATGTATAGCAGAATAAAAATTTGAATTAAATAATTTGCTGTTTTCAGGAAACATTATAAAAATGAGAGATAGACACAAAGAGAAAATAAAGGGCAGGAGTAGAATTTTTCAGGTAGTCCAATAATTTTCTTTTTTTCTTTTCTTTTCTTTTTTTTTTGTGTGAGGCAATTGGGGTTAAGTGACTTGCCCAGGGTCACACAGCTAGTAAGTGTTAAGTGTCTGAGACCTGATTTGAACTCAGGTCCTCCTGAATCCAGGGTCAGTGCTCTATCCACTGGGCCACCTAGTTGCCCCCAGTCCAATAATTTTCAAATTATCCCTCCTGGATCTATTTTCCAGGTCAGCAGTTTTTCCAAGAAGATATTTCACATTGCCCTCTATTTTTTTATTCATTTGGATTTGGGTTTTGTGTCTTGGTTTTTCATAAAGTCTCTGGCTTCCATTTGTTCAATCCTAATTCTTAGGCAATTATTTTTATCAGAGAGCTTTTCCATTTGGCTTTTCAAGCTGTTGACTTTTTTCTCATGTCTTTCCTGCATCACCCTCATTTTTCTTTCCATTTTTTCCTCTACCTCTCTACCTTTATCTTCAAAGTCCTTTTTGAGCACCTCTATGGCCTGAGACCAATTCATATTTTTCTTGGAAGCTTCAGATGTAGGAGCCCTGACATTGCTATCGTCTTCTGAGGGTGCACCTCAATCTTCCTTGTTACTAAAGAAACTTTCTATGGTCCTCACCTTTCTCTGTCTGCTCATCTTGCCTGTCTTTTACTTGACTTTTATCTCCTTAAAGTGGGGCACTGTTTCTAGGCTGCACTGTACCAAGCTTCAGGGGTCCCAGGTGGTATGATTTAAGGAGGGACAGGTTCTTCACTTGCTTGGCCTGTTCCCTGGTCTGTAGATAACCCCAGGCCAACTTGCTAATTAACCAGAAAACAAAACTTTGTGTGCTGTGGTTGTTAGCTCCAATGAGCTTGTGCCCCTCCCCAACCTGGGCCACTGCTACTCAAACATACTTCCTGGTTCCCAGCAGGGGTGAAAAACCCAAGTTCTACCTCAGCACCATCAGAGATCCCAGTAGTCTCCCCCCCTGCCAACTTCTCAGCCCTCTCATCAGACTGTGAGCTTAGTTCCAGACAACACTGGCGCTGCAGCTGATTCAGAGGCTCTGAGGGTCTCCTTCCCAGGCTCTGCCTGCCTGACATTCGATCTGTGTCAGTGTGGCTGTGGGGTTGGGCTCCAGTCCTGTCTCAGCACAGCAGCCCCCTCCTTCCAACCTTCTAAGCCATCCTTGTTTGGAAAATGATCTCAGTACATTCCTCTGTGGGTTTTGCTGCTCCAGGTATTGTCCTACGGCATTATTTGGAGGTTTTTTTGGAGTGATCACATTGTGGTTCAAGAACTTACTCAGGAGTAGAATTTTTTGTGGAAAAAAACAACAGGGATAATAATCATGATCTCAGACAAAGCTAAAATAGATTTAATCTAAAGAGAAAAATAGAGAAACTACATTATATGTCAGTAATAGTATCCAATATTGTTTTAGACCATTTCAATAACTAGTCAGTATAAAATACCTGAGCATATACCTGCCAAGACAGACACAGGAATTATTCAAAGACAAACAAGAAATACTTTTTAAACAAATAAACTCAGATCCAAATAATTGAAGTAATAAATATTTATAGGTAGGTAAAGCCAATATAATTTTTTAAATGACAATTTTACCTAACTAATCTATAGACTCAATGTCATCCCAATTAAATTATTTTATTGAGTTAGAAAAACAATAAAGTTCATTTGGAAAAACAAAAGGTCAGGAAACCAGGAAAAAAGATGTAAAGTGTAACGATTGGAATAACGCCACCTGCTGGATACTAACTGTAGAAGAGTTCTGCCCATGAAGCGAAGGTCTTTGAGGGCAAGACCAGGAGTCTTGTCTTTGGTATCAGGAAGTGACGCGGACTAGTGGGAGGAGGAAGGAAGAGACTGGCCCGGAGTCTCGGGCTTCTTTCCTGAGGACGCTGGCGGAGAAGGGAGCTAGAAATGTGCTCTCCCTTTAATAGATAGGAATCTAGGCCTTTCTCTCTCTCTTTACCAAATTCTTATTCTCCTTAATAAATGCTTAAAAGTCTAACTCTTGCTAAAGCTTGTAATTGATTGGCGACCACTCATTAAATATTTTAGACAGTTTAGCTAGAATTTTAACCCTTAACAGATGGCTGACCACGAATTTTTTCTTTTCTCATTTCGTAATTAAGTTCAAAATTTAAATTTTTTTTTAAAAAGCTAAAAAATTTAAAAGAATTTTTTTTTTAAAGGGAAAACTAGGGGCAGCTAGGTGGTACTGTGGATAAAGCACCAGCCCTGGATTCAGGAGGACCTGAGTTCAAATTTGGCCTCAGACACTTGACACTTACTAGTTGTGTGACCCTGGGCAAGTCACTTAATCCTCATTGCCCTCATTGCCACACATACACACACAGTAAGTAAATAAATTTTTAAAAAAGGAAAACTTTTTTAAAAATCCATATTAGTCATTTTGTACAAGGAAACTTGAATAGAAGGAAGGAAGGAAGTGTCATAGGGTGCAGAGCACCTCAGAAGTTCTCTGGGGCACATCAACAAATCTTCTCCTTGAGAAACTAAACCAGAGGACAGATATGCCTAGAGAGATAAGTGGAACCAAAAGGAACTGAGCTAGCTTAGTTCTCCACCCTTCATTCTGATCTCCCTTACCCTGGGGAGATAAGTTTGGGTGTAGCTGGGGCCTTTGTGTCCTGAAGAGAGATCTGTAGCCACTCCTCACCCAATTCCTCCATTCACTAGCAGTGGGGGATGGTCCTCCACTCCTCACCCAATTCCCCCAGCTACCACCAGTGGGGGATGGTCCTCCCTCACTAAAGGAACTATCCACAGTCAAATGGTCACCCCTCCCCCCATCAGTCCTCTATAAAAGTACCTGCCAGTCTCCTGCTTGAGGAGAGTGGTACCTCAAAGCCACGTGCTTTGCTCCATACCTATCTCCCCATGAGAAGTCCAAGGATTTCTTTCATGGTTTCCCTTCCCCCCCCTTCCCTTTCCTTGCCCCTAAATTAACTACCACCTTATTCTAACTACTTTTGTGTGCAAGAGGGTGTAATTCTTTAAAGCGGAATTCCTAAGAACCCCTACTCCTAACCCAAACCCGTACCCCATTTCCCCCATCACAGAAGGAAGGAAGGAAGGAAGTTGAATAGCATGCTTCTGTCTGTATTCAGACAGTATCAGGTTTTTGTTGTGTGTGTGTGTTTGTTCCCCCCCCCACCCCCCAGAGGCAGATAGCATGCTTCATCACGAATTCTTTGGGATTATCTTGGATCATTGTATTGCTGAGAATAGCTAAATCATTCATAATTCTTCATTGTACAACATTGCTGTTATTTTGTACAATTGTTCTGGTTCTGCTCACTTCACTTTGCATCAGTTCATGTAAATCTCTCCAGGTTTTTCTCAAATCATCCAGCTTGTCATTTCTTATAGCACAATAATATTACATCACAATTGAAAAAGAAATCAGCTCTTTTTGATTATTTTTAGTTTGATTATAGGATTAATCTCCTTTCTTTAGGAAGAAGCTAGCTCTACACTGTCAGAAATAAAAATACTGGACTTTCCCTTTTGGTGAATATATCAAGGCTTTATTATATTCTTGCAAGAATGGGGACACACTCTAGAAGAGTGGTGGGCTTTGCCACAGCAAACTTCTCTTTTTATTTCTTTTTTTTTTTTTTTTTAGTAAGGCACTTGGGGTTAAATGACTTGCTCAGGGTCACACAGCTAGCAAATGTTAAGTGTCTGAGGCCGAATTTGAACTCAGGTACTCCTGAATCCAGGGCCGGTGCTCTATCCACTGCGCCATCTAGCTGCCCCATTTCTTTTTTCTTTTTTTTTTTTTTTTGCGGGGCAATTGGAGTTAAGTGACTTGCCCAGGGTCACACAGCTAGTAAGTGTTAACTGTCTGAGGCTGGATTTGAACTCAGGTACTCCTGAATCCAGGGCCAGTGCTCTATCCACTGCGCCATCTAGCTGCCCCGCCCCATTTATTTCTAAATCTAATGCAAAATCCCTTCCCTCTTCATCTTTGGTTGTGGACAAAGAGATGTTCATTATTCTACCTATTTCGTCCCCAACATGTTCCCCTCCCCATTCAAACATCCCAAATCAACCAGACTACTGGCCTTAGGGCCACCTTCTATAATCAACTTCTAGCTTCCTCTAAGACCCCTTTCTTGCTCACTTCTTGTAAGATTCTCTCCTGGTGTCTGAGTCTGGGTGAGATTAATTTAACATCTCTTTCTCTCCGAGATAGTTATTCTGTTTCTAATTGAGATAACTGCATTCTGTTTTTATTTCTCTTAGCATTAAGCCAGACTAACATAGATAGTCTCTTAGGTCTTATTACCTATAGATATGGTGAATAGATAGATTGAAAAAACTTTATCATTTAGTAGCAGTTATGGGGAAATAGGTGGGGGTTTGGGGTAGGGGTTCTTAGGAATTCCTCTTTAAAGAGTTACACTCTCTTGCACACATTTCCAATTGGAATAAAATAATAGTTTATTTAGGGGCTAGGAAAAGGAAACTGATAAAATAATGGAATTTGACAGAAGCCCGGGGACTCCACCTGATTGATTTAGTATTGTTTGAATTGGATGGAGGCCACACCTGGCCGGCCCTGAGTGATGTGTTGGTGTACTACTGTTTTTGTGCATAGATTGTAACCCTTGAGTAATCAGAGTAGTGATGAAAAAGGGGAGAGTCCATTGGAGTTAGGGACTAGGGTATAAAACAGGGTCTTCCAACCCCCTTTCTTGGCACCCACTAGCTGCACACTAGGGTGCCTCCTCATGAGAAGGAAATAAAGAGCCTTTGCCCCATTGCTGTTGAGTTCCCAAGAATTATTGAGAAGAGGATGGTTTTTTTCCCTCAAAGTCTGACTGTGGAAAGTTCCCCTATTGGGGGAAGACCATCCCCCACTGGTGCTGGCTGGGGGAAGTTGGGTGAGGGGCATCTCTGGATCTCTCAAGCCATCTCTCTGTTCCTCAGGCCACAAAGGCAGCAGCCACACCCAATCCCATATCCCCCACGGGTGGGGGAGACTGGTTAGGTGTGTTGGTCCTTTGGGTTTAGTTTCTCAAGGAGAAGGTTCATTTGATTTACTCCACAAAACTTCTGGTGTACCTAGGGCCATTCAAATGAGGTACCCAGGCCCATAACCATAGCAGACAATTTAAAAGAATAAAATAATCATAAGATGGGGCAGCTAGGTGGCATAGTGGATAGAGCACTGGCCCTGGAGTAAGGAGGACCTGAGTTCAAGTCCGACCTCAGACACTTAACACTTACTAGCTGTGTGACCCTGGGCAAGTCACTTAACCCCAATTGCCTCACCAAGAAAACTAAAAAAAAAAAAAATCATAAGATTATAAAATTTTTCAAAGGCTAAGTCTCCCTTTCTAGCAGAAAGCAGGGTTGACCAGAGGCTAAATACTCATTTTTGGCCGCTGGAGAAAGGTTAGCCAGAGGTTAAGTTCAGCCCTTTTCTTTTTCTTGAGCTATAGTCTAAGCTGAGAATTGAACTATTGTAATGAAGTTAGGGGGTGACTGTTTCGGGTTTTTTTTTTGTTTTTTAGTAAGGCAATTGGGGTTAAGTGACTTGCCCAGGGTCACACAGCTAGTAAGTGTTAAGGACCTGAGTTCAAATTTGACCTCGGACACTTGACACTTATTTAGGGGTGAGGGAAATGAAACCAAGAGAGAAGTCCTTGGACTTCTCATGGGGAGAAGGCATAGCATAGAGGTGTGGTTCTCTGAGATACCTTTCTCCTCAAGCTGGAGACAGGCAAATTCTTTTATAGAGGACTGATGGTGGTCTGAAGGTGTGATCATCTGACTGTGGAAAGTTCCCTTATTGAGGGAGGATCACCGCCCACTGATGGTGGCTGGGGGAAGTTGGGTGAGAAGTGACTCTGATCTCTCAAGCTATCTCTGACCCCCCTCATGCCACAAAAATAGCAGCCACACCTAATCTTATCTCCCTGAGGGATGGGGGAGACTAGAATGAAGGGTGAAGTGGGATGGTATTAGGGTGTTCAGATTGATCGTGAGTCATCCCAAAAGAATTACAAAACTCAGTGACTCAGTTTTCCAAGTTTTATTGAAAGACTGGGGTGTGGGGGGCAGCTAGATGGCAAAGTGGATAGAGCACCCGCCCTGGAGCCAGAAGGACACATGACACTTACTGGCTGCGTGACCCTGGGCAAGTCACTTAACCCCCATTGCCCTACAAAAAAAAAAAGAAAAAAAGAAAGGTATCTCTCAAATAGGGAAAGAAAAGATAGTTATATTTATAGTATAGATAAATTGATTATCAGTCTCATTATAATAATCTCTACTTTAGGGAGGTACAGAGGAGGGCTTAACCTAATTTGGACTTCCTAGGGTCCTAAGCCAGTCCCCAAGATGGGTACCTTTTTTTTGGAGGTGTGTTTTGGGGTTTACATGTCGGAAGGTGAATATGGGGACAAATTTGAGCTTTTTTGAGTATGTTCATAAAAAGCATACCTCAACTTGCCAAGGTCAGAGTGTCTTGCTGTTTTTGGTCTCTCTTATTCCTAGGCCTAATTTTGGGGTATTCAGCTAGGGTCTCTGTGATCTGTCTCTGCACTTTTGTTGTAATTAGGGTCTCTGTGATGTTTCTTTATGTTTTTGTTGTGGGCGGTGATTAATGTGGAGTAATTAATAGAAGCCAGACCTCAAGGTACCAGTTAACAAGAAACTAGGGCCTATCTTTGATGAGGGCCCGAGATCTCAGGTTATCCATTAACTGGGGTCTGAATCCCTCTTAGAGCTCAGATCTAAATCAGAGCTTGTCTCAGTTTCTTTTTGTTCTGTGAGAACTACAAATTTACTGAGGATCCCCCTTTCCCAGACAAATTAATTAGCTTGACCCCAGCAAAGCTTGCTGTAGTCCAAAGGACCATGTCCAATCCCATCCAAGACAAGCTAAGACTAGAAGGGTGCAAAAAAGGATGAACTCTGGACTCTGGTTGGGTCAAATGGAGCCCAATTCTCCCCAACTCTGTCCATTGACCTATGACAGAATACCTTCACTATTTTTTTTTTTTTTGGTGAGACAACTGGGGTTAAGTGACTTACCCAAAGTCACACAGCTAGTAAGTGTTAAATGTCTGAGGATGGATTTGAACTCAGGTCCTCCTGACTCTAGGACCAGTGCTCTATCTACTTTGCCACCTAGATGCCCCACCTTCACTTTTTTTTTTTTTAGTGAGGCAATTGGGGTTAAGTAACTTGCCCAGGGTCACACAGCTAGTAAATGTTATGTGTCTGAGGCCGGATTTGAACTCAGGTCCTCCTGACTCCAGGGCTGGTGCTCTATCCTCTGTGCCACCTAGCTGCACCCCCCCCCCCAGTTCTTCTGAACTTTTGGTAAAGTTCTCTTTCACCTTTTGAAATCATCTCTGGGTGTCCTATGCCTCTCTTTTCTCCTTCAAGTGACTCAGTCTCCATTAAGGCCTCCCTTTTGTTCTATTATAAAGGACTCACCCAAACTCTTCATCACCTTAATCATCTTGTCTCTCAGTCATTTTCTAGAGGCTCCACCTTAATTCAGTCTGTATGGGACAAATTTGCCTCAGTTTACCCAAATAATTTGAGGATATCACCAAGTCAAGCAGAAGCAGATTTATTACATGCTCATGAGAATGGGTGACCCCATGCAAGGGATGAGGAGCGCAATAATGGGCTCATGAGTTGGGTTTTTATGGAAGTTTTGAGGGTGGTCCCCTTGTACACAGGGTGAGCTTATAATCTAATGTCCAATCCTGTCTCATCCGGGGTGTGTGTTCAGCTCGTGATCAGGGTATGGATGCATGCTCAGCTATGTCCAAGAGTTGGGGGTAAAGGGGAGGGAGAAAAGGTGAAACCATGAGAGGGGGAAAGGATGAAACCACTCTATCAGTATAAGGAGGGGGCAAGGGGGAAGAAGGGAGCAATGGTACCAGGAGCTGGTACTGGGAGCTAGGGCTTAGGAAAGCAAGTATCTGGTGGGGTCTGCACTGGAAGGAGACATCTTTCCTGCCTGGTCATAGAACAAGGTGGGAGTAAGAGGTGTTTTGTAGCAATGGCATGGTTAACAACAACAAGGACTAAGGGCTTGGAATGTAGGCAGGGAGGGATGGAACTGGGGTACATCAAGTTCAGCAAAGCAAAATACATGATTTCTGTTTTTAGCAATGGAATAAAACATGAACAGAATAATCTAACAATAGCAGGGACTGGGGGCTGGATACTTTCCAGACCCCATCCTCAGAATCTGAACTGACTCAAGTCCACTGTATCCCACACAAGTCTAACCTACAGTTGGAACCTGGAGACTGGGTCTATTGGAAAAGGATCCCCTACCAAGTGCTGCTGACTCCTTGGCTGAAAGGAATTGACAGCTGGATCCACTTATCACATCTGAAGAAGACTCGGACCCCTGAATGGATGTGTGTGTGTGTGTGTATGAGTATATGTGTATATATACATATATGGAAAACATGTATGTATATACACATGTAAACATATACTCCCACAAATAAAAAGAAAAAAATCAACCTACCAAGATATATACAGGAACAATATGAACATAATTGCAAAACAATCTTTACACAAATAAAAGTAGATGTAGATAATCACATAAGTATCAGTTGCTCATGGATAGATTGAACCAACATAATAAAAATGACAATACTATTTAATTTATTTATTTTACTTATTCAGTGTGAGAACTACAAATTTACTGATCCCTACCCACTCCCCTTTCCCAGACAAATGAATTGCCTGGAGCTAACCAATCTTTGTCAATTCCAGACTCTTGATGGATTTATGGACCTCCCCTACCTTTCCCTAAGCAACTTATCCCCTCCTAATGTTTCCGGTCTACTCCCTGGACTTTATGATTATGTGAAAGAGTCCATCTACATTAAGTAGTTTCTATTTAGAGTTAGTAGGTCTATACTTAACTTAGGAGCAGTTCTATTGTTTCTTTTTTTTAGTGAGGCAATTGGGGTTAAGTGACTTGCCTAGGGTCACACAGCTAGTAAGTGTTAAGTGTCTGAGGCTGGATTTGAACTCAGGTACTCCTGAATCCAGGGCCGGTGCTCTATCCACTGCGCCACTGAGCTGCCCCTCTATTGTTTCTTTTGTTAAAGGCTCATTTACATTAAGTAGTTTATGTGATTCTGGAGCAATCTTTTGGTTCCCTTTTTGTTCTGTTACTTCATAAAAACCCTGTCCTCTGTTCCCATCTTTGGGTATTCCTAACTTCTGAGCTTTGATACCATGAGCTATAGTTCCTCTGCTCCAATTAAAGACCTTATTTTCTCTTATATTGATTGTTTTCTTAATTTTCAGGTTAACAAGTGCCATGTCAAACTACCAAATAATTCTCTTAGAAAGCTAGAAAAAATAATAGCAAAATTCACCCATAGGAAGAAAAGGTCAAGAATATCAAAGAAGGGGAGCTAGGTGGCACAATGGATAGTGCACTGGCCCTGGATTCAGGAAGGCCTGAGTTCAAATCTAGCCTCAGACACTTGACACTTACTAGCTGTGTGACCCTGGGCAAATCACTTAACCCTCATTGACCCACCAACAAAAAATATATCAAAGAAATTAATAGGGGGAAAATGGGAAGCAATGGGATCTGGAAGTACCAGAACTCAAACTATATTACAAAGCCATAACCGTCAGAACCATTGTAGTGGTAGTGGTGTTGTTGTTCAGTCATTTCAGTTGTGCCTGACATCATGAACTTATTTGTCATTTGTCACTTGACAAAGATACTAAGGTGGTTTGCTATTTCCTTCTCTGTCTAATTTAATTTAATTTTTTTTTTTTTTGGCTGGGCAATGAGGGTTAAGTGATTTATCCAGGGTCACCCAGCTAGTAAGTGTCAAGTGTCTGAGGCCAGATTTGAACTTGGATCTTCTTGACTCCAGGCCTAGGGTTCTATCCACTGTGCTACCTAATTACTCTAAACATTTTGGTAATGGGTAAGAAATAGAGAATGATCAGTAGAACAGATTAAGTACACAATATGCAGAAGCAAATCAGCACAGTAACCTAGTGTTTGATAAACTCAAAAATAACATCTTTGGGGGTGAGAGCTCACTATTTGACAAAAACTGTGGAGAACCCTAGAAAATAGTTTAGTAGAAAATAGGCATAGGCCATCATCTCAGACCACACACTAAGATAAATTCAAAATGGGTGCATGATTTAAACATAAAAGATGACATCATAAACAAATTAGGGGAGCATGGAAGAAATGACCACTGTCAGATCTATGGATAGGAGAAGAGTTCATGACCAAATCATAGACAGGGCAGTTCACAGGAGGTCAAATGGGCAATTTTGATTACAGAAAATTAACATTTTTTGCACAAACAAAACTAATGCAGCTAAAATTAGAAAAGAAATGGATTTGGAAAACTGCAGCAAGTTTCTCTAATAAAGGTCTCATTTCAGGGTACCTAGGTGGCACAGTGGATAAAGCACTGGCCCTGGATTCAAGAGGACCTGAGTTCAAATCTGGTTTCAGACGCTTGACACTAGCTGTGTGACCTTGGGCAAGTTGCTTAACCCTCATTGCCTCCCCCCACCTATAAATAAATAAATAATAAATAAAGGTCTCATTTCTAGGATATATAGGGAACTGATTCAAAATTTTGAGAATGAGAACTATTCCCCAATTGATAAATGATGAAAGCTATCAATAGCAATATCTTAAACACACATACACACACAAATTAAAGCAACTCTGACTTACTTACCTCATACCCATCAGATTGGCAAAGTTGACAAAAAAGAAAAATGACAAAATCTGGAAAGGATGTTGGAAAACAGGGGCATACACTGTCAATAGAGCTAGGAACTGGTCCAACTATTCTGAAGTGCATTATATTTTTTTGCGTGGCAATTGGGGTTAAGTGACTTGCCCAGGGTCACACAGCTAGTAAGTGTTTATGTGTCTGAGGCTGGATTTGAACTCAGGTCCTCCTGAATCCAGGGCTGGTGCTCTATCCACTGCGCCACCTAGCTGCCCCTGGTCCAACTATTCTGGAAAGAAATTTGGAACTGTGCCCCAAAAGCTACTAAGCCTTTGGTTCTGGCCTATACCCAAAAGAGATCAAAGAAGAAAAGGACTCATATGTATAAAAAGATTTAGAGCAGTTTTTTTTTTTGTGGTGGCAAAGAATTGGAAACTGAGGACATGCTCATCAATCAGGGAATGACTGAACAAGTTATGGTAAATGTATATGATGGAATACTATCATGATGTAAGAAATGATAAAAGATGGTTTCAGAGAATCCTGGGAAAACTTGTAAGTGAAGTGAGCAGAACCAAGAGAATAAGTTGTTCGATAACAATGTCGTAAAGACAAACTTTTTAAATTTAGTATTTTATTTTCCCCCACTTTCATGTAAAAACAATTTTCAACATTTATTTTTAAAACTGAGTTCCATATTCTCTCCCTCCCTTCCCACCCCCTTGATTAAGAAGGCAAGTAATTTGATACAGGTTATACATGTGTAGTCATGCAAAATGTATTTCCATATTAGGTATGTTATGAAAGAAAACACAGATCAAAATAAAAATCTAAGAAAAATAAAGTTTTTTTAAAAAAGTCTGAGGGGCAGCTAGGTGGCGCAGTGGATAGAGTATCGGCCCTGGAGTCAGGAGTACCTGAGTTCAAATCCGGCCTCAGACAATTAACACTTTACTAGCTGTGTGACCTGGGCAAGTCACTTAACCCTAAGTGCCTCACTAAAAAAAAAAAAAAAAAGTCTGGGGGCAGCTAGGTGGTGCAGTGGATAATGCACCGGGCCTTGGATTCAGGAGGACCTGAGTTCAAATCTGCCTTCTGACACTTGACACTTACTAGCTGTGTGACCCTGGGCAAGTCACTTAACCCCCATTGCCTCACAAAAAAACCCCAAAAAACAAAAACAAAAACAAAGATCTTTGGTAACTTGGGGGAGAGTAGTTTCAGTTGGATGAAGAGTTGGATGCCAGACCACAGAGTTAAGAAAAGAGTGAGAGAAAAAGAAGCAGATGCACCTATTGTGGATAACCTCAGGCAGTTTAGCGACATAGGAGAAAAAAATATAGACAATGATGGTAGCCAGTGAGGATGGACAAATCAAGTGAGAGGTTTGGAGGATGGTGGGGACACGAGTGTATTTGTAGGCAGTCAGAAGGCAGCTAGCAGACAAGGAGAGATTGAAGTTAGTTGAGAGAGTGGGGATGATAGAGGGAACAGTCTAGAGAACATGGGATGGACTTGGATCACAAGTGGAGGTATTTCCCTTGGCAAAGAGCAGAACCACTACTTGAGAAACAGTGAAGAAAGTGATAGTGGCAGAAAGCTACTTGGATATGTGAGATAAGGAAGAGCAGGGAAGAGGGGCCCTTAGGGAGTGGTCTGGATTTTTTCAGTAAATATGAGGCAAGGTTTTCAGCTCAGAGGGTAGGGGGAGTGGGAGATGTGAAAGTTTGTCCTGGCCAGTGGGAACATGATTAAGGAAGTGTATAAAGAGACTGCCTTGACTTTAAAAGTGCCCAGTGGAGGTTATGTAATATAAATGTATGGTTGGAGTGGATTTGTCACCATAGTTTCATGGTTTTTCTCCAGTTTTATTCAGCAGCACAGATGTAGGAATGAAGGCAAAGGATGATGGGAGGGTGTATTCAGTGCAGGAGTGATGGCCTGAAAAAGAACAAAAGGATGGAGGAATTAGAGGTCATGGTATGGAGGAAGGAAGATCAGGTTCTTTTTTTTTTTTTTTTTTTTTTTAGTGAGGCAATTGGGGTTAAGTGACTTGCCCAGGGTCACACAGCTAGTAAGTGTCAAGTGTCTGAGGCCGGACTTGAACCCAGGTACCCCAGACTCCAGGGCCCGTGCTCTATTCACTGCGCCACCTAGCTGCCCCCGGAAGAACAGGTTCTGAACTGGGTTGCAAGCAGAGGGAGAAATAGAATGAGACAAGTCTCATCAGATAAGGGAACTTCAGAGTTTGTGAACATGGCTGTAGATAGAACACTTGTGGGTAATGGCAAGATCAAGAGAATGACCATCTCTGTGCTTTGCTGAGGTGAGGTAGAGGTCATGGGAAATGAATATATTGAGGAACTGGAAGGTTAGGATGTTTGAGGGAGTATGTATGTTGAACTCTCCCAGTATGAGGGCAAGAGTTGGCGAAGAGAGGATGTGACCCAGGCACTGAGCTTATGAAGGAAAGAAGAGGAGTGTCCTGGAGGTTAGTAGACAACAGCTCCCAGCATCTTGTTTTCTTTTTTTTTTTTTTTGGTGGGGCAATGGGGGTTAAGTGACTTGCCCTGGGTCACACATCTAGTAAGTGCCAAGGGTCTGAGGTTGGATTTGAACTCAGATACTCCTGAATCCAAGGCCGGTGCTTTATCCACTGTGCCATCTAGCTGGCCCACCAGCATCTTGATTGGGTGGTAGATATAGAGCCAATTAACCTCAAAGGGAGGAGAGATTACCCAATGATTGTAGTAGAAGGAGAGTCTGGAAGTGGCAATGGGGAACAAGGAGGTTTTTTTGGACTCCACCACCAAGACCAGTGAATGGGGGAGGGAGGGAAGAAATGAACAAAAGTATCACCAGTGGGCAGCTAGGTGTTCTAGTGGATAGAGCACTGGCCCTGGAGTCAGGAAGGCCTGGGTTCAAATCCAACCTTAGACATTTGACACTTACTAGCTGTGTGACCCTGGGCGAGTCACTTAACCCTCATTGCCCCACAAAATAAACAAACAAACAAATAAATAATAGTATGGTCAGTGCTGGAAACCAGAGAGGCTGTGTGATTAGAAAGGAGCCAAGGCCAGTGAGTACAAGAAGATGGAGGGACCAAGAAAGGAAAAAAATTAAGATCAAAGTAAGTTTGTTTCCTATGGTAAGACTGACTGACTCTCCCCCCTACCTCAGATTGTGCAATGTTCTGTGTCCCCCTCTACACACTCCCCAGCCCCTGGGTCTGGCTGCCCCTCACCACCACTTGCCTGGGTGAGCCCACTGTACTTGGCAGAAATATCTAAGCAATGAGGAGGCTGACTGGGCATGAGGCTGTGGTCACCACCTTCCCCCGCCCCCCTCTGCCGTCTCTGTGTATAAAATGAAAAAAATCTTTTTCATATTCTAATAAAAAAAATCGATTCACTGACTGATTGATTGATTGACTCTGGAGAAGACATTCCAGAGACCACAGAGGAAGGAGTGGGTAGTTTTAGAGTAGGACCCTGAAGGGTTGGGTTGAGGGATATGGGAATAAGGGCATGTTCAGTGGGGGGATTAAACAAGGGAATCACTGGGATTGGAAGGTAATGATGGCATGGTAGTGTGTTAATCACTAAGGAAGGAGCTCACATAGATTATTGATGTTCATAGGAGTTCAGCCTCTGGATTCAGTTGCCCCAGGGCATTCCCCAGTGGGAGAGAAGGTGCCTGGACAGGGTTACAGAATGGCTATTCAGAGAGGCCAAGAAACCCTCCAGGCAGGCATATGTGTATGTATCTGTCTATGTCTCTGTAATAGAAATATATCATATTACATGTACATTTATATTATATACATTTCTATCATATAATATATTACATGTATATCACACACACATTGTACCATTCAGTCAAGATTCTGGTAGCTGTTGTCTACTGACTGCAACATACACACACATGTGCACACACACGTATACACACATGCACATACGTGCATATATTATACATATATAATCACACACATATCTTTTAGGTAAATAGTTGTTTAATGTTTTCTCCCCCCAGCAGATTGTCTGTTCCTAGGGACTGTTTTGGCAGTTTATTTTTCTTGCCCCCAACCCCCAAGTTTAGTGCCTGACAAATACAGGGTGGACCAAAAGTCACAAATGGGTTCAATAACTCTCTTATTTTTTTAGTTTCTAATTTACAATACTATAGCATCATATGCAGTATATATAGGAGATGAATTTACATTATGTGTGAAAAACTAAATCTCATAAATGGCAAAAAATAAAGGAAAAAGGATTTTCAAAAAGTTATTAAAATGTAGTGACTTTCGGGGCAGCTAGATGGCACAGTGGATAGAGCACCGGCCCTGGAGTCAGGACTACCTGAGTTCAAATCCGGCCTCAGACACTTAACACTTACTAGCTGTGTGACCCTGGGCAAGTCACTTAACCCCCATTGCCTCACTAAAAAAAAAAATATGTAGTGACTTTCTTCTTCTTCTTCTTCTTCTTCTTCTTCTTCTTCTTCTTCTTCTTCTTCCTCTTCTTCTTTTTTTTCAGGCAATGGGGGTTAAGTGACTTGCCCAGGGTCACACAGCTAGTAAGTGTCAAGTGTCTGAGGCCGGATTTGAACTCAGGTACTTCTGAATCCAGGGCCGGTGCTTTAACCACTGCGCCATCTAGCTGCCCCCCCTTTTTTTTCTTCTTTTTTTTTTAAATGTAGTGACTTTCAACCCACCCAGTAGTTAAGAGTTCAACAAATGCTTGTTAACTAAAAAACCGGGGGGGGGGGATTAAATTTGACCTTAGAGTAATAACCTTGCCTTGCTTGTCTGTGTCCCCTTCGGAGCTTTTGTTGCTGTTGTTGTTGCGTTGTGTATTTTGGAAAAATAAATTTGAATGGATAACTTGTGATTTTTGTGCCTCCAGAATTTCCTTCAGGGTCTCTTCTCTCCTTGCCCCTCTAAGAGAACCATCCCACAGAACAAATGTTTTTCAAAGGTGAGAAAAAGGAGGAAGAGAAACAAATAGATGAAGTGAGCAAGTATGAACATATATGCGCTGTGCCACACCCATTCCCCCGCCCCTGCCCCTTTCCCACACACAGCCCCCTCCACACCAGAGTAGGGTGCCAGCGTCTTCATTTGTCTTCTCTGGGGCCACGATGGGCACCTCTTGATATCGGGGTCTCCCGCCGCCCAGCAAAAATAGAAACCCTTTGCCTGTTTTGGGGGAGTTCCAAGAAGAGGGAGAGATGTCCTCAGCATCTGACCCTAACCAGCCTCACTCCGACCCCCATCACCACTTGGGAGCTGAACAGCCTTGGCTGGGCGACGAGAAACAAAGGGCAGCCGACTTCATCAATCAGCAGGTGCGACCTGGGGCGCGGGGAGGGAGGGGCTGGTGTTCAGCGCCTTCTCTGTGCTAGGCACACGGGGGCGGGGGGCGAGGAAGGGGAGGGGAATGAAAGTCCTGGATGCCAGGGTCTGGTTCCAGACAGGGCAGTGAGGAGGGTGCACAGCTTCCCCCACCATTCCCCGGGCATCTCCCTGGGGGAAAGTGCCCTGGTCCCGGCTTGCTGCCCCTCCTCAGGCACATTCCCACCTCTCAAACCTCCCGCAGGCGGGCAGGCCGTGGGGTGGTGTCTGCTGCCCTCTGGTGGCTAAGACGCTCCCTGCAGTTTTGGACTCTGGACCAACCCAGAGCGGTAGTTTCTTAAATTTTTTCCACCTGTGACCCCTTCTGGCCTGAGAAATTTTTACGCGACCCGACCCCCGGCATATCGATATATACAACAGGCAAACATAATATTTTACTGTTGACAAGTGTTTCGCGAACCCCACATTCATTTAGGCGCCCCCATATGGGGTTGCAACCCACAGTTTAAGAAGCTAGGGGCTAGGTGCAGCTAGGTGGCACAGTGGATAGAGCACCCGCCCTGGAGTCAGGAGGACCTGAGTTAAAATCCTACTTCAGACACTTGATACTTACTAGCTGTGTGACCCTGGACAAGTCATTTAACCCCAATTGCCTCACCAAAAGAAAAGAAAAAGAAGCTAGGGGCTACAGGACCCAGGAGTCCTCTCTCTGATCTGCAAATTAATCGTGCTCTCCACCTGAGAGACTGACACCTGGGAAATAAGAATGATACATAATGCCAGTCACTATTGATGTCACCTTTAAGGTTTGCAAAGTGCTTTACAAATATATCGTCTGATCCTTACAACAAGCCAGGGGGGGAGGTGCTATGGAGGTGCTATGATTGACCTCATTTTACAGAAGAAGAAACTGAGGCAGAGCAGTAAGTGATTCGCCCTGGGTTACACAGTTAGAAAATGTGTGGGGCCAGATTCAAACTCAAGCCTTGCTGACTCTAAGTCAGTCTCTACCCACTCTGTCAGCAAGTGCCAGGGAATCAGGAGCCTCAGGCTTACCTGACCAAGCTGACTCTGGGGACAAATTAGCTTGGGGGTGGGGGGTGGGAAGATAAAACTCGACCACTCTTGACATGGAGTGGGGGTGAATGTCTTTTTTCTTTCTTTCTTTCTTTTTTTTTGCAAGGCAATGAGGGTTAAGTGACTTGCCCAAGGTCACACAGCTAGTAAATGTCAAGTGGCTGAGGCCGAATTTGAACTCAGGACCCCCTGAATCCAGGGCCAGTGCTTTATCCACTGAGCCACCTAGCTGCCCGGGGTGAATGTCTTTTCATGCCCTGTGCTGATCTTATGTCTCTGTGTGTCTGTCTCTGTGTATGTCCATGTCCAATGGAAAATGTGCTGGATTCCACTGCACCATCTCCCACCTCTACCTTTGTCCTATTGGGCTCCTGGGTCTGGGATGCTCTTTCTTCTTACCTATGACTCCCAAAACCCCTACCCCCTTCCTTCCCTAAGACCAACAGACAGTCCTGATCCCAATGACAGTCCTACCCAAAGGACTCAAAGGAACCTGCCTGGCTACTTACCTAGGCAATGGTGACAGGTGGATAGACAGCTGGACCCCTGGGTCAAAGGGCAGACTCCTCAAGAACCCCAATATTGGCCCAGGGCCTATGCCTAAGACATGTCTAGGTTTAAAGGACCTCCAAGCAAGACTGGATAGGGGAAAAACTGAGGCAGGGATGGGGCCAGCCTGGGAGTCACAGCAATCTCCAAGCCAGGTCCTGAATCTTTGATGGTGAAGGAGCAAGACAGGAAGTGGAATTTCTCCTAGATTTATTTTCCAGGTCAGCTGTTTTTCCAAGGAGATATTTTATATTGCCCTCTATTTTTCCATTCAATTGGATTTGCTTTACTGTGTCTTGGTTTCTCATAAAGTCACTAACTTCCATTTGTTCAATCCTAATTCTTAGGCAGTTATTTTCATCAGACAGTTTTTTAATCTCCTTTTCCATTTGGCTTTTCAAACTGTTGACTTTTTTCTCATGACTCTCCTGCATCGCTCTCATTTCCCTTTCCATTCGTTCCTCCTTTTCTCTACATCTTCTTTCTATTTCTCCTACTTTCTCTTTTTTGTTTTGTTTTGTGGGGCAATGGGGGTTAAGTGACTTGTGGGGACATACTTTGTAAGAATGAGAGTGGGGGGGCAGCTAGATGGCGCAGTGGTTAAAGCACTGGCCCTGGATTCAGGAGTACCTGAGTTCAAATCCTGCCTCAGACACTTAACACTTACTAGCTGTGTGACCCTGGGCAAGTCACTTAACCCCCATTGCCTGAAAAAAAAAAAAGAACAAGAGTGGAACAGGATGCCTCATGGTGGGGGGACTGGAAAATCTTTGCCCAGAAGTGGGGAATCCCAGTGGTCAGGTATGTTGCATACAAGATGCATGTGAACAGCACAGCTTCTGCAAAACTTCCAGCTCTGAGACTCTAACCTCTCTGCAGGGACATTCAATGGGAAGGATCAGCTACTGCCAGGGCTAAGCCTTGACCCTGCTCCCTGCAAATCCTTTCCTTTCTTCTCTGCTGCAGAGGATGCCCACAGCCGGCTTTCTCCCCCCCCCCCCGTTTCTGAGATCACCTCCCAGTTTACCCACCTTCACCCTCCCCAGAGACCAGGTGGATCCCCCCCCCCCCCTGTTTTCAGCCAGGCTCACATGATTTAGAGTTAGAAGGAGGTTCAGGTTGGAGGTGAGTTTGCCCTAGAAAGGTTTACTTTGGGTATTGGTTTGTTTTTCCATCAGGGTTAGGATTGGGGTGTATGGGGTGCTCAGGGAGGACTCGCACCTCTGGTGTGAGCACTTACCGAGCCCTCTTCAGGGCTGCTCATCGATCTTTGGTATCTACCTGGTGCTCGCCTCTCACCTGTGGCTCCATGAAGTCTAGCATGTACAGTGGCCACAGCCCAGAAAACCAGTCTCGCCAGATGGGCTAAACCAGGTTGAGGGTGATTTAGAGGCCTCAAACCCATCAGCGAGTTAGGGGGTGAAGCATGTGAAGACGTCCCCTGAGGAATGGGCAGATGAGGACACCTTGTTCCAACGGCCATGGATGCAGCTGAAGCAGGTGCTAGGGAGTGTTTAGAGTTTGGGAAGAATGAGAGGATTAAAATTGTCCGACCTACAGTAAGAGAGACTGAGGCAGAGCTCTGAGCCAATGGCACTTTATGAAAGGGTCTGTGGCTCCCTCCACTGAAATGGGTCTCAGATCTTCTGCATGATCTGAGATGCCCCCTTTTTCCAGAGCCTTATCTCTATAAGGTTTGATCCCCAAACATTCTAAAGAGGCCACCCAAAGGACAGAATCCCATTGGTTGATAGTTCTTGCTTTGGGGGCCCAAAAAATGACACATTAGCTAAAAATGGTATGTCAAGCAGTGGGGTCTTGGGTTCACCAAAGCATAGGGCATCTTGTAATGATTGGAATGACGCTACCTGCTGGAGAGATACTGTAGGAAAGCTCCGCTATGAGGAGAAGGCCTCTGAGGGCAAGTCATGTGGCTTGGAAGGTCAGTTCCTTGGCATCAGGAAGTGACGTTTGCTGGTGGGTACCAGCCAGTGAGCTTGGAGCTGTGTGTACAAGTGGATGGGGTGTTCCCAGTTTCACAGGAGGCTTGTGGGATGAAGAAGGGGTGAGGCTTGCTCTCTCTCTCTCTCTCTCTCTCTCTCTCTCTCTCTTTTTTTTTTTTTTAGTGAGGCAATTGGGGTTAAGTGACTTGCCCAGGGACACACAGCTAGTAAGTGTTAAGTGTCTGAGGCTGGATTTGAACTCAGGTACTCCTGACTCCAGGGCTGGTGCCACTGCGCCACCTAGGACCTCAGCGGGGAGAGGAGCTGGAGACGCTGGCTCCCTGAGATAGATAGCTGAATCTAGGCTTCTTTTTCTCTCTCTTCACCAAATTCTTATTCTCCTTAATAAATGCTTAAAAGTCTAAACTCTTGCTAAAGCTTCTAATTTATTGGCGACCACTCATTAGATATTTTAGACAGACTAGCTAGATAGCAACCTTGTAATCTCCACTGACTAAGTGGTCATGAGATGGTCACTCACTCATGTTGGACAAGAGAGGGAGGCCCAGAGGTGCAAAAATAAATTGGGGGACTTTCCATGTAATTGAGTCACCTCTGCCACACTAGTCTTGGTCACTGTGACAAGGAAAAACAAAGGTGGGGGGTCTCTAGTGAGCTTCCTATGACTAAACAAGTGAATTTACAATCTGCAGGTCACAGCTCGGAGGCCTAATATACAGAACCTGTGATCACTACCCCTATGGAATCATATAAAATTGATTAATACTGATTAGAATAGAGTAGGAGTCCAGATGAATTATTTCTCACAAGGCATTGAACACATCAAGGTCACCCATCGGGTCCTGGGCCATCACCGGTCATCCTGACCTTTGTCTTGCCGCTGGCCTTCAATGACTCAGGAAGAAAGACTGATGACTTTGTGTAACTTGGCATCACTGGAAACCATTTCACAAGCAAGTCAAGACATCACCCCATGATGTCATTGGTATCTTCAAAAATGAAGAACAACCACAACCATGTGCTGTGCTAAGCACTTCACAAATATCTCATCATTCCCCGCAGGTTTGAAAGTGGTGGCCATCTTCCCCCATGGTTCCCAGTTCATTTTATTTATTTATTTATTTATTTATTTATTTATTTATTTTAGTGAGGCAATTGGGGTTAAGGGACTTGCCCAGGGTCACACAGCTAGTAAGTGTTAAGTGTCTGAGGCTGGATTTGAACTCAGGTACTCCTGAATCCAGGGCCGGTGCTCTATCCACTGCGCCACCTAGCTGTCCCGTATGGTTCCCAGTTCAAAGCCCTCCACAATCTATATATTCCAGGTTCTTCACACGTTCTTTGTTCCAGTCCAACTAGCCTTCTTGCTGTTCCCAGAATTCCCACCTCTATGCCTTTCCAGGTCTAGAATGCATTGCCCTCTCACCTCTGCATGTTGAAATGCAGGAAACTGGCCCTTCCTCAAAATGAAGGTTCTGGAAGAAACTCATCAGTGGGAGATGGGAGCCACAGAATTGGAGGGATATTTCAGGGAAAGAAGGCCCCAGGGAACTTTCAGGGTGAGGAGGCATGCTTGAGGCACAGTGGCCAAGTCTGGAGAGTTGGCAGGAAGAGAAATGACCAGGAGATGGCAGGCCTGGACAGAAGCTCTCTGTAGGAGGTGGGGCTTGAGTTGACTCTTGAAGGGATTCAGAGAAATAGTTGAGGAGAAAGTGCTTTGTAGGCTCAGGAGCCCTGCTTGGCTGGACCATTGAGTGAATAATGTATAAGGAAGACTGGGAAAGCTGGTTGGGACCAGGCTGTAAGAAACTTGAAAGGCCAAACAGAAGAGTTTGTCTCTGATTCTAGAAGTAACAGGGAATCATCGAAGGTTGTTGAGTAGGAGAAGGACATGATCAAATTTGTGTTTTTAGGAAAATATCTTTAGCAGCTGTGTGGAGGATGGGTTAGAGATAGGACATCTCAGGGCAAGAGAGCAGTTAAGAGGCTACTGCAATGGTCCAGGTCAGAGGTATAAGGGCCTCAATCCAGATGCCGGCTGTTTTTAGTGGAGAGAAGGAGATACATGTCAGAGATGTAGTGAAGGTAGAAAATGCAAGATTTGGCAACTGATTAGTTATGTGTTGTGACTGAGAGTGAGGAGCTGAGGGTGACACCTGTGAGCCTGGGCAACTGGTAAGATAGTAGTATCTTCTGAAGAAATGGGGAAGTACAGAAGAGGGGTGGGTTGGGTTGGAGGGGGAGTGATAATAAATTGTTTTGAACATATTGAGATTGAGATGACTATGGGACATTCAGCTGGAAATGTCCAGTAGACTGTACTCAGGATAGAGTCTAGGACTGGCTATAGACTTGGGAGCCATTTGTATGAAGGTGATACTCAAACCTACGGGAACTGATAAGGTCACAAAGAGAGAGACTATAGAGAGAGAGAAGAGAATTCTTTTTTTTTTTTTTTTTAGTGAGGCAATTGGGGTTAAGTGACTTGCCCAGGGTCACACAGCTAGTAAGTGTTAAGTGTCTGAGGCCGGATTTGAACTCAGGTACTCCTGACTCCAGGGCCGGTGCTCTATCCACTGCGCCACCTAGCTGCCCCGAGAAGAGGAGAATTCTAAGGTTGGAGTCTTGGGGGGTGGACACCCACAGTAAGGGGATGTGACATAGATATTAATCCTACACGAGAGACTGAGAAGGAGTGGTCTCAGGGGAAGGGGAAGAGACCAGAAAGAGTAGTGTCATGAAATCCCAGAAAGGAAAGAATGTCTGAGAGAGGAGGGTGGTCAGTGTCTGAAAAACAGCAGAGAACTCAAGAATGATGAGGACTAAAACCATCAGTTTGGGCAATGAAGAGATCAGTGGTTACTTAGGAAAGGGCAGCTTCATTTGAGTGATGAGATCAGGGGTTGAAGAGGGAGGAAAGGGAGATGAAGGGGAGGCAGCAGCAGCAGGGCCTTGGATCTTGTTAGAGAAAGAGAGTAGAGCTTTGGGATGGAAGGACTGGGGAAGGCTTTTGGGGGCGACAGGGCAATGAGGGTTAAGTGACTTGCCCAGGGTCACACAGCTAGTAAGTATCAAGTGTCTGAGGCCAGATTTGAACTCAGGTCCTCCTGAATCCAGGGCTGGTGTTTTACCCACTGCACCATTGGGGAAGGCTTTTGGAAGGATGGAAGAAGACTGGGGAGTCCTTCTTTTTCCCTTCTCCCTTTTGATATTCTTCTATCATGTCTTGCCATTGGTCAGTGGTCCTCTCTGCCTCTTCAAGCTCTTTCTTTTCACACTGAAGTCTCTTCAATATTTTTAGGCACTCTTAAGGTTATCTCTGTGTGGGGTCCAAAATTGGCCGACCTAAAGTAAAAGAAACTGAGATAGAGCTCTGAGCTAATGGTACTTTATTAAAGGGTTCATGGCCTCCTCTAATGAAGAAGACCTTAGATATTCCTCATGATCTGAGATGCCCCTTTCCTCCAGGGCCTTAGTTTCACAGTGCTCGACCCCCAGATAATGCAGATGAAGAAAACTCAAAATATAGAATACCTCTGGTTGGTAGACCTTGCCCTTGACCCTCCAGGAGGGTCCACTCAAAATATAGAATCCCATTGGTTGACAAATGAACCAAAGAGCAGACCTCAACATACTATCTTGGCCTTTCAGGAGGTCCTACCTACTGCATGAGCAGACCCATGGGCTGGGCTGATGAACAGATGTCAAAATACCCACAAGGGCTGATGGGCTAGTAAAAAGGCAGACCAGAGGCTAGCAAACAGGGCTACCTGTTGGATGATGAGGGACAGAAGGGCAACAAAAATAGCTGGGGGACTTTGAGTCACCTCTGCCATATTGGACTTGTACACCATAACAAGGGTGGGGGTTCTCTAGTTATGATTAAGCAAGTGAATTTACAATCTGCAGTTTACATTTCTGGGGTCTAATATACAGAATTTATAATCATTACCTCTCTGCATATCAAACTGATTAATAATGGTTGGAATAAAATAGGGGTCCAATTAGTCATCTATCACACTGATAGCTTAGAGTGTGGTGAGGGTCTTCTTTAGACCCTCAGTCTCTTCTTCTAGTAGGGTGGTAGCCTGCCCTCCAAGTGAAGACAATTGCCCTTGGTCTCAACAGCAGCACAGACATGCAGATTACTGCATGTTTCCCCCTGCATGCCATCCTTTTCTTTTTTTTTTCACCTGGCAATGAGGGTTAAGTGACTTGCCCAGGGTCACACAGCTAGTAAGTGTCAAGTGTCTGAGGCCGAATTTGAACTCAGGTTGTCCTGAATCCAGGGCCAGTGCTTTATCCACTGCACCACCTAGCTTCCCCACGCCATCCTTTTCTGAAGTGAGATTCTGTCTGGTGATTCCAACTCCAGAGAGGTCACTCTCCTACCCACCCCTTTATCACCCAGTTACTCATTTGATTGCCACATCCAGCTTCCTTTATCTTCTCTCTCACCAGCTCTTTCCTAGTCTCCTCAGTTTTGTTCTTCTGTTTTGTCTTTCTCTTTCAATTTCTCAAGTTCTACCAACTTCTCTCATTTCTTTCTCTGGATTAAAAAAAAAATTCCAAAGTTTTCTTTTGTCTTCTTACCCCTTTATCAAGCTGTCAACACCTTCTCTCCCTCACCTGTATTTAGTACCTTTTAAGACCCTGAAGCCAAACTCAGTGTTAGTCAATTGATACAATTAAGCACCTATTTTGTGCCACACTAAGTGGTAAGCAGTAAGGATACAAAGAGACATGGGACAGTATCTGCCCTTGAGGAACTCACAATCTAGTCGGGAAGACAATAAGCAAACAAATGTGTGTTCACATGCTATATGCTATAAACTAGCTATGTGACCCTGGGCAAGTCGCTTAACCCTATTTGCTTCAGTTTTCTCATCTGTAAAATGAGCTGGAGAAGGAAACGGTAAGCTGCTCCGGTATCTCTGCCAAGAAAATCCTAATGGGGTAGCAAAGAGATCGAGCCGACTGAAAAAAACAAAACAAAACAAAACAAAACTGTACAACAAATGCTATATACAGGACAGGGCCGCTAGGTGGCACAGTGTATAGAAAACCAGGACTGAAGTCAGAGAGATTCATGTTCCTGAGTTCAAATCTGACTAGCTCTGTGTGCCTGTGTAAATCACTTAAAGGGGTCATGAAGAGTCAGACACGACTGAAGAACAGTAATATGCAGGATAAATAAAATAAGAAAGAATCGATTGAAGGAAGGCACTAGAATTAGTCAGGATTGGGGAAAAGCTTTCTCCAGGAGATGGGATTTTACAAGATGGGTGAGCCATGGTTAGACAGCGATCTATCCGAAAAAGATCTAGGGATTTAGGTGGAGTTCACATTTGATCAGTGTGATATGGCCACCAAAAAATGTAATCAAATCTTGGACTGTGGTGAGAGAGCTATTGTTTCCAGAAAGAGGGAGGCAAGTGTCCCACTGCCCTCTGCATTTGACAGATATTATCTGGAGTCTTGTATTTGGTTCTGGGTCCAACATCAATGAACTGGGGAATGTTCCAAGGAGGGCTGCCAGGATAGTGGAGAATGTGTCTAAGCCCTCCTCCCTGAGGGGAGAAGTCTTTGACTTCCTTCTCGATCACTTTTCCCTAGCATCAAATAAAAATGACTTTAATTCTAATTGGATTGGGTGCCAGAGTGTGATTCTTTAGTGAGGAATACCTAAGAACCACCACAAACCCCGCGTCAGTGACAATGTACAAATAACTATGTACAAACAAGCTATAGACCAGGTACGTTGGGGGTGATCTCAGAGGGAAGGCGCTGGAGTGCCTTTAAGGCACTAGGACTAAAAGGAGGCTTCAGAAAGGGAATCTTGTAACTGTGTCTGTATGAGTGGGTTTTTTTTGGAGGGGGGGGTTGGCGGGGCAATAGGGGTGAAGTGACTTTCCCAGGGTCACACAGCTAGTAAGTGTCAAGTGTCTGAGCTGGATTTCAATTCAAGTCCTCCTGAATCCAGGGCCAGTGCTTTATCCACTGCACCACCTAGCTGCCCCCAGAAGGGGAATCTTGCAAAAGGTGGGACGTTAGCAGAGATGTGAAGGAAAGACTCCAAAGGTTCCAAAAGGCTATTTGTGGAGGAGGTGTCAGCTTTGCTCAGCTGGGCCCCAGAAGGCAAACCCAGGATCAGGAGGGGAAGCAGCCAAGAGTCCACCAAAGGCTGGACAGCATTTTCCTCCTGACACCCACACCCACGGGAATGAATGGATGCAGGATTTCAAGAGGTGCCGGGTTTCTTCTCATTGGAGTGGAGACCAGATGCTGCCACTGGTCAGGGATGGTGTAAGGGAATTCTGGTTTAGGAAGGGGTTAGACTAAATGCCCCTGCCAACTCTGGTGCCCCCACCAAGCCTGAGCTTTGGGGAACTCTCCTTATTCAGCACAGATCCTTCCTCTCCTGCCCCTTCTCCCACCAACCTGCAGAGAGCACAGGCACAAGCCAGCAACACTCCCCCGCCCCCACTTCCCCAAGCCCCTGGGATTGTCTCACTTCTCCCACCTTACCCTAATTCTGGTTGTTCATTCTCTACCGTGAGCCTGCCTGGCTGAGATTCAGAAGCTGTGAGATTGCAGCAGTAGTGTGTGTGTGTGTGTGTGTGTGTGTGTGTGTGTGTGTGTGTGTGTGTGTGTGTGTGTGTGTGTAATGGAATCAATTCAGCCTCCACTGAAAGAACCTAAAGTCCTCGCTGTTGTGAAATGGGCACCTTGATTTGCTTGAGCCCCGCAATTATCCAGGTAACCAGAACAACTGTCTTCACTAACAATCCCTTGCCCTTTGTGTGACCGAGAGTAAACCCAGCTGGACATGCAAGGAATCGGTAGCCCTGAAACCAATCAAAGACTTATCTGACTGCAGGATATGCATCAAAGACTTATCCAACTGCAGGATATGTGAGTGTGGACCTTATCTTCAGCTATTCTCCGACTTTGGAACAATCCTTTTCTTTTCAAAGAAATCTGCATAATCGAGCCTTGAATGGAATTGCCTGTTAGCTCTGAGTGTGTATCAAAGGCCACATCCCGCACCCCTGGAATTTCTCATACACCTCCTCTCCCTTTGGGAGTGGGACTTTCTAAGCCCATCTTTCCTCCAGATTTCTTGCCTGCCTTTGTTTAAGCTGTATAAAAACGCTTGCAATCTATTGCATGGGGTCCTATTCGGCGACAGGCTGAATAGCACCCATGTTCATTCTTGATTTTCTTCCCTGCTTAATAAAACCTTTCTTTTAATTTTTACAGGCAATGTCTTTCTCTGTTGTTTTTTTTTTTTCCCCTTTTAGGAAGGAGGGGATTTAAATCTCAAGAACTGGCCTTTGTGTTCTCCTGTCTTCCCCTTTTGGGGAATGAGAGATCTAAATGCCAGTTAGGAGAGGTTTGCCTCAGTTTGCACTGTATTATAAGTACCAAGTGCTGTGGGCCTGTGCCATGGACTCTGGGCCTGGGCTGTGACCCCTAAACCATGTGCCCAGGTTGTGGGCTCTGGGAGGCTGCTCTTGGACTGAGCCTTCTGGAAGGGGAGGACACAAGATGAGGTCAGCTCCATCCCTCAGCCTCTGATTTCTGAGGCTCATTTCCTTTAACCTTTGTATTTAGAGGTGAAGCTCAAGGCCTGGCTTTGCCACCCATTTGCTCTGTGGTCTGGGCCAGCCTGTTTCTCCCCTGGGGCTTCAGTTTCTTGCCTTGAGCAGTTTCTCAGCAGTCTTGGGGAGATCCAAAGGTATCTGAAGTTCATTTGTCACCCTTTCCACCTCTGACCCCTGTGCTGGTCCTCCCTGGGAGGAATGGAGGGTGACTAGGAGAGGCTGGCCCTGACTGTTGCAGGGCAAGTCAAGGAGGCGGGGCAGAGGAGGTTGATGGGAGTGAGAGAAAGACTGACTAGCCCACTGGGGGAGAGCTCTGATCTACTGGAGCTGATTAATGTGACTGGAAGGGCAGGAAGAGAGGTGGGGATGGAAGTTGGGGGGGGGTACTTGCTGGGTAGGAAAATAATGACCCGGACAGGCTGAGCCTCCAGGGAACTCCCAGCTATAAATACCCATCCAGACTCGCCCTTTCCCGAGCCCCAGAGGTGATACCAAGAGGGAGAAGGGGTGGGGAGTGTCACAGACAGATTTCCCCCAGCCTTGCCAGAAAATATTTCCCTTCCCTTTGTGGGCCCACCCAGAGCCCGAATCTCCTCCCCCATGGGACCCAGGCAGGGGCTCTCTCAGCCTCAGGTTTCCCACACTTGACACTCCAAATCTTTTCTCTCTCAGGCCACATGAGGAAAGTTGGAAGGACCTGGGCATGCTGAACCGGTGGGGGGCAGTGCAGGGCATGACAACAGTTATGGAGTCTGGGAAGGGCTGCCTTGTGGTGGAGGAGAAGGGGTCAGCCTTCCTTTGTATGGCCTCTGAGGACTGAACCTGGAGCAGTGGGGGGGAGGGAAGGGATGGGGGGGGGGTTGGAGGGGGGGGAGTTGGGGAAGGAATTGCTTTAGTCTGGGTGTCAGGAAGGACTTCCCAGCCAGAAGATCTCTCCAGAGCTAAAGGGATGTCCTGGGAGGTAGTTTGCTCTCCTTCCTCAGTAGCCCTAGTCCCTTGTAGTGGAGGCTCCTTCTGGGTATATCTGGGTTGAATTAGGTGCTGTTGAGGTCACCTTTGACTCTAAAATTCTCGTATCCTGAGCCCTTGTCTCTGTGTTGGTCAATCTTGGAGGCTGAAAGTCTGGCTTCCCAGGATAAAAGCCTGCCTTTCCTGGCTGGGCTCCAGGCAGGGATCCTGAAATCTTCCATTCCCAATTGAGTAGATAGGGCCTCTGCTTAGGGAATGGGAGACATCCAGCTGCATAGCCTTCTGTCCCTCAACACCCTCTCCCTGTAAGTCGGGCTGCCTGGGTGAGAGTTCTAAGGGTCAGAGGTGCAAAGGAAGGCAGGCCAGATGCCCAAGTCCTCTCAGCCTAGGGAATGGAAAACAAGAAGTGAGGGGGG
Source organism: Dromiciops gliroides (assembly GCF_019393635.1). Lineage (NCBI taxonomy): Eukaryota > Metazoa > Chordata > Mammalia > Microbiotheria > Microbiotheriidae > Dromiciops > Dromiciops gliroides. The sequence continues at coordinate 33,517,077 of NC_057864.1, forward strand.
TTATAACAGGGAAAATGACAAGGTCATGTGGGGGTAACTGAAGCCCACCTAGGAAGGAAAGGGGAGGGATGAGAAACGGCAGATAACAGGGGAACAGTAAGAGATTTAGGTATGAACAGTCTGGACCCACGCTGGATACTCCCCATTCAGAATGAAAAATATTTAAGTGCTTATTACTGTCAGTCATTGTGCTAAGCACTGGGGAATACAAATGCAAGACAACCAGGCAATACCTGCCCTCAAGAAGTTTATATTTGAATAGGGGAAGACAACACAGACTTGGGAAGGGTAGTCAGGACGAGTGTCAATCACCAGACAATGGTGAAAGCACATTGATCAGCATCCAGGGACTGGAGCCCCCTGTGCAGGCAGAGGAGACTGGAGTTCAGGCACCATGACTCGGGGATGGACACGAAGACATCTGCGGGCCTGGGCCCAGACAAGAGCAGTACCCTTTCTGTTACTCAGAGCCCTAGGGAGGTGCCTGCAGCGCTGAGAGGTTGAGTGTCTTCTGCAGGGTCACTCAGCCCCTGGATGTCAGAGGCTGAATTTAAGCCTAGCTCTTTCTGACGGGAGTAACAACATAAAAATAAAAGTAACAAAATAACTATTGAGATAAGAAAGCTACAGTATCATAGAGTAACAATGAGCATGATAACAATGTAACAGTGAGAACAACAAAGTGACCAAGAAGTTGGGCTGGTTCCCCTCCCAAGGCCAGATAGGCTAAAAGAAGGATTTCTTCTGCAAAAGGTACAGGGGCATAGACCAGAGCTTTCCAAAGGGTGTGGGGTGGGGTATATGCCCCCTAGAAGACCAGGGGAGACAGACCAGGGGCAGGGTGTGTGTATGTGGGGGGAGAGTGTGACAAAGTAATGGCCCAGATTATTGGCTGTCTTTTAGTACAGGTCCCACATAAACATAGCTATTTTTTTCCCCTTCAGTCAATCAACAAGCAGTTATTGAGCACCAAGATGTTCCAGGCATGTGTTAAGCATTGGGAATACAAGGAAGACAAAGGAAAGCCCCTGCTCCTAAGGTGCTCAGTCTGATGGGGGAGACAATATGTAAACTGTGTACAAACAAGCCATGGGCAGAATAGGATGAAAATAATCTAAGGGAGAACAAACAAGAATCAAGAGAGACCAGGAAAGACTTCTTACAAAAGGTAAGGTTGTAAGAGACTTGAGGGAAGCCAAGAGGGAGATTATGAGGAGGGAGAGAGTCCCAGTCATGGGGTCAGTCAGTGAAATGCTCAGAGTTGGAATTTAGAGTGTCTTCTAAATATATGGAGCAAGGGATAAAGTGCCAGGCCTGGAGGCAGGAAGATACTTCTCAGCTGTGTGATTCTGGGCAAGTCACTTCATCCCATTGGCCTCAGTTTCCCCATCTGTCAAATGAGCTGGAGAAGGAAATGGCAAACCCCTCCAGTGTCTTTGCCAAGAAAACTTGAAAAGGGGGTCACAGAGAGTCAGACATGATTGAAAATGACCAAGGATCAACATACTAGCAAAAACAAGAAGTCTACTTTCACCGATTACACGGAGGGAAGTAAAATGGAAAAAGACCAGAAAGGTAGGTGATGAATGCACCAGGGAATGAAAGTCTTTGAATGATAAACAGAAATGCTTATATTTGATCCTAAAGGCAGGAGAGATCCACTGGAGTTTGTATAATGGGAGGGTGTGTGTGTGTGTGTGTGTGTGTGTGTGTGTGTGTGTGTGTGTGTGTGTGTGTGTGTGTGATGGTCAGACTTTCACGTAGTAAAGGTCATTTTGAGAATGAAGTAGCACAGGGAGAGCCTATGTAGATCGACCAAACAGCAGGCTATTGCAACAGTCCAAGTGGGAGGTGATAAGGTCCTTCCTGTACCTGGGGCTGGGGAGCAGAGTCAGAGCAGATAACGGAGCAGAGGAGAGAAATGTCACAAAGGTAAAATCAACGGACCTTGACAGATGATTAGATATGAAGGCTGAGAGAGAATGAGAAGCCAAGGATGACACCAAGGTTGTGAGTCTGGGTGACCAAGATGATGGCAATGCCCTTGACAGTAAAAGGGAAGTTTGGAAGGGGGGAAGGGTTGGTTGGTTTTGGGGGGTGGGGATGGGGGAGAGATAATGAATTCAGGATTTGTTTGTTCATCTTTAAAAAAAAACATTTATCAAGGGGCAGCTAGGTGGTACAGTGGATAAAGCACCAGCCCTGAATTCAGGAGGACCTGAGTTCAAATGTGACCTCAGACACTTGACACTTACTAGCTGTGTGTGTGACTAGCTGGGCAAGTCACTTAACCCTCATTGCTCCACAAAAAATAAACAAATTAAAAAAAATTAAAAAACCCATTTATCAAAAATCTACTTTCTTCTTCACCCCCTCCTCATCTCACTGAGAAGGAAAGAAAAATTAAAAAAAGAAACAACAAAACAAAACCTTGTTACAAATATGTTACAAACAAGCAAAACAAATTTCCACCTTGGCCCTTTCCAAACACACACACACACACACACACACACACACACACACACACACACACAGATGCCTCATTCCTCCAAGTCATTCGCCTCTGTCAGGAAGTGGGGGCAGGATGTTTCATTATCAGAGCTCTGGAATTGGGGGCTGCTCATTATTCTTTCAACATTGTCTGTCTTTACCATATTGTTGTCGCCATAGAAATTATTCTCCTACTTTGGTTCCCTCCACTCTGCATGATATCATACGAGTTTTCCCAAGTTCCTCTGAAACCATCCTCCATAATTTTGACAGCACATTAGTATTCTGTCATACCTTATACATCAAAATTTGTTCTGCTGCTCTTCAATTTAGGGACACCCCCCTCAGATTCCCATTCTTTTTCACCTCAAAAGAGCTATAGGTATTTTCCCATTTCCTTAGAATTCCTTCGCTCAGGATCGATCCCTTGAATTCTTCCCTCCCCTTTTCCACTCTATTTCCCAATTGAATAAAATGTATTTCTGTATTCAATTGTGTGTGTGTGTGTGTGTGTGTGTGTGTGTGTGTGTGTACATGTGGGCGCCCACCTATGTGTATTCTTCCCTTCTCAGACTAGTTCAGATGAGATTAAGGTTCAATATCAGTCATTCTCCTCCATTCCTTCCTCCTTTTTGGAATACTTGAATATGCTGATTATATAAGATCACTGTCTCCTTCCTTCCTCTCTCTTTCTTCCCAGCAGATTCTTCTTTCCCTCTCTTTCCATTCTTCTCTTAAGATCATTAAGACACAACAGAACCACTCCTGGGGCTTGTCTAAGTAGAATTCTATTTCACCAGATGATGATAGAGTTCCAAGGGGACACATATATCTTTTCACCATATTGGAATGTAAGCAGTTTCCCCCTGTTTAGTCCCCCCTGCTTGTTCATTCACATTTACCCTTTAATTCTTCTCTTCGCTCCAGTGTTCAAACTTCAAAGTTTCTAGGCAGCTCCTGTCTTTTCATCAGGAATGCTTGGAAGTCCTATTATAAGGCCATTCTCCCCCTTTGGGATTATACTTAGTTTTGTTGGGTACGTTTTCTGTAACCTTATGTCCTTTGCCTTCTGGAATATTGTATTCCAAACACTGCTTTATAGTGGCAACTGCTAAATCACTTCATGATCCAGATTGCAGTTCTTTACTACCTGAATTCTTTCTTTCTGGTTGTTTGCAGCATTTTTCCTTTTATCTGAAGCTCTGAATTTGGGCTGTGATATTTCTGGGAGTTTTTATTTGGAGGCTTCTTTGAGGAGGTGACCATTGATTTCTTTCTATTTCCACTTTGCCCAGAACAGTCTTCTTTCTAGGTTTCTTGAAATATGTCTAGGTTCTTTTTTTTTTTTTTTGTGAGGCAATTGGGGTTAAGTGACTTGCCCAGGGTCACACAGCTCTAGGTTCTTTTTTTGATCATGACACCCAGGTAGGCCAATGACTGTTAAATATTTTCTCCTTGATTGTTTCCCAAACCAGTTGTATGCCTTACATTTTCTTCTATTTTTTCAGTCTTTTGAAGTTGCTTTTCAATTTCTTCTTCTTCTTGTTTTGTTTTGGGTTTTTTTGGGAGTCATTGACTTCTGTTTTTGGGGTTTTTTTTTAGTGAGGCAATTGGGGTTAAGTGACTTGCCCAGGGTCACACAGCTAGTCAGTGTTAAGTGTCTGAGGCTGGATTTGAACTCAGGTACTCCTGACTCCAGGGCCGGTGCTCTATCCACTGTGCCATCTAGCTGCCCCGGGAGTCATTGACTTCTATTTGGTCCATTCTAATTTTCAAGGACTTTATTGCTTGAACAAGGTTTTGTACCTCTTTGTACCCCCACTATGTCAGTGTGCTTTTACTTGAAGCTTTGCTTGTAGATATTTTGGAATCATTCTCTTCTGGGTTTGTGTCTTGAGCATCTCTGTCATTCTAATAACATTTTATGGTGGGATTATTTTTTGTTGGCTCATTTTTTTGGGGGGGGGTGAGGCAATTGGGGTTAAGTGACTTGCCCAGGGTCATACAGCTAGTAAGTATTAAGTGTTTGAGGCCAGATTTGAACTCAGGTACTCCTGACTCCAGGACCGGTGCTCTATCCACTGAGCCACCTAGCTGCCCCTCATTTTTATAACCTACTTTCCAATTCAGATTTTATTAAAAGGCTGGACTCTGTAGCACTTTTTGTTTTGTTGTTGTTGTTGTTTTTTGCAGGGCAATGAGGGTTAAGTGACTTGCTCAGGGTCACACAGCTAGTTAAGTGTCAAGTATTTGAGGCTGGATTTGAACTCAGGTCCTCCTGAATCCAAGGCTAGTGCTTTATCCACTGAGCCACCTAGCTGCCCCCTCTGTAGCACTTTTTTTTTTTGGTGAGGCAACTGGGGTTAAGTGACTTGCCCAGGGTCACACAGCTAGTAAGTGTTAATTGTATGAGGCCAGATTTGAACTCAGGTTCTCCTGACTCCAGGGCCGGTGCTCTATCCACTGTGCCCCCTAGCTGCCCCTCTGTAGCACTTTTTAAAGGGAAGTTCTGAGCTGGTCCTATCATTGTGTTCTTGGGGTATTGAATGTTGTGTTATTCCAGGATCTCAAGGACAGCTCAGACTGAGGACCTGCAAATTTTCACTGCTTCCAGAGTGGTCTGATCCTTGGGGCAGCTAGGTGGCGAAGTGGATAGAGCACTGGTCCTGGAGTCAGGAGGACCTGAGTTCAAATCCTGCCTCAGACACTTAACACTCGTTAGCTGTGTGACCCTGGGAAAGTCACTTAACCCCAATTGCCTCACCAAAAAAACCCAAAAAAACAAAAAAACAAACAACCCCAAACAGAGTGGTCTGATCCTAAGCAAAGCCTGATAATTGCCCCTGGTCCAAGCTCTGTGAGTTCCTGATCCATGCTAGGGTCTGAATAGCAGCACACAGCAGCTAGATTTGGCTCCTATCAGTCAGCTGGAAAGATCTGCTGGTTCAGTGACAGAACTACAGACTTCCCTTTAGGTCTGGAACTCCTGCCCTGGTAATGTCTCTGTGGGCTTCAGACTGGACCGGAGGCTGGAGGGGAGACCCTGTGGTCTGAACCACATGGATGCTGCTGGCTTCTGAGCTTCCTCATACCTTCATACACAGCATAGGACCTTGTACCTCTCCTCACCCTTCTTGAGTCTGCCCTCGAACTCTTACCTGACACTGGGTAGTGGGTGACAAAGATGTCAATTGGCTCCTGTTCCTGAATAAGGTTGAGGTGCATAGGTCTGGCGGGGAGGAGGCCTGATATGGTCTGGGGCCCCTTCTTTCCCCTGTGCATGGCCTGTGCCTGGATGAGAAGGCTCAGCATGGGATCCCATCCCCAATATCTGCAGGCTTCTCCATGTATTTCCCTATACCAATGTGTGCTGGAAAAGGGGCTCACTATCACTTTATTTTTGGTGAGGTAATTGGAGTTAAGTGACTTGCCCAGGGTCACACAGCTAGTAAGTGTTAAGTGTCTGAGGCTGGATTTGAACTCAGGTCCTCCTGAATCCAGGGCTGGTACTCTATCCACTGCGCCACCTAGCTGCCCCTCACTATCACTTTTTAAAAAAATTTAGCCATAATGCTTTGGTTTGTTGCATTTTCTAGGTCTTTTTGGAGGAGTTTAGGGTGGGGATACTCCCTTCATCCTGCTCCTCTGCCATCCTGGATCTGCCATGTTGATGAGTTCAATTTTTTTTGTTTTGTTTTGTTTTGTTTTTGCGGGGCAATGAGAGTTAAATGATTTGCCCAAGGTCATACAGCTAGTAAGTATCAAATGTCTGGGGCCAGATTTGAACTCAGGTCCTCCTGAATCCAGGGCTGGTGTTTTATCTACTGCACCACCTAGCTACCCCCAATGAGTTGAATTTTAGACATGAGTTTAAGATGTCTTCAGGACATCCAGTTTGATATTTCCAGTAGGCATTTGAGAATGTGAACCTGAGGTGAGGAGAATGATTAAGGATGGGCAAATAGGTCTAAGAATCACCAGCATAGAGATGGCCATTGAATTCCCGGGAGCTGATGAAATCACCAAATGAAACAGTCCAGAGGTAGAAGAGGGTTCAGGACAGAGTCTTGGGAGTTGCTCATAGTCAGCAGGGATAAATTGGATGATGATCCAGCAAAGGAGGCTGGGAAGTAGCAGTCAGACAGGTAGAGGGAGACTCAAGAGAGAGCAGTGTCACAAAAACCCAGAGAGAAGACAGTATCAAGGAGAAGAGGATGATTGATGGTATCAAAGGCTGCAGAGAGGTCAAGAATGGAGAAGTGGCGTTTAGATTGCACAATTAAGAGATCATTAGAGGGGCAGTGGATAGAGCACCAGCCCTGGAGTCAGGAGGACCTGAGTTCAAATCCAGCCTCAGACACTTACTTAGCTGTGTGACTCCGGGCAAGTCATTTAACCCCCATTTCCTCCAAATAAGTAAGTGAGAGATTATTGGTCACTTTGGAAGCAGTTTCAGTTGAATGATGAGGTCAGAAGCCTCACTGTAAAGAGTTGAGAAGAGGAGGAAAGGGAAAGAAGTAGTGTCTCCAATTGTAGATGGCTTTCTCAAGAAGTTTAGCCACAGGGGGCAGTTAGGTGGTGCAATGGCTAAAGCACTGGCCCTGGATTCAGGAGGACCTGAATTCAAATCCAGCCTCAGACACTTAACACTTACTAACTGTGTGACCCTGGGCAAGTCACTTAACTCTCATTGCCCCGAAGAAGAAGAAGTTTAGGGGTTTGTGAGGATTAGTAAAAAACATGGGCATGTTTGCAGGCAGTAGGGAAGTAGCTAGTAGACAGGGAGGGGTTCAAGACAGGTAAGAGAGTGAGGATGTCAGAGGAGACGATCTCTTGGAAAGGATGGGTTAGAAGACGATCACTTGTGCACAGAGAGGGGTTTGCCTTGGCAAGAAGGACCACCTCTTTATGGGAGGCAGCAGAAGGAGAAGATAGTTAGCAAAGGCATCTGAATGACATGAAAGGAGTGGGGACAGGGGATGCTCTCTGTAATGGCCTCAGCTTTTTTCAGTGAAATATGAGGCAAGGTTCTCAGCTGAGAGGGTGGTGGAGGACAGAGCCATGTGAGGTTTGAGAAGGAATGAAAAGGTTTGGGAAAGCCACAGTGCAGCTAAAATTAGAAGAGAGGCAGGAAACTGGGGGGAAATGTTGGCAGCATGGTTCTATGATAATGATCTCATTTCCAAGATATATAGGGAACTGTGTCAAATTTTTAAGAATAAAAACCATTCTCCAATTAACAAATGGTCAAAGGAGATGAACAAGCAGTTTTCAGAGGAGGAAATCTAAGCTATCAATAGCCATATTTTTTAAATTGCTCTAATTATTAATGAATTAGAGAAACAAAAATTTAGCAGCTCTTAGTTACCATCTAACACTCACCATATTGGCAAAGTCGGTTAAAAAAAAGGAAAATGACAAAATCTGGAGGGACTGTGGAGAATCAGGTACACTGAGGCAGTGTGGTTGGAGAACTGGGAATTAAGAAAGGTTAGGTCTGGGGCAGCTAGGTGGTGCAGTGGATAGACAACCGGCCCTGGAGTCAGGAGTACCTGAGTTCAAATCCAGCCTCAGACACTTAACACTTACTAGCTGTGTGACCCTGGGCAAGTCACTTAACCCCAATTGCCTCACTAAAAATTAAAAAAAAAAAGAAAGGTTAGGTCTGAAAAAAGACAATGGTGATGATGAGATCATTGGTCTACACATTCTGGAAAGTAATTTGGAGCTATCCTTCCAAAGCTACTAAATTGGGGCATGGGTGTTCAGGGAGCATCAGCACCTCTGGTGTGAGGGCTACCAAGCACTTTTCAGGGCTGCTCATCAACCTTTGATGTCTGCCTTCGCCCAACTCTCACCCGTGGCTCCAAGAAACTGTAGCAAGAACATTGGTCAAACCATCTCAGCACATGAGCTAAGCCAGGTTGCGGGCACCCAATAGGACTTATGCCTATTGGTGAGCTGGGCGGGGAGTATTGTCTACCAAGCATATGAAAACTTCCCCAGGCAAAGTGGGCAGATGAGAACAATTTGTTACAATAGCCAATAAGGTGGCCAAAGCAGGCACTGTGGAGCCCTCAGAGCTTGGGCAGACATCAAAGATGCCATGTTCAGCCATCACCAGTAATCCTGACTTCTGTCTGGCCCCTGGACTTCGATGACTCTGAGAGAGTGAGGCCTATGGCTTTGCGCGACTCTGCCTCATTGAAATCCAATTGAAGAGCAAGTTAAGACATCGCCCTGTAATGTCATTGCTCCTCCTCAAAAGCAAAGAACTGGCTTCATCAGCAAGGCACCAGTGGGCATGCATACACTCTGATGGGAATGCATTCCTTAGGTCCCGCCAAACATTCATGCTCTAGAGTCACAGGTTAACTCACTGTGGAATTCATCCAACTGATCCCTGTCTAAGTCCCTTCCCCCTTACATAGAATCAAATGGATTGTTGGTGAACATCAGATACACAAGGACACAGTGATGACAAACAGCTATCTCACCTTCAAGGATGGGTCACCCTCGACTCACTCTATTTCCTTTTTTGAAAGGTTCCCTGGGCCGGGAGGTAAAGGAAATGCTGTAGATATCATTTACCCAGCTTGTATTTATTAGTGAGACCCCATTATAGGCTGTCTGTGTACTTGGTGTCACACCTAGGGCCCTGCATGAGTATAAACAGTCTTCTCAGCTCCTGGGCTACTTCCACTAGTGTGGAATACTAGTAGTGTCTTCCCTTGGAGTATTATAGCAGTTATACAAAAAGAACGCAATGTCTGCTTTGGCCACCGGCTGATAGCTTCTCCATCTTTCACTTTGTCTCATTTGCAAAATGAGGGTTCTTGGTTCAAGGGCCTCTTTTAGCTCTAAATTAGTGCTCCTACAGATTAAGTAGCATTGCACTTAGAAGTGCTGTTCACACCCCCAAGCTGTTCACACTGGCTGACCACATCCCTTCCCACCCCTGCCAAGCTCCTGAGTTTCACACATACACACACACACACAAACACACACGAACTGGGGCCATCTCAGGTTGTTATTGTTGGTGGTTTGTTTTGGAAAATAGAAAATAAATGAACCCCTGACTGGCAACCTTAACTGTGCTGCATCTCAGAAATGTTTGGACTGTGTATGCCTGAAGAAGTTAGTCAGAAAGCTGAGGGAAGCCTGAGAACCTTGACACTTAGTGTCAGGGACTGGCCTCACAATTTCACTGGTGCAGAGTGCTCTCAGATGAGGAAATATTCTTTTGTTTTGTTTTTTGCGGGGCCATGGGGGGTTAAGTGACTTGCCCAGGGTCACACAGCTAGTAAGTGTAAAGTGTCTGAGACCGGATTTGAACTCGGGTACTTCTGAATCCAGGGCCGGTGCTTTATCCACTGCGCCACCTAGCTGCCCCTGAGGGAATATTCTTTACCAGCACAAGTCTACACCTTCTCTACTCCCTCTAATCTCAAAGAGTTGCCTGAGGCACTGGGAGGTTAAGTGATCTGCCTAGGCTCACACAGTCCATGTGTGTCAGAGGTGGGTCTTAAACCCAGGTGTTTCTGACTCTGAAGGCCCCCCGCCCCCCCCCCCCACCTCTCCCTCTGACTCTGCTTCTCTCTCTCTCTTTTTTTTTTTTTGGAGGCAATTGGGGTTAAGTGACTTGTCCAGGGTCACACAGCATGTCACATGTCTGAGGTCAGATTTGAACTCAGACCCTCCTGATTCCAGGGCCAGTGCTCTATCCACTGCACCTCCTAGCTGCCCCCAGTTTCTCTCTTATTCAGGAAATAACTACCTGTGTTTAATAGAACACAAACTTCTTAAGGATAGAGACTATTTCACCATCTTTGTTTCTGCACTGCATAGGATATTAGCATTATTTTTTTTTTGGAAGGGCAATGAGGGTTAAGTGATTTGCCCAAGGTCATACAGCTAGTAAGTGTCAAGTGTCTGAAGCTGGATTTGAACTCAGATCCTCCCAAATCCAGGGCTGGTGCTTTATCCACTGTGCTACCTAGCTGCACCCTGCATAGTGTATTATTTTAGGCATAATAGGAGATTAATAAATGTTTGTGGAAGACAAAAGATGGAGAGATGCAGGCTAAACGATTCCCAGTGTAATCTTTTTAGCCCTGCTTGGCACCAGCAGCATGAATCCTTTGGGCTTCATGGAACCCCAAGGGATTGAAGGTAGACCTTTCTTTAATGTTATCATTCAGCATAAAAGTATTTTATTATTTTCCAGTTACATATAAAAATAGTTTTCAACATTTGTTTTCATAAGGTTTTTAGTTCCAAATTTTTCTCCCTTCCCCCCTCCCTTCCCTCCCCTCTCCCCAAAACAGAAAGCAATCCGATATAGGTTATATATGTACAATCACATTAAACATTTCTGCATTAGTCATGTTGTGAAAGAAGAATCAGAACACAAGGGAAAAACCTCAAAAAAGAAAAAAAAACACCCCAAAAGTAGAAACCGTATGGTTCAATTTGCATTCAGAATCCACAGTTCTTTTTTCTGCATGTGGAGAACAGTTTCTATCATGAATTATTTGAAATTGTCTTGGATCATTGCACTGTTGAGAAGAGCCAAGTTTATCAAACAGTGTTGCTGTTACTGTGTACCATGTTCTCCTGGTTCTGCTCACTTCACTCAACATCAGTCCACTTAAGTCTTTCCAGGTTTTTCTGAAATCTGCCTGCTCATCATTTCTTTTTTTTTTTCTGATAAAAGTATTTTATTTTTTTCCAGTTACATGTAAAGATAGTTCTCAACATTTGTTTATACAAGTTTTCCAATTTCAGATTTTTCTCCCTCCCTCCCCTCCCTCCCCCCTCCCCTAGAAGGAGGTAATCTGATATAAGTTATATATATATATATATATATATATAATAACATTAAACATAGTTCTGCATTAGTCATGTTATAAGAGAAAAATCAGAGCAATGAGGAAAAACCTCAAAATAGAAAAACAACAGCACCAAAAACAAAAGAAATAGTATGTTTCAATCAGCATCTGTACTCCACAGTTGTTTTTTTTTTTCCTGGATTTGGAGATCCTCTTCCATTATGAGTCCCTTGGAACTCTTCTGTACCATTGCATTGGTGAGAAGAATCTAGTCCATCATAGTAGATCAACACACAATGTTGATGATACTGTGTACAATGTTCTTCTGGTTCTGCTCATCTCACTCATCATCATCCCATGCAAGACCCTCCAGGTTTCTCTGAACTCCTCCTGCTCATCATTTCTTACAGCACAATAGTATTCCATTACATTCATATACTACAACTTGTTCAGCCATTCCCCAATTGATGGGCATTCCCTCGATTTCCAGTTCTTTGCCACCACAAAGAGAGCTGCTAGAAATATTTTTGTACATGTGAGTCCTTTCCCCTTTTCTATGATCTATAATCTATAATAATACTAGTAGTATTACTGGGTCAAAGAGTATTAATGCTATTATTCATAAGGTTCCCTCCAGGGTATTACCTCCACTATCACTTGGCCAATTACCATTTCTTCAACCCTGATAGGTCTTTTCATTATCCCTTAGCCAATTAACATCAATTAACTTTTCTAAAGGAATATTTACTGTGAAGACAAAAATCCACCAAACAAAAATCTATCAATACATACAAGAAAATAATATATTGATTGAGGAGCAGAAAGAATACATGTTAGAGTCCTAAGGGTGTGAAGAGCAGCTTACTGACTGACTATGGAATGAGCCACTTGAAAGTGTCGTAGTAACATTTTGCTGACTTTGGATTCTCACACAGACTTGGACTCAGTCTCACATTCATGCTTTGTTCATGTACAGCAAATAGAAGACACCCAAGCACAGCAGGAAGGTTAGAGTATTTCATGTCCACATGGAAAACTATTTATTTAAAACATTCTTCCAACACAACCTGTCAAGAATAACTGATATGGGGGCAGCTAGGTGGAGCAGTGGATAGAGCACAAGCCCTGGATTCAGGAGTAACTGAGTTCAAATCCGGCCTCAGACCCTTGACACTATCTGTGTGACCCTGGGCAAGTCACTTAACCCCAATTGCCTCACCAAAAAAAAATAAGAAGAATAACTGATATGAAATGTTTCTATGGGAAGAGAGCTTAAGCTCATTACAGATGTGTCCTCCCCTTAAATCCATAGTTATCTTCCCCAAATAGAATCAGGTATGGCTTCCAAATTAGAGAGTAAATATTTGATTAACCATTTGATGATTGATGTGAAATTATATGACACCCCCCCCATACCATCAAGCAGCTCCTTTATCTCTTAGAGTCTTTCTTTCATATTCTCAAAATGTCATTTGGACTCAATGAGTACAAAATTCTTAATTTATGCCGAGGAAAGAGAGAGACTTAGGATTTGAAGCTTGAATTCACAGGTCATATTTCATATTAAATCAATAGTCAATGGCAATACCTACAAATACCTTGGTCTCCTGCAGGCAAAAGACACGCTGAACATAATAATATCAAGGAGAAGGTGGTAGCTGAATATATTAAGAGAACTAGTGGCAACCTGAAATCAAAGCTGAATGGGAAGAACACATTTAAAATAATGAACATCCATGCAACATCATTCTTTTTTTTTTTTAAAAGTGAGGCAACTGGGGTTAAGTGACTTGCCCAGGGTCACACAGCTAGTAAGTGTTAAGTGTCTGGGGCCGGATTTGAACTCAGGTACTCCTGACTCCAGGGCCGGTGCTTTATCCACTTCTCCACCTAGCCGCCCCCATGCAGCATCATTCTTATGGCATTCTTTGGAATTCTTTTGGAGTGATTCTGTCAGGGGCTCCAAGTGCTTACTGCCTTTCCTCTGCCATCTTCCATGCAGCATCATTATTTTTTCTTTTAATCATAAAAGTATTTTTATTATTATCTAGTTACATGTAGAGATAGTTTTCAACATTTGTTTTTATAAGATTTCTAGTTCCAGGGGGCAGCTAAGTGGCTCAGTGGATAAAACACTGGCCCTGGATTCAGGAGGACCTGAGTTCAAATCCGGCCTCAGACACTTGACACTTACTAGCTATGTGACCTTGGGCAAGTCACTTAACCCTCATTGCCCCACCAAAAAAAAAAAGATTTCTAGTTCCAAATTTTTGTCCCTCCTTCCCTCCTCTCCTTCCCCTCCCTCCCCAAGACAGAAAGCAATCTGATATAGGTTATATATGTACAATCACATTAAACATATTTCTGCATTAGTCATCCTGTGATAGAAGAATCAGAACAAAAGGGAAAAACCTCAAAAAAGAAAAACAAAACAGAAAAAGAAACAGTATGGTTCAATCATGTAGTATCATTCTTAATGTACACCTATATAACTGAAATGAATCATAAAAAATATGATAGACATCCTTACATAAACCCATGCAATATTAATGAGACATCTCCCAAAGACATTTATAGGAAGATTAACACTCCTTTCACCAAAATAGAGGAAGAGAATTGGTAGATATTCTTAGAACACATGGTAAACAGGTCAAACATGTACAGAAATACTGTAGGAATAAGCAGGTATCACTTCACAAAGCAGTAGGTAAGACTGATAATCAGTACATGCCATTAGATTTGCCAGATATAAGTGAAAGTGGTTTACTTTGTTCGGTTGTGTCTGACTCTTCATGACCCCATTTGGGGTTTTCTTGGCAAAGTTACTAGACTGGTTTGCCATTTCCTTCTGCAGCTCATTTTACAGATGAGGAAATGGAGACAGTGTGAAGTGACTTGCCCTGGGTCACACAGCTAGTGTCTGAGACCAAATTTGAACTCAGGAAGACAAGTCTTTCTGACTCCAGGCTTGGCACTCTATTCATTATACCACCTAGCTATTCGTATTATTCTTACCTCCGGATGGAACAATTGATGAAGCAATTGAGATCCAAGGATGGAATCAAAAGGCACTCCCTGGGAGATACCTGCATGGACTCGTCCCAGAGTTTGTTGCCAAAAAAGTGTTGAACAAGTGGCTGAGTCACATGGCCTTGCTTGTGGGAATGGAATTAGGGTTGAAATTAACCATTCAGCACCAGCTCATTGCCAGCAGAAACTCCAGAAGAATTAGCCTTAAGTATCCCACACTTAATCATCAAGGTAGGATGTGCCAAGAAATGGGAGAAGCAATAAAGCTAACCTGGGAATGAAAACTACATCTGAATCTCACTCTTCGTTAAGGACCAGGAGCTGGCAAAACTGCCTACTGCTACAAACACAGGCCTTGAAATCTGGAGAATTCAGTCACTAGACTGAATTGAGAGCAAATCCTTCTCACACACTGAACTCTTGCCCAGACATAAATTTCATTAATAAAAATTTAAGAATGATGTTTCTATGAGATGTGGCCATCTCAAATCGTTATAGTCTCCAAGTTACAATGGAAGAAAAAAATTTTTCCACATATAGAGACCCAGAAGAGGAGATCAAAGTCAGATGAGATTTCCCCTGCTAAAGAATCCACAATGGCTCCCTCTGGCCAATAGGATAAAATGTCAACTCCTCTATTTGACACAGTGCTCTTCATAGTCTGGCTCCAACTTCCATTTGCAGGCGGATTACACACCCCTCTCACTTAAGCACTCACATATTCTGTGCAAACTGGCTCCTGTTCTGTCCCACACATGATGTTCCCATCCCCCATTCCTCTGCTTCTAAGCCTGGAGTGTCTCCTTTCCTCTCTTGGAATTTCAGCCTGAATTGAAGGCTCAGCTCAATGACAACCCGCTGCATCAAGTCCCCTCAGTTATCCTCGATTTCCTTCCCCACCCCCGCCCCATTTGCATCTTTGTATGTTCTATTTTTCTCTCTGTATACATGTTGGTTAGCACCCATTCCCTTAGAATGTAAGCACCTAGAAGCATTATTTGCATGAACTGATCTTCAGAGAGAAGTACACAGAGCCAGAAAAACCCTAACCCACTGACTACAACAAGGGGGCTGAGAAAGACCAACAACTCCCAAACAATCAGTGACTGTGGCAACATTTTGAAGAACAAGAATGACTCCCCAAAGGAGAGAGGGGATGCCCAGCTCCACCCCTTTGCAGAACTGGGAGGTTCACAGATGTGGCACATGTCATATATTTTCAGACTTTTCCAATGTATTGATTGGTTTGGCTGATTTGTTTCTCCTTCTTTTTGCGGCGGGGGGGGGGGGCAATGAGGGTTAAGTGACTTGCCCAGGGTCACACAGCTAGTAAGTGTCAAGTGTCTGAGGTCAGATTTGAATTCAGGTTTTTCCTGAATCCAGGGCTGGTGATTTATCCACTGCTTCACCTAGCTGCCCCCTCCTTTATCCTTTTAAAAATATATTTTATTTGTTATATGGGATGGCTCTATGGAAGAGGAAAGGAAAGGGAAGGGGAGGGGAATTTGTTTTGAAAATCATGTAAACTCCCTGAGAGCAGGGTCTATTTGCTTTTGTCTTTTCATCCCCAGCACCTAACAAAGGATGTGGAGCATAATGAGTACTTAATGAGTGTGATGAATGATGGAGGTAGTGTTGGTATAGCGGGCAGTTAGTGGTGCTGCTCCTGGAGTTATGCCCACCCACACCTGGCAGGTTTCCCGGCTTTCTGCAAAATACAGAGAAGTCGGCTTTCATGGAAGGTGGAATAGATTTTGGCCACCAGGGGGAGCCAGTGTAGTGCTGCAGGCTTTTCAGACACCTGCAGTATCTCCATTGCTCACCAGAGGGCACTTGTATTGTATCTTTTCCACTTCTCCCCTTTCCCAACACCAGAAATTGAGGAGCCTGATTCAATACATAGTAATCTAGGGGAATGAAATTGTAATATCCCTCTGAATTATTATAACTCTGGAAATCTATATAACTCTGCCTGGGAAATTACCCTCAATCCAAATGACTATTTCCTTTGGTTCCACGAGGAATCCACATAGTGGCCACACATAGTTATACAAACTCCAAACTGTGATTTCAAGGGCAGGGTCACCCATAGACCCTTGATAGTTGGGGGTCCACCCCTTTAGGGCCATTTCCTCAACTGGGCACTTGTATTCACAGGTAACTTCTGTTATGTAGGATTAAAAAATTATTATGACCTTATTGATTATCAATAAACATAAATCAATCAATAAACATTTATTAAATACCCACTATGTGTCAGGCACATGAAAATTTCCACATACAAAGAACAGGAAAAGATGACTGACTATATAAGCGTATCTATTGCATAGAACTTGGTTTTTGTTTGTTTATTTGTTTGTTTCAAAATAGGTTAAATTGGACACTGCCTTATTGGTCAAGAGGGCCAACTAGATATATATCCAAAAGCAGTCCTTTCTTTTCTGGTAAATCTCCCCAGAGGCTGGATCCTAGAAACCATTAGACCAAAGAAGCCTCTCCTTTTCTCAGGTAAAATTGATTCACTGCAAATGTGGCTTCTGGGAGGTGGAGCACTTGACCCTATATGTCAAGGGCATGATGATGGACTGTTGCTTAGCAGGAGGACACAGCTTGTCCTGGGGTGTGGGAAGAGGGCCAGTTGGGTAATTTGGGGCAGGATGAGGACAATGCAGACAGAGGGGTGCTCTAATTGGCATGAGGAACTCTGTTACACAGAAGTAGCTGCCCTATCTTTAATTAGAAGAATTGGAGGATCCCCAAAACAGCCTAACATGGCATCATATACCTCTCATTGATTGGAAAAGGACCCAGTTCCCATACTCTGGGATTTTTGTAACTATGTCATCCTGGTTGTTTAAGCTTATCAGAGGATGTATGGTGTCTCCTATGGACATTGGCACAATTGCAGAGGACAAAGCTACTTCCTGAACTGTTTCCTGGTTCCTTTGCTGGGGATTTTTTTGTTTTTTATGTTAATTCATTATTATTCTTCCCTCTCCCTGGAAGTATCTTCTGTTATGCTCACCCACCATATTTTATGGGTTCCAGAGATGCAGTGTTGTCAATTACTAACACATGCTCTGGGCTATTGGATTAGGTTGCTGCTCATTTGCATGTACCTGTTCATTGTTGGTGGATGTTGTGTGGTGATGGCTGTCTTTCAATGCTTATATTTGTTATATGTGACTGTATGTCCGGTTGCATTGCTTTACCATTATTGGTCTGTGGAATATACATTTACTAATGAAAGGCAGGGGGTGGGGAGATTTGGTTTCCTGCCACCCCCAGCTCAGTGGATGTAGCTATAGGAGATAATCACAGACTACATGTTCATGTGTCAACAAAGTGTTATGAAATTTTATGAAATATTAACACCTTCTGTGATGGAATTTTTTAAATAGTATTTTTCCCAATTACATGTAAAGATAGTTTTCAACATTCACTTTTGTAAGATTTTGAATTCCAAAATTTTCTTCCTCCCTTCCCTCCCCCATTCCAAAGCCAGCAAGCAATCTGATATAGGTTATACATTACAATCATGTTAAACATATTTCCACATTAGTCATGTTGTGAGAGAAGAATCATAACAAAAGGGAAAAACCACAAGAAAGAAGAAGTAAAACAACAACAAAAGTGAAAATAGTATGCTTTGATCTGCATTCAGACTCCAAAGTTCTTTTTCTGAATATGGAGAGCATTTTTCATTGTATTGCTGAGAAGAGTTTACTGTGATAGAATTAAAGGGAACCTGGATATTGTACAAGCAAAAAGAAAAATTATCCCCTTGGGGCAAGGAAGGATTTAAATAGCTAGAAATAGTTGGACAGTTCAATAGTTTGGTACAGTTCAAGAGACAGAGCCAGCTTTGGGGGAGAACTGCAGCTCTTGGCCTCCTTTCTTTCTTTCTTTCTTTCTTTCTTTCTTTCTTTCTTTCTTTCTTTCTTTCTTTCTTTCTTTCTTTCTTTCTTTCTTTCTTTCTTCCTTCCTTCCTTCCTTCCTTTCTTTTTTTGTGGGACAATGGTTAAGTGACTTGCCCAGGGTCACACAACTACTTAGTGTCAAGTGTCTGAGGCCAGATTTTAACTCAGGTCCTCCTGAATCCAGGGCCGCTGCTTTCTCCACTGTGCCACCTAACTGTGATTTTCTAGCCTGTTTTTGAGAAGGATTGTGGATTTTCCCTCCTCCCCCCAAAAGCCATGGCACCTAGCAGTGGGGCTATTCATCCAGAGGGGAAAATCACATCCAGCAGTTGGAGAGTCAGTTTGAGAGAGTTCCAGACATAGGTGAGGGGGCAGGGACACATGCACTACAGGTGGACACAGATCGACAAGGATGGTCCATCAAAGCTGGCCCCAGATTCAAAGAGTAAGGAAGAAGAGCTGCCCATGGACAGAGGACTAGCCCTGGTGAAAAAGAATTGAGCGAAAAGAGCTTCTGCAGGTTTGGAGTTTGGGAGGGCTTTGACCATCATGGATCCTGGAACTGGGGTCTTTGCACTTCTCTTTCCATGCCTTTGTACTGATCTAAGGGGGATCTCCAAAGCCATGTTCCCTGTGTGTATGTTTCACTAACACCAAGGTCTGAGGTTGGGCCTATTCTCCCATGAATGCTGGATGGATGATGGGAAAGTCATCCTGGGTTCAAGTAGCTACTATTTTTACTATGCTGTCTTAGCAAATGGCTTTGTTAAAATGTGATTGAGTCTATTGGCTGATTGATCATTCATGGAAAACTCAGAGGTAAAGTCTTTTGAACAACAATAGTAGGAGATGGAGCAGCTATCTGGCCTTGGATTCAGGAGGACCTGAGTTCAAATCCAGCCTCAGACACTTGACACTAGCTGTGTGACCCTAGGCAAGTCCCTTAACCCTCACTGCCCCGCAAAACCCAAAACCAACCAACCAAACAAAACAATAGTAGGAGCCTAGACACACAGGGTACCCCAGAAGCCAAAGGAGCAGACTCATTCCTTCTGGGGACCTCAATACTAGGGTGAGTGCAAATTGGGGGGAGCATCCCAGAGTGGGTGTGACATGAAAAGTGTAACAAAATGGTAGTAAAAATGTACATGGGAACATGAAAAGGCCTTGTAGTCCCTGAGTCTTAAAAGAAGAATGATGTAAAGACATTGAGAAGGGTTATTTGGATGAATGGAGAGAAGTCAGGGGTAGGTCTGTCTAAATTGGCTAACACTGTCCATTCTGTGTTGTTGTTGTTGTTTTGTTTTTTGTGACTCACCAAACAGAGGGGATGATTCCAAGGAGCAATACCTAGAAATTGCCCCTTAGACCTTCCCCCAACACATGCTCTCCTCCCCACCCTCTGCCTTGGGAGAGAAGAGGCTGATTAAAAGAGTGAAAGGCTCCCACACTTGCCAGTGAAACACGCAAAGACTGGAAGATGCCTGTCCCCTAGAGAGGGCTGAGTCTAGTCTACACCACAAAGAACCTTCTGGAAAGAGCCTGTGTTCATCTGAGAAAGAACCAGCAGACATAGATTGGTCCCATGACTAGTACTGTGGTGCCCAAGAGCACTGGATCCAGAAAACAACATGTTACCTGGAGGAGGCAGCACCCAATGACTGGGATATGGTAATGTTTTACATAATCATACATGTATAACCCATATCTGACTGCTCACTGCATCAGGGAGGGGTGATGGGAGGAAGGGAAGGAGGGATAAAAATTGGAACCCCAAACTATAAATAAAAATGTTTACTACTTAAAAAAAAACTATTGGGGCAGCTAGGTGGCGCAGTGGATAAAGCACTGGCCCTGGATTCAGGAGGACCTGAGTTCAAATCCAGCCTTAGACACTTAAACACTTACTAGCTGTGAGACCCTGGGCAAGTCACTTAACCTCAATTGCCCCGCAAAAACCAAAAAAACAAAACAAAACTATCTTTAAATGTTACTAGGAAAAAATAAAATACTATTAAGATTGAAAAAAAGAGAGAGAATGATAGGAGAAGAAGCAAAGGCATTAATTGGAGGTGGCTTTCCCAAGGAATTGAGCCATGAAAGGGAGAGGAGATAGGAAATAATCTGATTTGGAACCAATCATTTCCATTGACCACTATCCATTTTTCACTTTCAATAGCTTGTTTAAATTATTCAGGGTTAAGTCTTCTTAATTGTACACCATTTCTTTTTAAAATTATGTTTCCTTCTTCTTCTTTAAAATAAATTCTTATCTTACCTCTGATGAATCAGTGATCTGACTATAAACAGACAGTTTATTCAGAGATAACACCCACATCCCTATTAAGTCTTTTCCTCTTTGTTAAAATGCAGTCAATTTTATTCTTTGGGATTTTTTCCTTGTAATTTAAAAAAAATTCTGAACTTAAAGACAAAAAAAGAGAGCATTCATATACAGACAGCAGACCACAAAAGGAGGATTCTGCATGAATTGAATCTTCATTTTAAACTTTTGTTTTTATATAAATAAAATATAATATGTATAATATGTTTTACAGTTAATTTAAAAACTTTTCTGCTTGTGCTTCCTTCTGAATTTCCTTCAGTGCTTATCTGTGTATTTAGAAATGTTACAATTATCATTTTAAAATGTTACAATGGGGGGCAGCTAGGTGGTGCAGTGGATAGAGCACCGGCCCTGAATTCAAGAGGACCTGAGTTCAAATCTGACTTCAGACACTTGACACTTACTAGCTGTGTGACCTGGGGCAAGTCACTTAACCCTCATTGCCCCACAAAAAACAAACAAAAAAAACCCATGTTACAACAGCCCTCTTCCTCTGCCCCTTATCTACACACACACACACTTGCCACCTAACCTTAATTAACCAAGTTCAAGGACAAAAAAACCCTCCAAAATCTTGTAACAAAATGAATCCGTACAAAAAATGTATGCCTCCAAAAGACCTATTTATACAAACATATTCCTAGCAGCTCTTTTTGTGGTGGCTAAGAATTGGAAATCAAAGGGATCCCCCTTAGATCAGTACAAAGGCATGGAAAGAGAAGTGCGAAGACCCCAGTTCCAGGATCCATGATGGTCAAAGCCATCCCGAACTCCAAACCTGCAGAAACTCTTTTCTCTCAATTCTTTATCACCAGGGTTAGTCCTCTGTCCATGGGCAGCTCTTCCTTACTCTTTGAATCTGGGGCCAGCTTGGGTGAATGGCTAAACAAGCTGTTATATAATTGGGATGGGATATTATTGTGCTATAAGAAATTACAAACAGGATGATTTCAGAAAGGCCTGGAAAAACTTATATGAACTGATGTATAGTGTAGTGAGCAGCACCAGGAGAACTTTGTGCATAGTGACAGCAATATTGTTTGATGAAGAACTATGAATGACAACTATTCTCAGCAATACAATGAGCCAAGACAATCCCAAAGGACTGGTAAAGCAGACAATCCCCTCCAAAGAAAGAACTGATATTGATTGAACACAGACTGAAGCATGCTATTTCCACTTTCTTTCATTTTTTCCTTTTATTTAAGTTTTCTTTTTTTCTTTTCTTTTCTATTCTTTTTGCAGGGCAATGAGGGTTAAGTGACTTACCCAGAGTCACACAGCTAGTGTCAAGTATCTGAGGTCAGATTTGAATTCAGGTCCTTCTGAATCCAGGACCAATGCTTTATTCACTGGGCCATCTAGCTGCCCCTTTCAAGTTTTCTTGTACAAAACGACTAATATGGGAATGTTTTACATAATTGCACATGTATAACCTATATCTGCTTACTGCCTCAGGGAGGGAGTAGAGGAGGGAGGGAAAGAGGGATAGAATGTGGAAGTCAAAACTTTAAATAAAAATGTTTATTTTATTTTATTTTATTTTTTGGGCTGTGAGATGTACATTTTATTCAAAAGTTTAAATATTCTTCAGACAATACACGGTTTTTCCAATGAAAGTTCTTGTGTAGTTTGCTCAGACAACTGAAATCGAAGGATGTGTGGCAGATGAAGGTGACTCCTCCAGAGTGCTCTTCAGCCAGCTTATCAGCTTTTGTCACAGCTTCTTCAATGGGTCCTACCATATAGAAGGCCTGCTCTGGGAGATGGTCATACTGACCTGCCAAGACCTGTTGGAATCCCTTAATGGTTTCTTTCAGGGGTACCAATTTCCCCATGTGTTCTGTGAATACTTCAGCAACCTGGAAGGGCTGTGACAAGAGACGCTGGATTTTCCGAGCCCGAGACACTGTCAACTTGTCTTCTTCAGACAACTTGTCCATACCAAGGATAGCGATGGTGTCCTGGAGTGACTTATAGTACCGCAGAATCTTTTGCACACCATGGGCAACATCAAAGTGTTCATTGCCAACAATGTTGGCATCCATGATTCGGGATGTGGAGTCCAGAGGATCCACGACAGGGTAAATACCCAGCTCAGCAATGGCCTGAGACAGCACAGTGGTAACATCCAAGTGGGCAAAGGTGGTGGCAGGAGCAGGGTCAGTCAAGTCATCAGCAGGCACATAGATGGCCTGCACAGAGGTGATAGAACCCTTCTTGGTTGTGGTAATTCTTTCCTGCATGGTACCCATATCAGTGGCCAAGGTGGGCTGGTAACCCACAGCAGAGGGGATTCTACCTAGTAAAGCAGACACCTCTGAACCAGCCTGAGTGAATTGGAAGATAATATCAATGAAAAGCAGTACATCTTGACCCTCTTGGTCTCTGAAGTATTCAGCCACAGTGAGGCCAGTCAAAGCTACCCAAGGCCGAGCACCAGGTGGTTCATTCATCTGTCCATATACCAAGGCTACCTTGGAAGTGGTATCCTTCAGATTAATGACACCAGACTCAATCATCTCATGGTACAAGTCATTGCATTCTCGGGTCCATTTACTAAGACCAGCAAACACAGAATAACCACCATGGGCCTTGGCAATATTGTTGATTAGCTCCATAATAAACAGTCTTACCAACACCAGCACCACCAAACAGACCAATTTTGCCACCCTTGGTATAGGCGGCCAAAAGATCCACAACTTTGATGCCAGTGACCAGAATTTCTTGCTCCACACTCATCTCTATGAACTCAGGAGCCTCAACATGAATAGCAGCAAACTGTTTGGTCTTGATTGTCCCCCTTTCATCGATAGGCCCTTCAATCACATTCATGATTCTTCCTAGCGTCACAGGCCCCATGGGAATTTTGATTGGGGCACCAGAATCCAGGACCATTTGCCCTCTCACCAATCCTTAAGTACCATCCATAGCAATGGTCCAGACTGTGCTCTCACTCAGATGCTGGGCGACCTCCAGAACCAGCCTGGTCTCCCTGTCCTGCACTTCCAGGGCGTTGAGGATGGGAGGGAGGCCCTCATCGAACTGCACGTCCACCACAGCCACGATGACAGCCACAATGCGCCCGCTGGCCGCCCCGCTGTTGGTGGCGGGGGACGTCATGGCCGCATAGTCCCCACTCGACTGGAGCGCGGCTGGAGCCGCCTGAAGCAAGGTCTGGGCAGGGGGCAACGGCGCCTAAGCGCCGAGGCCCCAAAGGGCGCCTGAGGCCGAGGCAGCGGCAGCGCGGCCTAAGAGCCCTAACATGGAGGAGTCTGGGGAGAGACTCTGTTTATTATTTTTTAAAAACTGTATGTATCCTCTACACCTTGTGCCCATCACTTCTCTTTCAGGAAATGGATAACATTTTCATCACTAGTCATCTGTGATAAGGCTTTCAAAAAAACCAAACCCAACAACAAAAACAAAACTTTCCAAATAGTTTCCTTTACTGTATTATTGTACTTGTATAAATTGTTCTCCTGGTTCTTCTCACTGCAGTCCATCAATTCATCCTTGAATTCTTTGGAATCATCTCTTTTGTCATTTCTTACAAAACAAAAATATCCTATTACGTTAAGATGCTACCATAGGTTCAGTCATTCCCCATTAGTCTAAGAGGCAATTGAAAGCCCCCTCTTAGATTTTAGTTCTCCTCATCCCTCTTTAATCATCCCTTCAAAATCAAGAATTTTGATTTGCCTGGGACTGCCCCCTCACTGTTCTTCTTAATTTTCAATCCCTTCCACTGCCTCATTCCTGCTTGTTTCCCCACTGAAATGATGTTTCAGCCTTCCTTGATCCATTTCAGATGGGAGTGAGATTCATCTGATACCCCCTATCCCTTTCTCTAAGTTTGTGTATTCTTTTCACGTACTTCAAGTATGAGAAAGAAAGCTCTACCCCCTTTCTCTTCCTTTCTACCTTAGTGTATTCCTTTCTTTGCCCTCCTGTCTTTTATCCCTCTTAAAACCCTTAGAACAGAAAACCAGTCCAGCCTCAGGACCTCTATTTTTTTTAACTCTAGCATTATCTTTTGAAGATATTAAAGTTATTAAAGTTCATGTATATTTTCTCCCACTATTAAAATGTTAGCACTATATCAACTTCTTTCAATTGCTCAAATACTACATTTCTCTTTTTAGGTTTCTCTAGACTCATGCTTGTATATCAAAGCTTCTAGTTAGTTCTGGTCTTTTCATGAGAATTTCCTGAGAGTCCTCTCTTCCACTAAAGGTCCAATTTCCCCCCCTTGTAGGATAATATTCAACACTGCAGGGCAAGTGATTCTTTTTTTAAAATAGTATTTTATTTTTTCCCAATTACATGTAAAAATAGTTTTCAATATTCATTTTTGTAAGATTTCTAGTTCCAAATTTTTCTCCCTCCCTCCCTTCCCTCCCCAAGACAGAAAGCAATATGATATAGGTTATACATTACAATAATGCTAAACATATTTCCACATTAGTCATGTTGTAAGAAAAGAATCAGGAAAAAAGGGAAAAACCACAAGAAAGAAGAAACAACAACAACAAAAACACAACCCTACAACAACAAAAAAGTGAAAACAGTATGCTTCAATCTGCATTCAGATTCCATAGTTCTTTTTCTGGATTTGGAGAGCATTTTCTATCACGAGTCTTTTGGCATTGTCTTAGATCATTGTGTTACTAAGAAGAGTTAAGTTGATCATCACACAATGTTGCTGTTACTGTGTACAATGTTCTCCTGGTTCTGCTCACTTCACTCAGCATCAGTTCATGAAAGTCTTTCAAGGTTTTTCTGAAATCTTCCTGCTCATCATTTCTTATAGCACAATAATACTCTATCACATTCATATACCACAACTTGTTTAGCCATTCCCTATTTGATGGACAATTTCCAATTCTTTGCCACCACAAAAAGAACAGCTATAAATATTTTTTCTACATGTGGGTCCTTTCCTCTTTTTTATGATCTCTTCGGGGTATAGACCTAGTAGCAGTATTGCTGGGTCAAAGAGTATGCACAGTTTATGCCTTTTGGGCATGGTTCCAAATTGCTCTTCAGAATGGTAGGATCAGTTCACAACTCCATTGACAAAAGGTAAGTGATTCTTTTTTTGGGGGGGTGAGACAATTGGGGTTAAGTGACTTGCCCAGGGTCACACAGCTAGTAAGTGTTAAGTGTCTGAGGCCAGATTTGAACTCAGGTCCTCCTGAATCCAGGGCTGGTGCTCTATCCACTGCACCCCTAGCTGCCCCAGAGTAAGTGATTCTTTTTGTTGTTGTTGTTGTTGTGTTTTGTTTTTTTTAGTGAGGCAATTGGGGTTAAGTGACTTGCCCAGGGTCACACAGCTAGTAAGTGTTAAGTGTCTGAGGCCGGATTTGAACTCAGGTACTCCTGAATCCAGGGCCGGTGCTCTATCCACTGCACCATCTAGCTGCCCCAAGCCTATACTTTTTGCATTTTGGATCTCTGGTTTTTAATAGAAACTTCCAGGATTTCTATGATCCTGACTGTGAAACTTAAACAGTTTCTTTCTGGATACTCACTGCAGTTTTTTCTTTTGACATGGGAGCTCTGGATTTTGGCAATGACATTCTTGGGGCCTTTCCTTTGGGGGTTCCTTTCTGGTGATGGTCAGAAGGTACTTTCTATTATTATTTTGCTCTCTAGTTCTAATATATATGGGTGAATTTCATTTATGATTTCTTAAAATATAGGGTCCAGGCTTTTTCCCCACCATAATTTTCAGAGATTCCAATAATTGTTAAATTATTTGTTCTTAATCTATTTTCCAGGTCAGTTGTTTTTGATGGCAGATATCTCACACTTTCTGCTATTTTTTTTCAATCTTTTGTTCTAATATTTCCTACTGTCTCCTGGAGTTATTGCTTTCTGTTTGATCTATTCTAGTTTCCAGGAAGTCCATTTCTTGGTTGGTTAAAACTTTCTCTTTTACATTGCTAATTTTCCTTCCATTTCTTTCTTCCAAACCTTCTTTTATTTCCTTGTTTCAACCTCTTTAATTTCTTCTAGGTATTAATAGTCCCTGTGAAAATTCAGTTGTTTTCCTTTGACTCTTTATTTGCAGTTGTTACAGAGTTAGTCTCACTCTCTTTGGGGGCTCTCTAGATTTGCGATTTTTTATACTGGTTGGTGTTTTCTCTAATTTACTCATGACTCCAGATTTAGTTCCCAAATTGGGGTGTTGTGAGGGAAATGAAATAAAGTCTCCCACCAGAAAAAAGTTGTTATCTAAGAAAACAAAACAGGGAGGGAGTCTGGGTAAGAAAGGAGGATTGCAGAAAGGAGACCCCAAAGCTAAAACACAGTCTTGCAAGCACCTAAAAGTAGATATAGAAGAGAACTTCAAGGCTGGCAGTCTAGCTTTTCCAAGTGTGTCAAAGGTTAAAGCTAGTTTGTACTGTGATTGCTTAATTAGCTTATGCATATCAACTGCCAACACCCCAAAGGTGGAGACTGCCACCATTTTCTTTCTTTTTCTTTTTTTTGGGGGGTGGGGTGGGGCAATGAGGGTTAAGTGACTTGTCCAGGGTCACACAGCTAGTAAGTGTTAAGTGTCTGAGGCCGGATTTGAACTCAAGTCCTCCTGAATCCAGGGCCAGTGCTTTATCCACTGCACCACCTAGGTGGCCCAGACTGCTGCCATTCTCAAATATGTGATGTATGTAATGGGGGGGGCATATTAAGGGGAAATATGTAGAGGTATTCTGGGAAAATTGTACACCTCTTAGTCCCCAACCAATGAGGCAAAATGGGGAGGAACCTTTGCAACAGGATTAGGGATTAAAAAGAGTAGTTTGCTGTGGCAAAGTGAGCCACTATTCTTTATAGTGCATGCCCATTCTTTTTAAAAAAATTTTTTAGTGAGGCAATTGGGGCTAAGTGACTTGCCCAGGGTCACACAGCTAGTAAGCGTTAAGTGTCTGAGGCCAGATTTGAACTCAGGTCCTCCTGAATCCAGGGCTGGTGCTCTATCCACTGCGCCTTCTAGCTGCCCAGTGCATGCCTATTTTTGCAAGAATATACTAAAGCCTAAATACATTCACCAAAAAGGGAAAGTTCAGCATTTTTCTGTTTCTGACATTTGTGTGTGGGACTGCCTCTCTTTCCCTGTTGTGGTCTTAAGTGGGATGGCTGACTCTGCTTCATCTCACCTGGATCTCCCAAGTTTGTTTTGATTTTGGTTTGGTTTTGCTCCACCTTAGCTCTCTGAAGTTCAGAGCACTGGATTTTCAATGTCTCATAAACAAGACAGAGAGTTTGGGACTTCATGGCCCCTGGGCCTTGGATGTCCTAATCTGAACAGGTGAGACAGGGCTAGTCTAGTCTGCACTGTGCACTGGTCTCATTCCCTGCAGCTTCCAACATCCCCACATGGGTCCTGACACAGAATATCCACCCTTCTGGCCTTGCTCCTGTCTTTTTGGACTTCAAAATCGAGGCTCTCCAGCTGTCCTATCCTGGAAATTCCCTCACCCTGAAACATTCTCCTATCCATCCTGATGGCCTGCTCACTCTGGGATATTTCTCCAGAGAGCTTGAACCCCTTTTCCACTGGTGAGTTCTTCCAGGAACCTCCATCCTGTGAAAGGGCCAAGCTGACCTGCCTTCACTCCTCTCGTGTCTTGTGTCTTCATGACTGTGGCTTCTATCAAAGAACAACTGGGTGTTAATGCTGGGTGATCCCTTTAAGAAATATCAGCACATCTTTCTGATTGAGGGGAATCTCTAGAGTTTCCTGAACTGTCCTATGTGGCTATTACTGACCTCTGATGTCATCATTGTAGCTAAATCTTGGTCTGGGATGCTACTTGGCAATGTTCAGCGGGCATAGGAGGGCAGAACACAGGCCTTGACAGCAGCATTGCCCAGTACAGAAGAGTGGCAATCCATGTAGCAGTGTTCCTACCTCAGTACAGGGAAGCATGGCAATGCCTCAACATTGGGGGAAGAGCTCATGCATAGTGGGCAGGGACAGTGCCTGGCATAAGGGAAGAAAGATAGTGCCTTTGGTGGTGCTCAGGAGCTAGCTCAGGGGGAATACACCTAAGCTCTGGCATAGGGGAAGAGTTGGGCCTCAGCAGTGGCAATACCTGGCACAGAACTCAATGATGAAATTTCATTGTATTTACACCTGAGAAATCAGCAAATGCTACAATCGACCAGATTGTTTTGATGATGGTTTACACTTAAGAAAGTGGTGGAGACAATGTTTATTAGCATGCCAACATGAAAATTAAACTTTAAAATATTTCCAGCCTTTTCAGAGAGCCCAATTGTTTCAGAGTCCCATTATTAACCATTTACCAACACATTCTGCTCAGAATCATGTTGAGGAAATTCCTGAGAGTTGAAAAAGCTTTGTTTCTGCTCTCCTTGAGGGCAGAGACTGTTGTTAGCCTTTTTTGGTATCCCCGGTGCTTAGTCTAATGTCTGGCACATAGTAGGCCTCAATAAATGTTTATAGACTGAGAATTTGAACATTTTTCTCTGCCCTTTCCTTCTCATCCCCTTTGACCATTTGGGAAGAAAGGTTGGAGAAAGGGGAGACCAGCCAACTGGCAGCCACTAATCCTCTTAACTACTAGGTTTTGCAAAGCCATTTGAGTTTGTTTGCACTTCTATGATACTTGGTTAGTCTAAGAGATCACATGACCCTTAAGAGTGAATGATGGAAGGGATGATGAATTGATTCATTTTTATTTTATTTTTAAAATTTTCTTTTTTTATTAGCAACTCAACAAACAAACATTTCCTTATACAACAAACAGAAAGAGGATTATATATAACTCCATGCAATTCTCATACAGTTTGTTTTACTTTAATTAAATTTAACACAGTAGTTCCAACCCTACTCTGTCTGTATCCCCTTCTGAACTTCCCTCTACTCTCATCTGAATGGTTGTTTAAATGTTTTATTGACACTTTCTTTTCTGTTTTAAAAAAATCATCGTTAGACACAGCTCCCCCATTCTTTTTGTTTGTTTGTTTGTTTTTGCTGGGCAATGGGGGTTAAGTGACTTGCCCAGGGTCACACAGCTAGTAAGTGTCAAGTGTCTGAGGCCGGATTTGAACTCAGGTACTCCTGAATCCAGGGCTCGTACTTTTATCCACTGTGCCACCTAGCCGCCCTCCCCCATTCTTTACATAAATCTTTCCTTTCTTTTTTTTGGGGGGGGGCAAGGAGGGTTAAGTGACTTGCCCAGGATCACACAGCTAGTAAATGTCAAGGGTCTGAGGCCGGATTTGAACTCAGATCCTCCTGAATCCAGGGCTGGTGCTTTATCCACTGCACCACCTAGCTACCCCCTTAATCTTTCCTTTCTTAACTTCTACCAATTAAATTTAGTCCAACAAAACAACTCTGGACATGAGTCATGTCAGAGACTGTGTCTCATTCTGTACTTCTGGTCCATTCTCTCTGTGCCAAGAGGTGGGAAGCATCTTATCATCAGTCTTTCCTGAAGACCTGAAGACCTGATGGTTCATTGCAATGATCAGAGATCTAAAGTCTTTTGTAATTATTTTTCTTTACTGTTCCGTTATATAAATGGTTCTCCTTGATTCTGCATCCGTTCATATAAGTCTTCTCCGGTTTATCTGAACTCATCCCTTTTGTCATTTCTTAAATAATCAATCAATCAATATTTATTAACTGCCCTTCATGTGCCAAGCGCTGTGTTAGCTCTGAGGATATAAAAAGAGGAGAAAGCCAGTGCCTGCCCTCCGGTAGCTGGCAATCAAGCAAATAAAAAAAACATGTGCAAACAAGCTCTCTACAGGATAAGTAGGAAATAATCAGCAGAAGGAAGGCACTGGAAGAAAGAGAGGCTTGGGAAGTCTTCCTGTAAAAGATGGCATTTTATTTGGGACTTAAAGGAACCCGTAGGTGGCGAGAAGGGAGAGTGTTCCAGCCACAGTGGACAGTCAGAGAAAATGCTTAGAGTTGAGAGATGGAGAGTTGTGTTCCTAAAACAGCAAAGAGGCCAGCGCTAAGACTAGAGCAGGATTGTAAAGGTTTAAGAAGACAGTGAGAGGAGAGAAAGTGTCAGCAGGATTGTTGTAGATGCCTTTCTGAGGACTTTAGCTGCAAAGGGCAGAAGAGACACAGGACACTGAATAGTTCTTGTCCTTATACATTTGAATCAATTCTCTATAAATCTTGAGTATCAGACCTTTATCTTGAATATCAAATAGCTTTTAGAGAAATTTGCTACAAAATTTTTTCTAGTTAACTATTTCCCTTTTAATTCCTAAGTGTATTTGTTTGGCATAACTCCAAGTGGATGAATTATGGGCATCATATTGCTTTCTCTCTCTCTCTTTTTTTTTTTTTTTTTTTTTAGTGAGGCAATTGGGGTTAAGCGACTTGCCCAGGGTCACACAGCTAGTAAGTGTTAAGTGTCTAAGACCGGATTTGAACTCAGGTACTCCTGACTCCAGGGCCAGTGCTCTATCCACTGCGCCACCTAGCTGCCCCCATATTGCTTTCTCAATAGGTGGAGGAGGGGCTGGAGGAGTGGAGAAAATTTAGAAGTCAACATTTTTTTCAACATTTAAAAAAAATAAATGCTAAATGCGTTGAGTCACAGCATCACAAAACTTGAGAGGTGAGAGTCCAGCCCATACTCAAAAGAAATCTTTTTTTTTTTTTTTTAGTGAGGCAATTGGGGTTAAGAGACTTGTCCAGAGTCACACAGCTAGTAAGTGTTAAGTGTCTGATGCCGGATTTTAACTCAGGTCCTCCTGACTCCAGGGCCGGTGCTCTATCCACTGTGCCACCTAGCTGCCCCGGCAATGTACATTATTAAGGGTTTAGGATACAAAGTCTAAACCAAACAAAGCAAACTCTGATACTTGCCCTTAAGACACTTGCATTTCTTTTTTTCTTTTTTAGTCATAAAAGTATTTTATTGTTTTCCAGTTACATGTAGAAATAGTTTCCAACAGTCATAAGATTTCTAGTTCCTTATGTCCAAAGGGCTATAAAGCTGTGCATACCCTTTGACCCAGCAATATACCACTATTAGGTCTTTTTCCCAAAGAGATCATAAAAAAGGGAAAAGGAACTACATGTACAAAAATATTTATAGCTGCTCTTTTTGTGGTGGCAAGGAATTGGAAATTGAGGGGCTGCCCATCAATTGGGGAATGGCTGAACAAGTTGTGGTGTATGAATGTAATGGAATTCTATTGTGCTGTAAGAAACGATGAGCAGGAGGAGTACAGAGAAACCTGGAAGGACTTGTATGAACTGATGATGAGTGAGATGAACAGAACCAGAAGAACAGTATACACAGTATCATCAACATTATGTGTTGATCAACTGTGATAGATTTGACTCTTCTCAGCAATACAATGGTCCAAGGTAGTTCCAAAGGACTCATGATGGAAAATGCTCTCCACATCCAGAAAAAAACTGTGGCATCTAGATGCAGATTGAACCATACTATTTCTATTTTTTGGTTGTTTTTCTTTTTTGAGGTTTTTCCCTTTTGTTCTGATTCTTCTTTCACAACATGACTAATGCAGAAATATGTTTAATGTGATGGTACATATATAACCTGTATCAGATTGCTTGCTGTCTTGGGGAGGGGGAAGGGAGGAGAGGGAGGGAGAAAAATTTGAAACTAGACATATTATAAAAACAATGTTGAAAACTATCTCTACATGTAACTAGAAAATAATAAAGTACTTTTATGATTTTTAAAAAAAGATTTCTTGGGATACCCAAGGTAAACGGGTATGATCTGGAAGGAGATCCCCAGAGAACACTGAGGAGTGGTCATATAGGTAGGAAGATCATGGACAGAGGCTGGTGTCAAGGAAACTTAAAGAGAAGAGAGTATCAAGGAGAAGAAACTGATTAATAGGGTCAAATGCTGCAGAGATGTAAAGAAAAAGGAGAACAGAGAAAAGGTCAGGTAGAGGAGGAGAAGGCCAAGGGCCACATCTTCAAGTGAGATATAGGTGAAGAAGGAGATAGTGTCAGAAGGCATTTGAGTGATGTGAAGTGAGGAGGAGGGGAGAAGACGGAGCTTTGGTAACTTGATTTGTGTAATATTGAATCTATAAATTAACTTAGGAAGTATTGGCATTGTTATTATAATGGCATGGCCCATCTCTGAACAATTAGTATCTCTTCAATTATTTTCTGTCCTTTTTTTTTCCTGTAAAGGGTGCTTTGCAGTTATATACATATATCAAAAAGTCCACCTTTCCCATTTAGGCACCTAGCTGCCCCAATACTCACCAATTTTGGAATGGATGAACAAGTTGTGGTTTATGAATGTAATGGAATACTACTGTGCTGTAAGAAACAATGATCAGGAGGGGCAGCTAGATGGCACAGTGGTTAAAGCACTGGCCCTGGATTCAGGAGTACCTGAGTTCAAATCCGGCCTCAGACACTTGACATTTAGTAGCTGTGTGACCATGGGCAAGTCACTTAACCCCCATTGCCTAAAAAAAAAAAAAAGAAAGAAATAAAGAAAGAAACAATGACCAGGGGGCGGCTAGGTGGCGAAGTGGATAAAGCACTGGCCCTGGAGTTAGGAGTACCTGAGTTCAAATCCGGCCTCAGACACTTAACACTTACTAGCTGTGTGACCCTGGGCAAGTCATTTAACCCCAATTGCCTCACTAAAAAACAACAACAACAAAAACACACCAAGAAACAATGACTAGGCGGATTTCAGAAAAAAAAAAAAACCTGGAAAGACTTACATGAACTGATGCCGAGTGAAGTGAGCAGAACCAGGAGAACATTGTACACAATAACAGCAACATTGTGTGATGATCAACTTAGCTTTTCTCAGCTGTAACGATTGGAATAACGCCACCTGCTGGATACTTACTGTAGAGGAGTTCTGCCCATGAAGGGAAGGTCTTTGAGGGCAAGACCAGGAGTCTTTTCTTCAGGAGTCAGGAAGTGACGCGGACTAGTGGGAGGAGGAAGGAAGAGACTGGCGCTCAGTCTCGCGCTCTCTTTCCTTTGGACTCTGGTGGAGAGCGGAGCTAGAAATGTGCTCTCCCTTTAATAGCTAGGAATTTAGGCCTTTTTCTCTCTCTTTACCAAATTCTTATTCTCCTTAATAAATGCTTAAAAGTCTAACTCTTGCTAAAGCTTATAATTTATTGGCGACCACTCATTAGATATTTTAGACAGTTTAGCTAGAATTTTAGCCCTTAACAGATGGCTGACCACGAAGAGGAAAGCTGAACCTCACTTCTGATCTTCCGGTTGGGTAAGAAATTTCTCCTACCCTTTAAACTGCTAAGTACTGGCGCACTGGCTGTGTTTTCCCTTTAAATTTTTTCGAATGGACCTTTTAAACTCCCTAATTACCCTATTTTTGATTTTAGTCTGTTTAACCAGACAAATGGGAGATAAGATCATGTTAATGCTTTGTTTTTGTGGATTTTCTATTTTTCTTTTTATTTTTGTTAAAAGAGCCAGCAACTTACTCACACAAGGAAATATCTCTCCCTCTCCCAAGCATGCTTTTTCAGAAAAACCTGAAGAGATTCCCACAGCTTTTCCCAGTTCTAACAGTAATTGTTGCTTTAATTTTGCATGCCTGGAGGCAATGACCCACCCTCTAGAAGCTTTTAATCCCCTAGCACCTGGAGGCAAAGTGGGGGAAGAGGAATCCAGGCCTGAGTTCAAAATCAAGTGTGATTCAAATTGTGCTGGTCCATCCCCTCCTCTCCAGACCCCACCCTCTACTCCTCCTATGGCCAAGCCCATAGCTTCCCCTGCCTGGGAAGTCCAGAGATCTGATGCGCATGCTCAACTTTTTCTACCTGCATTTGCAGCTTTAGGCTCAGCCCTTCCCCAGCCTGGCTGTGCTTCTGAGACAACCTTAGAAAACCCTTTAAATTCCAGATATGCTCGATTTGTTCATAATTTTGCTAACCTGCTTTTGTCTTTAATTAGTAATCTTATAAAGCATTTGTATGGTGGAAAGACTGACAGACAATATAGAGGGGTTAAAGAAGAAAAACTTAAGCTGAATAAGAATGACAATCAACATAGTTCAAGACTCTGCCTCTTTTGCCATGGAAGGGTATATATTTTACAGAAATGTAGAAGTAAGCAGCAAGGTATTGATATGAGTATTGGGGATTTTAGATATCGGAATCAAGAGTGTTCTGAATTCACTAAGATTATTAACAGTATCAGTTCAGAGGTTACATAGGATTTCTATGCTATTACATATACATTTTGAAATTAATGGTATGGGTTTATTTTCATAGAGATTTTCATGCTTTTGAGATTGTGTTTTATACTTAGTTTTTAAAACAAGGAGAATATTTGTAAAAGCTTTTTATAGTCATGTGATCAAGTTTATATTTTATAATAGTCTTATTAATATTAAGTTCATATTCATTTAGATTTCCTTAGTTTGAATTTCATTGTCTTTTATTGTTCCATGTGTATTTTCTTCTATTCATTTGTCTATCTAATTTTGAAACATTGCAAGATGGTTTTGATTTCATAATACAATGTTAATTCTAGGAGTATTGTGCTCCCATATTCTGAGTTGTTTGTTTTTGTTATTTTTTCTCAACTGATTATTTGATCAAACTCTTTGAAGCATTTCCCTGGCAAATTGGTTGCCATGGCAAGTGTAAAGAAGTATTATTTTTGATAAGCATATTCAAAAAAAAAAAAAAGAGGGGAACATTTGTAAAAGTTTTCTTTTTTCAAAAAAAAAAAAAAGTTCTTTGAGATTCTGTTGTGCTTTAACTTGTATTTAAGTATGTTCTGATTTTTCACAAAAGTAATTGTATACTAAGTAAAAAAAAAGGGTATTATTTGAAATTGTTGCATAATTATATATTATATTTTGAGTCAAGATGTATTCACATTTTTTGCAACCATTTATTATCCTCAATTTTAAATCCATATGAGACTTGGATTATGGGAACTTATCATTTAAGACATTAATTGCCTTTATTCTGAGTTATCAGATGCCAGTTGGCCAAGATGCCATCCAATCACAAGAGGAATACACATGAGGGGAGACATGCATGAAGTCAAGGTATGGCCAAGGGAACGGCTTTTGACAAATGTTGAGGTTGGATTCTCTTGGTTTAATATTTTATTTTATTTTTCCCCACAATATTGTACAGATGGCTGGAAGTATTGATCCCACCCATCTCACTTCTACACCTGGCTTCTATGCTCCCTCCTATATGCCTGATGCCATGGACATCTCAATCCCATGGATCTGATTAAGTCTGACTCAGTTTCCTCCAATATGTTCGGTGGCATGGACGTATATTCCATCCACCTATTTTAAGCCTGGCATACTGTATGAGCAGTACATATTGCTCAAGTGTGGGAATGCTCATATCCCATCATTTCTGTTCTTTTATGGTAACCCCCATAATTATCTCAGGTGTCATGATAAATACAGTGTTGAATTTGGCCTTGACACCTGTTACCAATTATATTAGATTTTTTAATTTCTCATAATGGCATGAGGATAATTAGGCAGATGATGCAAAAAGTGATGAAACAAAGATAAAAAAATTATTTTTAAAAATTAATATCGCAGCAATTGTCTTCTCAATTACTCTCCATAAGGGGGGACTATAATAATAATGTAATTTTAAAGAATGGTTCAATTTTTGTTTTATTGTATGTTTCACGTGTTAACAACTAAGATTCTGTATTCCCTTAGACATGTTTTTGAGAACTTTCATTGTTTGATTTGATTATTGACAAAGCTATTTTAAAGTTGTATTAAGCTCAATTTTGTAGGAAATTTCCTGGCTGATTACCAGTATCCACACATCAACCCCTGAAAAGACTTCCATTCCACGACTACACCTAGAGGATATCTGAGAAAAGACTTTCAGAGACTTTAAATGAACAGTTTTGATTTGTTGTTTTTGTTGTTTTTTTTCTCTTTCTGTTATAATATACACCATCTGTAACATGTATTCTCTGCAGAGGCCCTCCCTTTGCAAGACTAATGTCAAAGCGTCGGTTCATGAGGACAAAAAAAACGCCCCTCTGGACAAAACTTTCCTCTCTTCCTTTTCTATATTGTTGTTCACATATTATTAGTTAGCAATAGTTATCATATTGTTTTTACTGTTCCGTCAAGGAAACATTTTGTTTCTTGAGGAACAACAGGGGGGACTGTAACGATTGGAATAACGCCACCTGCTGGATACTTACTGTAGAGGAGTTCTGCCCATGAAGGGAAGGTCTTTGAGGGCAAGACCAGGAGTCTTTTCTTCAGGAGTCAGGAAGTGACGCGGACTAGTGGGAGGAGGAAGGAAGAGACTGGCGCTCAGTCTCGCGCTCTCTTTCCTTTGGACTCTGGTGGAGAGCGGAGCTAGAAATGTGCTCTCCCTTTAATAGCTAGGAATTTAGGCCTTTTTCTCTCTCTTTACCAAATTCTTATTCTCCTTAATAAATGCTTAAAAGTCTAACTCTTGCTAAAGCTTATAATTTATTGGCGACCACTCATTAGATATTTTAGACAGTTTAGCTAGAATTTTAGCCCTTAATACAGCAATACAATGATCCAAGACCATGCCAAAAGACTCATGATGGAAAATGCTCTCCACATCCAGAAAAAAGTACTATGTAGTATGAATGCTAATGGAAGCATACAATTTTCCCTTTTGTTGTTGGGTTGTTGTCTGTTTGTTTCTTCTATCATGTAGTTTTTCCCTTTTGTTCTGCTTCTTCTCTCATAACATGACTAATGTGGAAATATGTTTAGCATGATTTTACTGTGTAACCTATATCAGATTGTTTGCTGTCTTGGGAAGGGGGAAGGAAGGAAGAGGAGAAAAATTTGGAACTCAAAATCTTACCCCGCCCCCAAATAAGTTAACATGATCTTCCATTTCATTAAGATAGGTGCAGCTTCCAGGAAGAGGGTGATAGTTTGTACTCCGGCCTCAATAGAATATGTTTGGGGTACTGTGTTTAATTCTTAGTGACATAGTTTAAGATACACAATGATAAACAGAAGAGTGTACTGAGGAAGACAAGGATGGTGAAGGGCCTTGTATTCATGTCACTTAAGGATCAGAAATTCTGTATATTTAGGTTGAAGCAGATAAAATTGAAGGGGATAGGATATGTGTTCAAGTATTACTAAGGTTACATGTGGCAGAGAGATAAGACTTGTTATGTTAAATTTGGGGTAAAATAAGAAACAAAGGGTAGGAAAAGCATGATATCAGTAAATTTTCCTAACAATTAGGGTTGTCTAAAAGTGGAGTGGATCACCTTAACAGGTGGGGGGGGGGTCCTTCTCACTAGAAGTCTTCATTCAGAAGATGAATGTCGAACACGCCATCACCACTAAGATTCCTGCCAACTTTCAATTCTGCAATTCTGTGAAATACAAAATTAAAAAATCTTCCCTTCCAAGAAAAAAAAAAGAGAGAGAAAGAAAAAGGAAAAAACAAAGCTCCTTAGAGAAAGATACTCACTTCGAGTATCCTCTGGGCATTAGAGCATCTAATTTCTGTACATGACATGCAGACTTTAAAAATTGATAGCTGATCTTTTCTGGTGGCAAAGAATTTGAAACTGAGGGAATGGCTGAATAAATTGTGGCATGTGATTATGATGGAATATTATTGTGCTGTAAGAAATGATGGGCAGGATGCTCTCGGAAAAACCTGGAAAGACTTACATGAGCTGGTGCAAAGTGAAATGAACTGTGTACAAAGTAATAGCAATATTGTAAGATGATCAGCTGTGAATGACTTGGTTATTCTCAACTATACAATGATCCAAGACAACTTTAAAGGACTTATGATGAAAAATGCTATCCATCCCCAGAGAAAGAACTGATGGTGTCTGAGTACAGATTGAAGCATAATTTTTTTTACTTAAAAAAAGATCAATAGCTGAGAAACACTCAAAGCTAGAACTGTTTGGAGACTATATATTCCCTACTTGTAATATGACTGATGGAAATGTGAATTTTGGGTTGTTTTTTGTTTGTTTGTTTGTTTTGCAGGGCAGTGGGGGTTAAGTGACTTGCCCAGGGTCACACGGCTAGTAAGTGTCAAATGTTTGAGGTCGGATTTGAACTCAGGTACTCCTGAATCCAGGACTGGTGCTTTATCCACTGTGCCACCTAGCTGCCCCCATTGTTTTTTTTTTTTATCATAAGATAGAAATGAGGGGCATCTAGGTGCTGCAATGGATAAAACACCAGTCCTGGATTCAGGAGGACCTTAGTTCAAAATCCGGCCTCAGATACTTGATACTTACTAGCTGTGTGACCCTGGGCAAGTCACTTAACCCTCATTGCCCTGCAAAAAAAAATTATGCATAAGATAGGAATGAGTCATTTCACACAAGGGATCCTGCTTGATAAAGACCAGACTTCTGAATAGGTCTGAAAAGAGTTCTCAGAATGGAATTACTGCAGAGCTGGGTCACAGAAAGACCTCAGAATCTACGTTGCCATCAACTTTTTGAAATAGTGGATTAGATGGAAAGTTTTGCTGTTTGGCCAAGCTGATTGGAGGGGAAACTTTGCTATTTGAAAGAGTGCATTAGGGAGGGGCAGAAGTTCCACCATCATTTTTCTCTGCTTCTTCAAATATTTCCCAAGAGGTGGAAATCCCTCAGAACTCAGTCAAGGGAGCAGACCCGGAAGAGCTTTGCTTATCCCAGGCTTAGGGGAGCTGCATTTAGCTGACAGAATATATTGCCTCAGAGCCCAGCCAAGGGAGCACAGATAAAAAGCTTCACAGTCCATGGCTGAAGGTTCTGTTTTACTGAAAGAGCTTAATTTAAAGCCTTAACACAGCCTTGGCAGTGAAGAAAAGGAGGGGTCTTTAGTAGCTCTGGGGAAATAGCCTAGCAGCCCAGCAGCCCAGCAGCCCAGCAGCAGAATGAAGCCCAGGAGAGAAGTCTGGTTAACAGGAAGGTCCATAGTCCAAAGCTGTAGGTTACCCTGGTTGGACACATGTGACCCTGCCTGAGTGCCTCTATGCAATAGATTAAGACTGTGTTCACACTCTTCAATGGACAGTGTGTATGTGTGTTCTGGATTGGGCCTGACTCAAGCCCGTCCCCTAGTATTGTTGTAGACTTGTTTCAGTTGTATCTGACTCTCTGTGATCCCATTTGGGGTTTTCTCGGCAGAGATTCTGGAGTGATTGGCCATTTCCTTCTCCAGCTCATATTACAGTTAAGGAAACTAAGGCAAACAGGGTTAGGTGACTTGCCCAGGATCAGACAGCTAATATGGGTCTGAGGCTAGATTGGAACTCAGGA
The DNA here is from genome assembly GCF_019393635.1 of Dromiciops gliroides. Lineage (NCBI taxonomy): Eukaryota > Metazoa > Chordata > Mammalia > Microbiotheria > Microbiotheriidae > Dromiciops > Dromiciops gliroides. The sequence goes on from NC_057864.1 coordinate 33,556,980, forward strand.
AGATGAGTCTTCCTGACTCCACCTGGTGCTCTAACCACTGTACTACCTAGTTGCCCTGTCGTAGTTTAAACTTAATACTGGTACAAAATAATACACACTGGTCATTCAGTAGTTAACAAAAGGAGATTTGCTTAGCCATTGGGAGAAGTAATTCATCCATGGGGAATGGATGAGGAACAATTCTGTGGCCAAGAGGGAAGATAAGGCCCAGAACCTGGGCCAAGGTGTAGAGCTGCCTGACCTTAAACAGACTAGATCTCTGTTCCTCGCTTATGTTGGGCACAGGAGGCCTTCTACCTCCTCCTGGGGCCAAGAAGGGCAAAGGTAGGAAGGAAGTCAAGGGGCAGAGGGAGCTGAGATCTGCACCCTCTCCTAGGGCACAAACAAATACAAAATTGCTGCCCATTTGGCTTCACAGTCTAGCTCCCTCCCCCACCCCCAAGTCATTATGGATAGATTACTTTAGCTGAGAGCTCAGGGCCCCTGAGGGGCTGGATGAAGTGAGGGTTGTATTAAGTGAAACAGGAAGAGGGAAAAGATGGTCCTGTTTAGAACCCCGCCCCCTCTCCCCCCCAGGCACCTCCCTTCTGAATTCTAACCCATTCTCCCCCAGGACCCAAGGCCCTTCACAGTGTGGGCATTGGTCCCTATCTCTTTCTGACAATGAGATAAGGTAGAGGATCCTTCCTCCTGGGGAACCGGGAGCCACCAGGATAAGCAGTGAGAATTCCTTGAGTTGATTCATTTGAGCAAAACTCCTATTATGATTCACCATCCTCTGTGAGACCCTCTAGCTCCCTGTGGCTACCTTGTACTCAGGTGATGGGAAAATCTGAAAGACTGTCTCAAGACCTTTTAAGAAAAAACTAGCCTCATTTGCATGGAGCAGAGAAGGGTTAGGGTATTGCTTCTAGTATGCATTGCTGTGACAATCATTATTTCAAATTTTAGTCACTTAATCATGGTGGTGCAGTGGATAGAGCACCAGACCTGAAGTCAGGAAGACTCAGCTTCCTGAATTCAAATCTGGCCTCAGACACTAACTTGCTGTGTGACCCTGAACAAGTCACTTAACCCAGTTTGCCTCAGTTACCTCATCTGTAAAATGAGCTGGAGAAGGAATTGTCAAACCACTCCAGTATCTTTGACAAGAAAACCCCAAAGGGCATCATGAAGAATTGGACACAACTGAATGACTTTGACAAATCAGTGAAAATTAGTTACAATAAAAAAAGTATTTTTCTCCTGGTTAATGAGTAGCATTGTATTAAATGACAAATGTACTTAAATTTCAATTGCATATGCTGCTTCATTTTTTAACAATATCCAAAGAATAAATTTTTTAACAATGTTTACATATAAACTAACTTCTCTAAAGAAAGAATCTCCACTTGATTTTATTCTCTTCTAACACTGACACACTACATAAACTATCAGAGATATTCTTATTTTTTAAAAAAATGTAATTAATTAATTAATTTTGCGGGGCAATGAGGGTTAAGTGACTTGCCCAGGGTCACACAGCTAGTAAGTGTCAAGTGTCTGAAGCCGGATTTGAATTTAGGTCCTCTTGAATCCAGGGCCAGTGCTTTATCCACTGTGTCACCTAGCTGCCCCTCTCTGAGATATTCTACTGAACAACAAACAGACCGATGTTTCCAACCAGTTCTTATGAAAATGCACCAGAGAGAAAAATAGTGACATAAATGGAGAATAAGTTTACATTGGAAAACAGTCTTAATATGGCATCATAAGGTGTATTGATGCAGAATGTTTATGACAGTCTGTGATGGTTTCAAGATGGGGCTTGTGATTCGCATACCTAGCAATCACGGTTTTTAAACAGCTCGACATTTGCTCACAAAATGCAAATGATTGTAGTATCTTGATCACTGCAGATGAGGTGTGATAATAGTGTAACAGAGGGGAATGAGGGAGTTACTCTGGTGCAGATTATAATGGAAATTAGGGCCTGTGTATGCATCTGACTATCTGTTGGGAATCAGTTTGCTATAAATTGTTAAACCCTCATGATGGTTTGGAAACAATTTGATGATGACAGGGTGACAGACTGCAAGAACACATGGCACTTAGTCAGAAGTGGTCATGGTTTGATCTAACCAATTCACAAATACCAAAATTGCTGTGCAAGTGATCATGACAGTTTTGAGTTACTGCAGGAACAAACTTATAATACTTAAAACATGCACATATTTGTTGTCACAGAGGAAAAAAAACATATTTGTAACATAATTGGGCAATTATTTATTGCTGAAAGTTCCATCAAGGAATTTTTAGCATGAATCCTGTGGACCATCATTGAGAATCTCCAAAGGGTTTGCAAACCACTAAATGGGAATAAATACCTTAGAAGAAATAGGTTAATATTTCCAAAAATAAAAAGTATCCAAATGATCAAAAAAGAAATAGATTATTTACATAATCTAGTCTCAGAAAAGAAATGGAAGAATTCATAAATGAATTCCCAAAGAAACACTTCTAGGATAAGATGGATTTATAAGTGAATTTTGTTAAATATCCAAAGAATAATTAATTCCAATTCTACATAAAATGTTTGCAATAATAAGAAAAGAAATAACCCCTCTAATCTCTTTCTATGTTGTAAATATGATATCGCTACTTAAGCTAAGGAGAGCCAAGCAGAGAAAGAAGGGTACAGAACAATATCCCTAATGAGTATGAATGTAAAAGTTTAGAATAAAATATTAAATAAAATAGTATCAGGGGAAGCTAGGTGGCTCAGTGGATAAGGCACCAGCCCTGGATTCAGGGGGACCTGAGTTCAAATCCTGCCTCAGACACTTGACACTTAATAGCTGTGTGACCCTGGGCAAGTCACTTAACCCTCATTGCCGCCCCCCCCAAAAATAGCATCAACATATTAGAAATATTATACTTTGTGAGCAAGTTAGGTTTATATTGGGAATATAGGGTTGGTTCAATATAAGACTTTCAATATAATAAACCATATTAATAACATAAATGATAAAAAATATGAGGGGCAACTAGGTGGCGCAGTGCACTGACCCTGGAGTCAGGAGGACCTGAGTTCTAATCCGGCCTCAGACACTTAACACATAACTAGCTGTGTGACCCTGGGCAAGTCACTTAACCTCAATTGCCTCACCCCCCCCAAAAAAATGATTATATCAGTAGATGCTATAAAGCCTTTTGAAAAAATCTAACATTTGTTTCTATTAAAAGCTTTGGAAGTCATTGGGGGAAAATACTCCTTTCTGAAATATAGTAAATAGATTTTTCTTTTTCCTGTTTGTTTTCTTTTTTTTTTCTTTTCTTTCTTTCTTTTCTGTTTTTTTTTTTACTTTTTTTTGGTAATTCAAAGGTGTTGCTTGGCTTGTTAATTAAAAAAAATTTATAACATTTGTTTCTGTATCACGTTCATTTCTTTCTTTTTTTAAGTAGTAAACATTTTTATTTATAGTTGTGAGTTCCAATTTTTATCCCTCCTTCCCTCTCTCCCCTCCCTGCTCCCTGAGGTAGTAAGCAGTCAGAAATGGGTTATACATGTATGATTATGTAAAACATTACCATATTAGTCATTTTGGGCAAGAAAACTTGAATAAAAGAAAAAAATGAAAGGAAGTGAAAAATAACATGCTTCAGTCTGTATTCCATCAATATCAGTTCTTTCTTTGGAGGTGGATATTATGTTTCATCAATAGTCCTTTGGGATTGTCTTGGATCATATCATTCACAATTCTTCATCAAACAATATTGCTGTCTCTGTGCACAATGTTTTCTTGGTTAGCATTTTTCTAAATCCAAGAGCAAACAATATATATGATGGAGAAAAGTTAGAGGTCTTTCCAAAGATCAAGGGTGCCAATTATCATCACTACTATTTAACATATTGCTAAAAATATTAGCTGTTTTAATAAGGCAGGAAAAATAAACTGAGAGAATAAGTATAGGTAACAAAGAAACAAAAATTATCACTTTTTCGCAAATGATATCTTGCCCTACTTAGAGAATCCTGGAGAATCAACTGAAAAATAATTGAAATCATAACATTACCAAGGTTATAAGATAAATCCATATAAATCATTAGTGTTCTTGTATGTTATAAAGGAAGTCCAGCAGGAAGATATAGAAAGAGAAAATCCCATTTAAAATAATGACAGAAGTTATAACATATTTGGGCATATATCTTATAAGATTCACCCAGGTACTTATGTGAACCTAACTATAAAACACCTATCCCAGGATCTAGGTTGATATTGAGATTCTCCCTGTACTACCCCCTACTCAGTATTCCCTGGATGACCTGCCAAAGCTTCCCCCTCCCTGATATTTACATCTAAGGAATGATACATTATCTTTGCCACCTCAGAGGCTGGCAAGATTCCCTCTCTCCAGAGGTCAAATAAGAACTTTCCATCACTTTTATCCAGTGACTAAGAATTATCTCTAAGTCAACTAAGAATCCCCTTTCTTCCAGTAAACAACATGCACTGTGGTCACATAGCAAAAGTTTATGTTGCTCCTGGGGGCAGCTAGGTGGTGCAGTCAATAGAGCACCAGCCCTGGAGTCAGGAGGACCTGAGTTCAAATCTGGCCTCAGGCACTTAATATTTACTAGCTGTGTGACCCTGGGCAAGTTACTTAACTTATGTTGCTCCCTTATCCTATTAGAAAACAAGACACTTCCCAATAATCCGACCACTTCGTGCCCCCAAGCCCTTTCTGGGAAGGAAGTCCTTGAAACCATCCCAGAGGAATCAGTCATAGAGGGTCTGTGCTATTTCCCCAGGGTGTATGGACTTTTGAGGGGGCTTTAGGATAAGGTAACTGCACTGAGGAAGGAATATTTAAGGGCCAGAGAGAATTAGCCAGAATTATATCCCCAAATAGTTCACTCTTAGGCAAGTCTCCCTGGAGAATGGATCTAAGAAATCATTGGACAATCTTCTTTTCAGAGTATTGATTTGTCACAGACAGGGCCTCTGGTTAGATGCCTGGCCTGGTATTCAGTCGTTATACAGTCAGATGCACAATTATGCAGAAAATTTCTTGTACCTGAGATGGGCATTTTGCCAATTAGGAACAGGTTGAAGGTCACTTGGGTTGGGAATAGCAGTCTTGAGTTTTCAGATGAAGAAATCGAAGGCATCTATAGTCATATAAAATGCTCTAAATTACTACTGATTGGAGAAATGTAAATTAAAACAGCTCTGAGATACCATATCACACCTATCAGATTGGCTAACATGACAGAAAAGGAAAATGACAAATATGGAAGGAAATAGGGGGAAATTGGGACACTAATTCACTGTTGGTGGAGTTGTGAGCTGATCTATCTACCATTCTCAAGAAGAATTGGGTATTATGTCCAAAGGGTTATAAAATTATGCATACCCTTTGATTCAGCAATACCACTGCTAGGTCTGTATCCCAAAGAGATTTTTTAAAAAGGGGGGGGGAATTTATTTGTTAAAACATATTTGTGATGACTGAGAATTGGAAATTGAAGAGATGACCATAAGTTAAGGAATGGCTGAACAAATTATAGTATATAATTGTAATGGAATATTATTGTGCAATAAGAAATGACAGCAAGATGCTTTCAGAAAAACCTACAGACTTATATGAACTGATACAAAGTGAAGTGAGCAGAACCAGGAGAACACTGCACAAGTAACAGCAACATTTTACAATGAACAATGTAAATGACTTGGGTATTCTCAGTAATACAATGATCCAAGACAATCCCAAAGAACTCCTGACTCCTGATAAAAAATGCTGTCCATCTCCAGATAAAGAATTGATGTTGTCTGAATACAAACTGAAACATACTATTATCTCTGCCTTTCTTTCTTTCTTTCTTTCCTTCCTTCTTTCTTTCTTTCTTTCTTTCTTTCTTTCTTTCTTTCTTTCTTTCTTTCTTTCTTTCTTTCTTTCTTTCTTTCTTTCTCCTCCTCCTCCTCCTTCTTCTCTCTCTTTCTCTCTCTCTCTTTTTCTTGCACAAAATGACTAATATGGAAATGTTTTACGTGACTGTACATGTCTAACCTATATCAGATTGCTTACCTCAGGGAGGGGTGTGGGAGGGATATAATTTCAAACTCAAAAAAACCAACAAATATTAAAAATTTATTTTTACATATAATTGGGGGTGGGGAATGTCATTTTAAAAGAGGAATACCTGCTTTGTCCTTAGTGAGAAGGAATTATATGGTCCTGTGCCCAACACAGTATGGTATCAACAACCAAATATCTGGATTGACACTGGACCCACTCCCCAACCTCTGCTCTTCTTGTAACACTTCCAATCTGGTTGTTTAGCATATTTCTCTGATGGGTACAGACATGCCCCACAAATAGCTATCTGCAGTGGGAGACACTGGCAAAATTCTTTCAGTGGTCTTTTTTTTTGTGGGGCAGGGAGGGTTAAGTGACTTGCCCAGAGTCACACAGCCAGTAAGTGTCAAGTGTCTGAGACCAGATTTGAACTCAGTTCCTCCTGAATCCAGGGCCAGTGCTTTATCCACTGCACCACCTAGCTGCCCCCTTTCAGTGGTCTTGACCCCAAAGGAAAGAGCCCTTTGGTTGTCTAGTCCCGTGCTCTCCAGTCCCCAGACCACATTACTATACCTATGGCCATTGCTAAGGTACTGACATAGATGAAGATTTCTGCCATTCCTCAAAGCTCTCTCCCATGCCAGCCATGCAGCCTAAAGCTCAGTCAACTGGAGGGACTTTCCAGTACCCTGATTCCTGAAGAGGAGGCAGGATTCCAGTTTCTGGATTGGAAGCCTTAGTCTCTGGCATAGTCACCACCTCTTTGTGAAGATCAGTAACACCAGAGTGACTCAAGCAAGCATGATTTCTAATATACCTTTTCCATTTAGCAATAGATGTCTTCTGTACTCTATCTATCTTGTTTGAGAGACTGTATTACATCATCCAAACCATAATAGGCAACTCTAGACAAAGGGTGATTGTATGACTCAGTGACACTAAGGCCCAGTAAGAGGCAAGCTCCTGCCTTCTAAAACTGATATTGTTAGTGACTGCTCTTGGGAGCTTGGAGCTCCCCCTGATAATGATTAGAGAGTTTTGCTTTCGGAGGTCATAAGTATGGTGCATTTCATAACTATGCTTCTAAGCACAGAATTACTATGGACATGGGCCATTTTTATAAATATGCCCTATAGTGAAGAGCCTGATAATAACTGAATGTTGTACCAGGTAATTTTATGTGATTCTTACTGTGGTTTCTTAGTAGTTTAAATTCTTTTTCTGATTGTTTGAAATATTTTTTCTTTGACTCAATGTGTCTGGAATTTGGTTATAACATTCTTGAGCATTTTTGCTTTGAGATTTATTTTACAAGGTGATTGGTGGATTCTTTGTAGTTTCACTGTGCCTCCAATTCTAATAAATCTGAACATGTTATGATATTTTTTTTTTAGTGAGGCAATTGGGGTTAAGTGACTTGTCCAGGGTCACACAGCTAGTTAGTGTTAAGTGTCTGAGGCCGGATTTGAACTCAGGTACTCCTGACTCCAGAGCCAGTGCTCTATCTACTGTGCCACCTAGCTGCCCCATGTTATGATTTTTAAAAGTATGACATCCAAGTTTTTGTTTGATCATGTTTTTCAGGGAGTTCAATGATTCTTAAATTCTACTCTGAATGTTTTTGTGGTTAGTTCTTTCTTTTTTTTGAGGTCAGTTCTTTCTGATGGCAGATGACTTACATTTTCTTCTATATTTACAATCTTTTGATTTTGTTCTAATATTTCTTGCTGTCTCATGGAGTTATTCAGTTCTCAATCCTCCATTTTATTTATCAAGGAGACAGCTACTTGGGTAAAAATCTCCACTTGACATTCTAGATTATTTATTCTCCTTCTAATTCTTTACTCCAGAACTACTAGTTTGATTCTATTTTCATTTTTTATACCTTGCCTCAGTTCTTCTAGCCATTCTTTTAGTCCTTATGCCCAAGCCATTTTTTTTCCCTCTGAGGTTTTGGTCATATTTGTAGTGAAGTTGACCTTTCCATCTGAGATTACTTCTATGGTTTATCTTAACTCATATATTTCTTCATTATGTTCAGTGTTTTATTCTGTTCTTCCTCCTCTTTTCTCCCTTGTTGTGGCTCCTTTTCCACAGCTCACAGGCTTCAAGTCCAGTTATTGGGGCTTACTGGTAGGGATCCTCTTCCAGCCGACACTTGGTCTAGCCATCTTGGTTTCCATCCTGATCTGTATATAGGAACTTATTTTTGTTTCTCTTTTGTTGTATTTTGTTGTATTTTACTGAGGTGTCATCTTACAGAACTGTGAGATGAATTCTGTGGCTCACATTCTCTAAAGGTTGTGTTGTAAGTAAAACCAGGGGCATAGCATCATCTGACTCTTCCTCTGGGGTAGGTAGGAGAAAAGCAGATGAGGGGAATCAATGACTCTTGGTTGTTCTGATGCTGGCTCCTATAGGATGACTAAAGGAATGCAGCAGAAGGGTGACTGGATGTGTGGGTCATGTTGGGAGCACAAAGAGGGTCACATCCAGTTTCTCAGCACCTGGCTGGTTGAAAGGTGTTGGTTGATTTTGCTAAATTTTTCTGTCTTTTTCTGTTTTATTCTTTGTTACAAGGAACGTGGGGTGTGTGTGTGTGTACATACAAAATGACTGAGGGGGGGCGGCTAGGTGGCGCAGTGGATAAAGCACCGGCCCTGGATTCAGGAGTACCTGAGTTCAAATCCAGCCTCAGACACTTACCAGCTGTGTGACCCTGGGCAAGTCACTTAACCCCCATTGCCCTGCAAACAAAAAAAAAACCAAAACAACAAAACAAAATTACTGATGACATTATAAGGCATTAACCATTGGACAGAGACAATTGATAAGAAACATGAATCCTTCTAGTTATTGACTCACTGAGGACCAGCTATGTCACTGGTGGGCTTTAAAAAGCAAGCTGGTTGTATAGTGAAGTGAGCTAAACCAAGAGAATGTTGTGCACAGAGACCCCAATATTGTTTGATGAAGAATTGTGAATGACTTAACTATTCTCAACAATACAATGATCTAAGACAATCCCAAAGGACTATTATTATTATTATTGTTATTATTATTATTTGTGGGGCAATGAGGGTTAAGTGATTTGCCCAGGGTCACAAAGCTAGTAAATGTCAAGTGTCTGAGACTGGATTTGAACTCAGGTCCTCCTGAATCCAGGGCTGGTGCTTTACCCACTGTACCACCTAGCTGCCCCACAAAGGACTATTGATGAAACATGCTATCCACCTCGGAAGAAAGAACTGGGGAGGGAAGAAAGGAGTAATACACATTGGAACTCAAAAACATAAATAAAAATGTTTATTTTTTTTTTAAGCAAGCTGGCCCCACTCCAAGAAATTGAGCTTGAGAGTCAGCTTTGCCAGAAATTCTGAAGACTCACCTAGACCTCTTGCAGAGTTCAGCAAAGTACAGAAGGGAATTTTTCTTTCCTTCTTCCTCCCCCTGATCCCAGCCATCAGCAGTAGTATCCTGTGGCAGAAACGCATAGGCATAGTAGACTGTGTGTGCATGGAGCCTGAAAGCTGAATTCAAGAACACTACTTTGTGAACCCCAACCTTTTGGGTAGAGAGCCTTGAGGAAAGAAAGAGCCTGGACACTGCTTCTCAGAAGAAGACAGGATTCAGAGCCAAGGTTCTGAGGGAGCAGAACTGGGAAATTTTCCAACTAGTCCTAGGGCAAGAATTGCATTTCTATGAAAGACTCAGACAGTTCTCTAGTAAAAGACTTCAGGTAAGCCAGATGCTGTAGGTGGTGGAGAATAGGGCCAAGCAGAAGAGCAACATGCCACACAGAGAGTAGGCCCAGCAAACCCAACAGAGAGACTCGTTAGGCCCAGATGTATCATCCAATGAGTGGTAGGACAGGGACATCACAAAGAAGCCACAGGAGCCATATACTATCATAAGTGAAAGTTACCTCTCCATACATGTTGCTCATGTGTGAACCCCAATGTGTATAAACTCTGGACCTGAGCATTCTTCCCAGTGATGCTGTATTTGTTTGCAGGACAGTATTCTCTACATTTATGGGGTTGGGTGAAGGTTCTTCTGTAACTCTTACTGTGCTGTTTTATTATGGAGCTCTTGTTCCAAGGCCTGTGTGGTATGGGACTGTCTCATTCATGGAGATGAATGTCCTGCACTGGTGAGAGCAGGAGAGCTGCAGCCTTCTTCAGTCTTCAGGATTCTTCAAGCGTTGTGTCACTTCAGACACTTCTGGCTTCCACCTTTGACAAGGAAGATAGACGAGGCCAACCCCACTTCAGGTTGTTGAAGGAAAAGACACTAAGAAGACATGAGAGGAGCCAGCAGTCTCCATCATGTCCTCTCCCTAGCTTGCCACACTCAAGATGCTGGGGAGTTTCTCCTTGGCTGAGATCCATCCAGCTCTCTCTCTCTCTCTCTCTCTCTCTCTCTCTCTCTCTGTTAAACCAAATTATCTTGCTCCCAATCAGAGCATTCCTTTACTCTGTATTGTCTGTTATATATTCTTCTTCTCTGATTTGTTTTGCTATAATTTAGATAAGTGGGTTTCTTTACTATTCACTATGTGTGTTCATCGTGAAACTGGTATTTGGTGGAAAGGGGGTCAAATCTTGGATATAGAGCTTGGGATCCTGTTCCCCGCCCCCCCCAATAATTCTACAGTGATCAAAAGTTAGATTGGCACATATGTAACCTATATCTGACTGCTTACTGCATCATGGAAGGGGAGGGGAAAGAGAGAATGAGGAATAGAATTTGGAACTCAAAACTTTTTTTAAAAAAATGTTTATTATTAAAAAAAAACCACCACGTTGAATAATGGCTGAGGACATTGGGACTGTCATTCTGAAGGAAGTGACTAATTGGTTTATTAGGTAGTTCTTTTTCATATTCCTGAAATAATTTTTAGGTTTCACAATTTCAATGACTAATTACAAATCTATTAATTTCAACTAAGTTACTATTAATGGAATATTAATAAAATTACTGGTATTCTGTTAAAAAATATAAAACTTAGATTGAGCCTGATCATATTTCCTCTAGACTAATAATATTGAAGAGAGTAGATAGATAGAATTCTAGCCCAGTGCCCTCTCCCTCTGAAGAGAGCAGAGTGGTATCCTCTGGCCCAACTTCCTGCCTCCTGTTCTGGAAGGAATTAAAGACTCCCTTGGAGAAGGATGGGGACAGGGAGAAGAGTCTAGGCATGTATTCTATCTCCCTTCGAGCTATACAATGACAGCCCATGAAAAATGTGGGAACTGTCATTACAATTAAATGCCTTTACAATGGAATAACTGTGTCTTCTGACAGACTACTGAAAGACAGTCACATCAATGGGGGCTTATGTGCTACAGTTTTAGGAGAGCATACCCAAAGAGTACCTTGAACTTAGAATAGTCATCCTCCATGGGACCCAACCTGTGAATATGTGTTGGGAGAGGGTTGCCCTTGGATTTCTAGTGTGACTAGGGGATCATGAATGAAGAGAGAAGAAGGGGCAGCTAGATGGAGCAGTGGATAGAGAACCGTTCCTGGAGTCAGGAGTACCTGAGTTCAAATCCGGCCTCAGACACTTGACACTTACTAGCTGTGTGACCCTGGGCAAGTCACTTAACCCCAATTGCCTCACTAGAGAGAGAGAGAAGAATCTAAACTTGGTAAGGGGAGCCAAAAGGAGCAGAAAAGAAGGGGAATTCCTATTTTTAGTCATTTGGGGATCATCTACAAGATCATAGCTCTAGACCTCTAGGAAACATATAGAGTAAGACCTCAAATTACAGTTCAATTCCTGAGTGTATTTGCTAGTAGAAAATGTGTGTTGGGAGACAGGGAGGAGAGCAGAGAATGGGAGAGTGGCACCTAAAAAGAATGAAAACTATTTATTCTAAAAATGTAACTAAAAGGATTAAAGCCATTTGTTTAGAAGTAGCAAACTATTAAAGTCCTACATGTGAGGGTCCTGATAAAATTCCAAGAGAAAACCTCCAAAACTTCCTCTAAATTACAATTCTCTCCTGGGGTCTAACATTTTACACCTAAGTGTTAAACCAATGAGAACCATCTAGATTAATCTTGGGAATGTATAAAAGCTACTTGACCAAATCTGTTCCTGACAAACTCTCTTTGCAACTGAATGAAACAATAAATTGTGATTCTAGCAAATCTAATCCTAAACACAAGGCAGAGATTTGTTTCTTTGAGAACCTCTATTAAACTTGGGGGAGGGAGGAGGGAAGAGGGCCATTATGTCACACGTGGGCTCAGGAGAGTAGTAAGGGGGAGTAAGCTACTCATAGGTAATCAGAAAGACATCTGGTGGCCCAACAATGTATTACGTCCTCTATGTTGTAGTTGTTCAGTCATGTCTGACTCCTCCTGAGCCCAGTTAGGTTTTTCTTGGCAAAGATACTGGAGTGGTTTGCCATTTCCTTCTCCAGCTCATTTTACAGATGAGTAACTGAGGCAAACGGGATTAAGTGACTTGCCCAGGGTCACACAGCCAGTAAGTGTCTGAGGCTGAATTTGAGCTTAGTTCTTTCTCCTCCAGGCCTGGTGCTCTATCCACTATGCCATCTAGCTGCCCTACACCCCTATAACTGGCAATTAATTAAGCAGTCAACTACTCTCTATAATGGTAGAAATCGGAGGAAAGACCAGATATGGGTGAATATAGCTCTGGCATATCACAGGCATCTCCAGCACCCACTTATTAACTTATAAAAATAACAACCATAGATCATTTTGATTATATAAAATTTTAAAACTTCTGCACAAACAAAACAAGCATAACCAAGATTATAAGGGAAGCAGAAAACTGGGGAAAGTTTTTTGAAACAAATATCTCTGATAAAGGCCTCATTTCTCAAATATATAGAGAACTGAGTCAAATTTATAAAATACAAGTCATTGTAAACTGATAAATGGTCAAAGGATCTGAAAAGGCAGTTTTCAGACAAAGAAATAAAAGCTATCTATAGTCATATGAAAAACTGCTCTGGATCACTATTGATCAGAGAAATGCACATTAAAACAACTCTGAGGTATCATCTTACACCTATCAGAGTGACAAATATATAAAAAAGGAATACTGAATGTTGGATGAGATGTAGGAAAACTGGGATGCTAATCCACTGTTGGCGGAATTATGAACAGATCCTACTGTTCTGGAAAGCAATTTGGAACTATGTCCAAAGGGCTAGAGAATGCTGCATCCCCTTTGATGCAGCAATACCACTGCTGGGTTTATATCCCAAAGACATCCCCCCAAAAGATAAAAAGACCTATTTGTACAAAAATATTTATAGCAACTCTTTTTGTGATGGCTAAGAATTGGAAATCAAAGGAATGTCCATCAATTAGAGAATGGCTAAACAAGCTGTGGTATATGATGGTGATGGAATATTATTGTGCTATAAGAAATGACAAATAGAATGATTTCAGAAAGACCTGGAAAACTTGTATGAACTGATGTATAGTGAAGTGAGCAGAACCAAGAGAATGTTGTGCACAGTAACGGCAAGACTGATGAAGAACTGTGAATAACTTAACTATTCTCAGCAATTCAATGGTCCAAGACAATCCCAAAGGACTAACGATGAAATATACTATCCACCTACAAAGAAAGAACTGATATTGATTAAACACAGACTGAATCATGCTCTTTTTCACTTTTTTCATTTTTTTCTTTTATTCAAGTTTCCTTGTACAAAATGACTAATATGGTAATGTTTTACATAATTTCACATGTATAATCTATATTTGATTTCTTACTGTCTCAGGGAGGGGGGAAAAGAGGGAGGGAAAGAGAGATAGAATTTGGAACTCAAAACTAAATAAAAGTGTTTATTATTTAAAAAATAACAGCCATAATAACATTATGAATGTAATGGGTGGCCTTGTTTTGCTAAGTAGAGTTTCTCAAAATGGGATGACATTGAAAATTACATTGGTGTCGATTTGTTTGATAAACCAGAAAATTCTTTATTCTCCCCTAACAAAAACTTCATAATATTTTCAGGTTCAACTATTTGCTTCAACATACTATCACAAGATAAGTCAACTAACTATTTTTTTGTTCAGATGGCATAAGACTGAATGTTCCATATTTGTCCATGCCAAACAGATTCCTTATCCATTGATATTTAGAAATATCTAGGTCTTTAAAATAAATAGTTCACAGAATAGCTTAGTTAGTTAAATGATTAGTAGATTAGTTAAATGATCAAAAAGCAGGTCTTTATTTTTTTTTTCTGTCTCATTTGCAGGGCAAGTATTTTTTATTTGGGGAAACATACCATATTCTGCAAATTCATTATCAATAACTATTTTCTTTTTCTTTTCTTTTCTTTTTTTGCAGGGCAATGAGGGTTAAGTGACTTGCCCAGGGTCACACAGCTAGTTCCAGATTCGAACTCAGGTCCTCCTGAATCCAGGGTTGTTGCTTTATCCCAATAGCTATTTTCTATACACATCATCACTTCATCTTTTTGAAACAGAGTATGAGTATGAGGACCTATTTTCCAAAAATATACACCAAGTTTCTAGGAAGAATTTTTGTTATAAAATTCATTTGTGTCATCTTTACTATTATTTTGTTTTGTTTTCTTTTTGGTTTTGGTTGGTTGGGTTTTTTTTTTTTTTTTTGCAGTGCAGTGAGGGTCAAGTGATTTGCCCAGGGTCACACATCTTTACTATTATTTACTATATTTACTATTTCCAAGAAAAATGGCAATTTATTCTTAGAGATCAAAACCCTTGGAAGTGGGCAGCTAGGTGGCGCAGTGGATAAAACACCGGCCCTGGATTCAGGAGTACCTGAGTTCAAATCCGGCCTCAGACAGTTGACACTTACTAGCTGTGTGACCCTGGGCAAGTCACTTAACCCCCATTGCCCCACCAAAAAAAAAAAAACAAAACCCTTGGAAGTTCTTTGGCATGTGAAAGTGTGTTTTGTGAAAATTTTAAAATATCTTCTTTGCTCCTACTTCACACAATTTTGCAAAGAGCTTTTATTTTAATTGGACTGCTTTTGGTGAAGTTGACTGTTCTTATATCAGCTTGAAAAACCATATGCTTACTTAAATTTCTCAATTCAAGCAATCATCTGTAAAGTATACAATGAGCCCATAGTCTACAAGGGGCCACATTATTAACTAGTGCTTATAGTCCCATGTTTCATCCTAACATTGACTGAATTCTAAAACCACAGAGTTCAAGGAAATTTACCAGCATAATATCATTTTCTTTAAATCTGTCAATTACATTGAAAATGTCTTGATGTGTTTGCAAAGTAACAAGTCTTCTATAACTTCAATGCAACCTGGGCTTTCCGAGGCCCTGGAAGATTCAAAAGGACCTCCCCAAAATCATAGACTTTGGAGGACCAGGGTTCATGGAGACTTGGTGGGCTAGAGTGTATGAAAGCAAGTCTCTTGTGTATGCAGGCAAGTCCCTAGCACTCCAATTCTTTTGGCCGTGAAAGTATTCAGTCTCAAGGCCATGGATGTGGGCAGCAAGACAGAGAAGAAGGAAAAAGTGACCATCCATCTTCAGGAGAATTATGCCGAGAGCATGAGACATCCCTTAAACTAAAAGCAAAGAAATGCAAAGTATGAACTGAAATCTCTTTGCAGATCATGCATGGAGGCGCAGAGATGTGAGTAAAACAAGAGCAGACATGTAGCTAGAGTGGCTTGGAGAGAGCCAGAGATGGTGGAGAGTGTCTGAGGCCAGGAATGCAGCTGTTTCTATTGATGAAATCAGAGTCCAGTCCATAGCTTTTTTCCTCCCCATTTCCTGCCCAAGGTAAATTTCAATCAGTTTCCTTTCTGTTCCTCTTGGACCAGTTTGGAGGGCTGAGAAGGAAAGAAAAATCCAAGCCTAGTAGCATTGTTACCACAGAATGCAACTAGAATAATTTTTTCTTTAAATGTCTGTTTGTGCTTTTATGTTCAATAAATCAGTCAATGAATATTTCATCAAGTATCTACTGAATGGTTGGTTGCTGTAATGTGGCTAAAATTCTAGCTAGTCTGTCTAAAAAATCTAATGAGTGGTTGCCAATAAATTAGAAGCTTTAGCAAGAGTTTAGACTTTTAAGTAGTTATTAAGGAGCATAAGAATTTGTTGAGGAGAGAGAAAGAGGTCTATCTATCTATCCCAGGGAGCCAGCATTTGTGCTCCCCTCCCCACGAGGTCCTGATGAAAGAGAGAGAGCCTTGCCCCTTCTTCCTCCCAGAAGCCTCCTGTGAAAACCAGAAACATCCCATTCACCCGCACACACAGTTCCAAGTTAATTGGCTGGTACCTTTGATCGACAGTACTCACGAGCAAATGTCACTTCCTGATGCCAAGGAACTGACCTTCCAAGCCACATGGCTTGCCCTCAGATGCCTTCTCCTCATGGAGGAGCTTTCCTACAGTAACTCTCCAGCAGATGGCGTCACTCCAATTGTCACACTACTTTGTGCCCAGCATTGTGCTAGGAATACAAGTATAAAAAATAAAACAATCTGTGGAAATTTATTTTGATTTGGGGACCCTACCTTTGGGCTGAGATTGGAAAGCCTTAGGCCCTCAGGGTTTCTTCTGTGTGGGAGGGGCTGGTGCCCCTACCCCTCTGCTTCAGCTGAGCCCAAAAGCCCTGTGGGCTGTGCAAGACGCTGGGTCAGACAGCCGGGGGAATAAGCCCCCAGCTCACTCCGACCTGAGTGGAGGTATCTGAGGGATGCTGGGCTCTGGCGTAGCCTGTGCTGAGGCATGTGAAGCTGGAGCGCACCGCCCCGCCCCCACCAGCCGCAGCCCTGGCTAGTGGATTAGCTTGGTGTGTGGGTGCAAGAAGCCCTGAGATTTGAGTGGAGAGAAGAAAAGGTATATATAGACCTGGGAGTTAGACAGCAAGGGGGGCGGACAAGGACGGAGCAGTTCGGACGGATAAACAAGGCGGAGAAGAGGTCAAGGGGCGGCAGACTAGAGACGACGAGGCTACAAGGATGCAGGAGAAGATGAGAAGGACTAGGAACAGGGAAAAGAGAGGCCGAAGGGCAGACTGACGGAGCAGACAGACAGAAGGTCAGTTAGAGAAAAACATGGGTTCAGCAGTGGCAGTAAGGAGAGGAAAGTTAGAAGCAGGAGGATTTACAAAGTGAAAGGGGCTAGAATAAAGGTTAGAGAAAAAAGAGTTAGAATAAAGGACCTGAATACCCTGAGGGGAGAGGTGGCTAAGGCCCTTATTGTATTCAAGAAGTCTGAAGCACAGCAGGTGGGAAAGAGATGCACTGTAATGCAGTCAGGTTGTACATTTTATTTCCTTGTATTCTTAATTTTAAATAGTATCTCATAAATAAACTCTGCTTTGATTATTTAGTTAAGAGGCTCCTTAATATTTTGCTTATCAATTTGGGAGTGGAGCAGTGCCGGGGGAACTTTATAAACGGCCCACATTAAATTAATAGCAGTCAGATAGCCAGTTAGTCAACAGTCTCCAGATTAGTCCTCCAGTCAGATTAGCCCCCCAAATTAGGCTAGTCATCAAAAATATTTCTACACATTTAATGGCGACCACGGCAGGACTTACGGTCCAATTATAATTTTTCTAAACTTATCATTTTTCATATAAAGTTATAATTTTCATAAGCACAATTATATATAATTTTCCAAATTAGATATAGCAAATAATTAATTTTTTTTTACAAATCTTTACTCTAAAGAAACTTAAATTTTACTGGAGGCAGACATTAACATATATATATGTGTGTATATACATATATATGTTCAGAAGAATGAATATAAGTAAATACAAAATTATAAATATAAAGTAGTTAAAGAATGAAGACACTAGCAATTAAAAATTACAAGGCTATTAGCAGTGAATTATTGAATCCTATGAATTAAGACAATTGAGATTGAAGAGTCCTGAGAGAGAATAGAGTTTGAGTTAATTGGAGAGAATTGTGTGTGTGTGTGTGTGTGTATTTGTCATTTCTGAATATATTACAGAATACACTGACTAGACTACCATTGAGCCTGGAGAGAAAGGGTAAGTAGTGTATAGGTGTCTCCAGGTGTACCTTTTAGCCCTGACTCACTGTATTCAGCACATGCACCACATACTTCATCCTCTATTACATCAAATTCAACAACATGTCCTATCTTTTAATCAAAAAAGCATCTTTAACTACATCTGCTGCTTTATCCACTTGTGATGGGAAGATTTCAGTTTCTCAATTAATTGATCATACAAATCTCTCAGTGTTTATGGACAATTCAGTTTCCTGCTATATTGTCTACAAGAATAACCATTTAAAACTGCTGTGAAATTGACTTACCAGGCACTACTTTGACTATATCAATATTTGCAGGTAGCACCAATGTTTCTGCTATCAAATGAAGCTATGTATTTTGTTACCACTACCATTGCTTAACAAATTGCCAAGCAACCTTATATGATGCAAAAAATAATTTAGTTGCCACAGGAATTTTGTTTTTTGCTGAATAGATTCATATGATTTTTTTTTCTGGAAAAAATCCTGTTGCTTTGACAGTGGATTTTTTTTTTGGTAAGGCTATTGGGGTTAAGTGACTTGCCCAGGGTCACACAGCTAGTCAGTATCAAGGGTCTGAAGCCGGATTTGAACTCAGGTCCTCCTGAATCCAAGGCTGGTGCTCTATCCACTGTGCCACCTAGCTGCCCCAACAGTAGATTTTGCATTCCCATTTCCAAGATGTTTCCCTTTATTGGATTCCATGCTATTTGCAGGTAAAACATTCATACAAAGAAAATGCAGTAATTTTTACTCAATATCAGTAATTATGAGTCTTTTTAACTTCTAATTTTTTATTCTTTTCTTTTTAAGTTTTGAGTTCCAGATCTCTCCTTCCCTCCCACCCCTCCCTCACCCACTGAAGAGGCAATCAGTATATCAATTAAACATGTGAAATCATGTAAAACATATTTCCATATTAGTCATATTACAAAAATAAATTTCAAAAATTAAAGTGAGAAAATTATACTTCAATTTGCACTTAGAATTCACCAGTTCTCCCTCTGGAGGTAGATAGCATTTTATATCATGAGTCTTTTGGAATTGTTTTGGTTCACCGTATTGATCAGAGTAGCCAAGTCTTTCACAGTTGATCATCATCACAATATTGCTATTACATGATTGTAATGTATAACCTATATCAAATTGCTTACTGGCTTCAGGAGCAGGGAGGGAAAGGAAGGTGAGAGAAAAATTTGGAACTCAAAAAATATCTTTACATGTAATTGAGAAAAATTAAAATAAATAAATAATAATTTAAAAGCAACAGCAACAGCAAACCAGACAAACAAACAAAAACCCCAAAAAGCCCCAACCCAATATTACTGTTGCTATGCATCATGATCTCCTGTTTGTCACTTCACTTTGCATCAGTTCATTTAAGTCTTTCCAGGTTTTTCTGACGCCACTCACCTCATCATTTTTTTTTTTTTTGGTGGGGCAATGAGGGTTAAGTGACTTGCCCAGGGTCACACAGCTAGTAAGTGTCAAGTGTCTGAGGCTGGATTTGAACTCAGGTCCTCCTGAATCTAGGGCTGGTGCTTTATCCACTGCGCCATCTAGCTGCCCCACACCTCATCATTTTTTATAGCACAATAGTACTCCATCATAATCATATACTATAACTTGTTTACCCATTCCTCAATTGATGAGTATTTTTGTGCCTCTTTTACCAAACTGTCAATAATCTTTCCAAAATTTTCTTGCATCACTCTCATTTCTTTTCTCAATTTTTCCTCTACCACTCATCTCTTTCTTTAACTCTTCTAGGAACTCTTGCTGGGTTTAGATCCAATTGGCATTTTCTTTGAGGCTTTGCTTGTAGCTGTTTTTATGTTGTTGTCTTTTTTTTTTTTTTTTTGGCGGGGCAATGGGGGTTAAGTGACTTGCCCAGGGTCACACAGCTAGTAAGTGTCAACTGTCTGAGGCTGGATTTGAACTCAGGTACTCCTGAATCCAGGGCCAGTGCTTTATCCACTGCGCCACCTAGCCGCCCCATGTTGTTGTCTTCTAAGTTTATGCCTTGGTCTTCCCTGCCACTGTAGTAGTTTTTGATGGTCAAGTTCTTTTGTTGCTGTTGTTTCCTCATTTCTCCAGCCCATTTCTTCACTTTAAACTTTATGTTTAAGTTGAGGGCACCTAGGTGGTGCAGAGGATAGAGCACTGGCCCTGAAGTTGGGAGGACCTGAATTCAAATCTCACCTCAGACACTATCTGTGTGACCCTGGGCAAGTCATTTACCCCCAATTGCCTTAAGCATCCAGAGCCATCTCCATTGTCCTGATAACATATCTTGCCATTGAACCCAGATGGCTCTGGAGGAGAAAGTAAGGCTGGTGTCTTTGCATAGCCCTTCTTCACTTAAATTCAATTCAGTGAAAGTCATGATATCTGTTGTGGTTCTTTTTGGGAACAAAGGACAAACAACAACAATATGTTAAAGTTGGGCTCTGCTTACTTAGGGAAGGGGAGGCACTGTGCCAAGCTTTAGGCTTTTTTTGTGCTGCTGTTTTCAGTGCTAGTTCTGGGATTCCACAAGTTTTCAGTGCTTCTAAGGTGGTATTATCCTGGAAGAGGTGTGGTCACTACTCTCCTGGTCTGTGCTCTGGTACTTACCCAGGAAGGGCTTCTGCTCCCCTGCAACTATAAGTGCTGGTGCTTGTCTTTGCTTTGAAACTGTGACCAGGCCCCCTGCTCCCTTGTGACTGATCACAAGTGGTCTTCTCCTCCCTGGAACTGTGATACAAAATGGCTTATGGGTAATAAAGTTGCTATTCAGTGCCAGCCATACCCAGTGCTAGTAAAGGGTCTCCTGTAATCTCTCATCCAACCAATAGGATGTATATTGAGGCATATCTTTTTCTTCCTTTATTTTTCTTGCCTTTTGTGCCTTTGAAACATGGCTAATGCAAGAATGATTTGTATGACTTCATATGTATACTGGGTATTGCCTTTCTTGCCTTCTTTTTTTGGGGGGGGGGCAATGAGGGTTAAGTGACTTGCCCAGGGTCACACAGCTAGTGTCAAGTGTCTGAGGCTGGATTTGAACTCAGGTACTCCTGAGTCCAAGGACAGTGCTTTATCCACTGCCCCACCTAGCTGCCCCACTTTCTTGCCTTCTTAATGGATGGGGCAAGGGATAAAGGGAGGGAGAAAATTTGGAACCAAAAATGAAAGTTTGTTGGCCTGACTAGATTTGAATGTTCTATGTTACTGCTACTTAAACAGTCTCTGTGGTCTGTAGTTGTACTTTTCTCATCTGCTCCAATGAGGTTTTTGTTTGTTTGTTTTTGAGGGGGGGAGGGCAATGAGGGTTAAGTGACTTGCTTAGGGTCACACAGCTAGTAAGTGTCAAATGTCTGAGGTTGGATTTGAACTCATGTCCTCCTGAATCCAGGACCAGTGCTTTATCCAATGTGCCATCTAGCTACCCTTCCAATGAGTTTTCTCTTCAAACAGCACATGATTATATTATTTTATTTTTTAAAGCAAGAGATAATTAAAATTTTTAAAGAATTAAATTTAGGGCAGCTAGGTGGCACAGTGGATAAAGCACCGGCCTCAGATTCAGGAGGACCTGAGTCCAAATCGGGCCTCTGACACTTGACACTTACTAACTGTGTGACCCTGGGCAAGTTACTTAACCCTCATAGCCCTGCAGAAAAAGAAAAAGAAAAAAGAAAAAAAAAATGTAATTTTTGAAAATTCCCAATTGTAATATGTAGCCATTTTTAGAATTGTTTCCATTTTTGAAGGTTACAGGTTTTGGAAACTAGCTTGTAACATTGAACCTACCCAAGTGAATGGTGTTTTAGAAATATATAAACCATGGACACTTATCCCAATTCCCACTTCCACTGACAAGTTGGGTTCTCAGAACTTGGTTGCAGCTTGCTCTTCTCTGTCTGTCTGTCTCCCTCTTTCTGTCTCTGATCTAGGGGTATGTACTTCTGAGAGTTTGGAGTGCCATTGGCTCAGCCCTCACTGGTATGCTTCACCACAAAGATTATGAGTTGAGAATCAATTTAGTCAGCTAGCTCTAAGTAACTTTAGAGAGGGGCATTTACTAATGTGGCACAATAAGAACAATGGGTACAAAACATCACACCAAAAGTCTGGGACACATTCTCCCACAAGGACATACAGAGTCCAGGAGAAAGTGGTCTCACAAAGAGAGAGCACATGTAGAAAAGGGGTAACGCACAATTCCTGGTGTCTGGAAGAGGTTCCCCTTGGCCATGGTATAGTTTGGATTTTATTGGTCCATTGTGGATCCATGAATCTATGCTTATTCTGTCTTTGGCTCCCAATGTAGATATTACCATGGAAGCTTACATAAAGATAGATGCATGTGATGATAGAGAATATCACAAAAGCGCTGACTTATCTAACTCAGAAGTGGAATCTGAGAAGTTTAGCTTAAATTTAGCACCTTCCTTCTTCTCATGACTTTTTTTGGGGAGGCGGCGGGACAATGAGGGTTAAGTGACTTGCCCAGGGTCACACTGCTAGTATCAAGTGTCTGAGGCTGGATTTGAACTCAGGTCCTCCTGAATCCAGGGCCAGTGCTCTATCACTGCGCCACCCAGCTGCTCCCCTTCTTATGACTTTTTATCCTGTTTCTCAGTTATATTCACAGCGTGTTTGCTTATCATCTCTCCCATTAGACTGAGCCCCTTGAAGGCAGGAATCATCTTTTAGCTCTTTTTGTGTCCCCAGCCCTTAGCACAGGGCCTGGCATATAGTTGGCACTTTACAGTGTTTGATGATTGACTCGTTACTCTCCAATGTTTAAAGAATGGAAGGCTTGGTTGAGGGAGATGCTCCACAAGAGGACATGTATTTCCATTAGGAGAATGTGATGTGGTAGAGATAGATCAAGTATTATTAAGCACTAACTGTGTGTCAGGTAGTGTGCCAAGGACTGGGAACACAACTTTTTTGTTTTTTGTTTTTGTTTTTGGCCAGGCAATGAGAGTTAAGTGACTTGCCCAGGGTCACACAGCTAGTAAGTATCAAGTATCTGAGGCCGGATTTGAACTCAGGTCCTCCTGAATCCAGGGTTGGTGCTTTATCCACTGCACCACTTAGCTGCCGCCATAGCTTTTACAAAAAGCATATTTATGAAGGGTTTTTTACTGACTGGGACTAGTTGTAGAGTACACACGCACTCTTCACAGTCTAAGGTTCTCCCTTTTGATTTCATCCCAACTCTCCCAGAAGAAGTTTCCTATCATCTGCACATGCAAAGGTTATGTCAAACACATGTAGAGGTTATATCAATCCGGGTGATGGGATCTGTGCATGGCCTCAGACTATGGCTGGACTTTTAAAGAGAAGCACAGACCAGAGAAAAGACATTGGCCAGTTCCTCCTGGAAGCTGAGATCATCAAAGCAGAACAGCTGAAGGTTCATGATGTCTAAAATGAGCATAAATGAGTATTTCTTGAATAGTTTCGTTCTCCAAGCCAATCTGGCCACCTCGTGAGAAATGAGAATCTGCAGTAAATGGACTTTTCCTTTATTTAATTACTCAAAGTTCCGTTCACATCTGCACAATTACAGAAAATAAGTCTGAAGGCTAGTAATACATAAGAAAATTGCAGCGAGTTTAAAAACGAAGTCATTTATTCTTCCTAACACATTGCAATAGAAAACATGCTGTTTTGAGTAGCTGACTCTCTGTTGATGACTTTTCCTTTGATTTAAAATGTTTTTGTCGTATTAAGTCATGTGTGCTCTGACTTTTAAAAACCTGTCAAATGGGGCAGCTAGGTGGCGCAGTGGATAGAGCACCGTCCCTGGAGTCAGGAGTCCCTGAGTTCAAATCCAGACTCAGACACTTAACGCTTACTAGCTGTGTAACCCTGGGCAAGTCACTTGACCCCAATTGCCTCACAAAACAGGAATTATGGAAGTGATTGCATGTCTGGGACTATAACCATTGGGAGTTCATGGGTTGAAGACAATCTGACAGCCTTCTCAGCAGCCACTGAAGTATTTGGGAACTATTCTGGCTCTGTGCCAGGTCTGTTATCTACCCATTGGTCACTCTTGCTTCCTTTCTGATCTCTGTACATTGAATCTCAGGTCTCAGCAACCACTCTGAGGCTGGAAGTTCTTGGTATGCCTGCCATGGCTGACAAGAAACCTGTGCTGTGCTAGAAGCTAGGAAGTCTTTCTTGGGTTGGATCTGTATACATGTCCTGCAAACCTGAATCTTTCAAATCAGTTTCCACTGGGCTGCAGGGAAGCCAACTAAACTGGCTTTTTTGGGCAGCAGCCAAGCATGATCATACAGCCACACTGTGGGCAAGGAAATCCTGTACAAATGTTAAGGGCAAATTGGGTAGCATCTAATCTAGTATTGACTCTGTTACTTCTCTACTGAATAGCCTCCTGCCCAGAATGAACACAGGCTCCCCTGAAATTCCCCAAAGGGTGGAAAGATGACAACAGCCAAAGACCTAATTCCTGGTGAAAGAGGATGAGGTGAATCCTCAGCAGCTCTCTGTCCCATTTTGGTCCTGCCAGCCAACTATCGTCACCCTGGACATTGGGACAGGGGATAACTGAAGAGAAGGTAACAGACTCTGGAAGGAGCACTTTGGCTTTCAAGCAAGTAATACTTCTCCATTCAGCTGAAGATTTTTCAGTCCCTGCAAAGGCTCATTTGAACATCTGCAAATATACTTCATGAGCATCACAATAAGCATCAATCCCTAATCCAACCAGGATGATCATCCCAACATTGCAGGTACTCATCCCACATTACCATTACCATCACAGCCACATTGCCAGACATAGCATAGTGTGAAGAAGCACTTGACAGGTTGCTTAAATGCCAAGATCATAAGTAGCATATGTCATGGGAACATCCGTACTCTAAATAGAGCAAGAAATGAGCATACAACAGCAAACCGCACCACCACCCCCCACCTCAAATCACTGTGTATCACTAATGGGAGGGAAACAGTACTAATAGGCCCAATTCACAATGGTATATTCATAACATTAACACATAAACAAACATGAATAGCAAAGATAAAAAAGAAGAAAACAGATAATATGTAATATCTTTAATTTTTTTAATTTCAATTTTATTATTTATTTTTTAGCATTCATTTTTTAAAAAAATTTGAGTTTTGAGTTCTCTCCCTCCCCCCACCTCCCCTACCCACTGTTAAGGCAAGACATGTGATATCAATTATACGTGTGAAATCATGCAAAACATAAAATATGCAATAATATTTTATGTATGTCAGCATGTACCAGTGTATGCAGTTATATGCAAAGCACACATCACATGCAAAAGGATTCATGTTATCATCTATTGGCACAGAGAATAACTCCTCCTATTTCTCTCTCCTATGGCATCAACAGGTTGCCTGGGCCCAGTTCAGTACTACGCTTCTCTGCTGTTCTGTAGAACCTTAGAGCACTGGACAAATGTTTTGTAGTGATGGTGGTGGTGGTGGATGAGCAAGCTGGCTGATAGCACAGATGGGTCATCATCACCTTCAGACCTACCGTAACTCACAGTGCCAGAGCCAGTGGATGGCTCTGACTGGCTGTTGGAATTCTCAGACACCTGCATTCTCTACCTGAGGCATCTCCCCAGGTAAAGCCTGAGGAGGCTTCCCTCTGGGTTCAGCTCACCCAACCCCCATCCCCCAGCCAAGTCAGGATTGGGGTTGAGGCTCCCAGTGACTTTTTCATGTGACACATGACGCATCTTCTGAGCAAGTTCCCCGTGCCCCAGCAGGTGTTGACTGTCCATCCTCCTACTCACCATGGGGTCCCCCAACTCCACTATGGCTAGAACCCCCTCAGGAGAGTGCCCACTGTCACCACTCTTGGGGACTCCTCTGGAAGCCAGACAGCCACCCAGTTTTTCAAGTATCTGGCTTCTGTGAATGAGTCAAAGGGACTTTGATGGGACCATAGGGCTGATGCCTGGGGTGGAGCTTTTTGGACAATTTGAGTTTGGACCAGCCATGGAAATGGAATCAAGAAGGACAGGGGCTAGCTAGCTGGCTGGAGGCTGGCCTTCTCCCACTCCCCACTTGCCTGCTCTCGCCATTGCAGGGAGAGAAACCTCAGGCCTTAGGGCTCTTTGTAGAAAAGAAAAACCGATAGTCATGGGAAGGTAGAAACAGACACTGAAGACAAAGAAACAGAGACCCCGAGGGATGGAGATGAGGGGAGCTGAGACAGAATCAGTCACTCTAGTCCGGGAAGGATATGAGCAACAGGCACAGACTCAGAAACAGAAAACAGAGATGGAGACACCGAGAGTGAGGAGCTGTCCCTGCCCTTGTCTTCCAAGGTCTGCTCCTCCCTCCTGCCCCCCACTGGGATTAGAGCAGCCACCAGACCTTGAGGGGGAGGGCAGGGGTGGCCAAGGGTAATGAGCTTAGACCCTGTGACACAGCTAATCCCCGGTGGCAGATGACAGTGGTCACAGACCCAGGGCCACTGCTTGTCCCTCCCCAGACACTCCAAAAGAATCCAGGACACCGACCCTGAGCCTTTCCAGGCAGGATCATAAGACCATATATTTAGCCCAGAGAAAAGAGGTCACACAGGTAGAGATGGGCAGAACTGGATTCGGGTCCTTTGGCTGCCAAGCCTGGCATCATGCTTTCTCCCTGTTTGAATTGGGGATGGAGGTTACATGGACAATCCCAGAGCTGTTCCCCAAGCCTAATGCACCTTAGTAACAGCTAGGACACGGCTGTCCCAGGAACATGTGACCACAAGGTCCTTTGTTCCCTCTCTGCCTGCTGTGGGACCAGACAGTGACTCCGTGTTAGAACTTATGGGGTCTTCCGGCCCGAAGCCCCTGCCCTGAGCTGGGCCAGCTCCCACCCCCACCCCAGGTCCTGTATTCAGTCTCTGTGTGGTTTTCTCCTCCCTCTCCCATTCTCTGCCCACAGCTACCTTCTCACCCTCCTTCCACTGGACTTAAAAGATGTCGAGGGAGGAAGGAATCTGACCCTGGGAGGAACCCTGGGTGACGCCTGAGACTTGAAGGCTCTTCCTCTACTGAACTTGGACCTTCAGAACTGTCATCAGCTTGGATTAATTGGAAGGTCCTGGGGCCCCTTGAGTCCTGAGTGCTTGCCTAGTCCAGGCATCAGGGCCCATAGGCTGAAGGCCTGGGCTCCAGCCCCAGGCAGTGTCTCCCCATTCAGAACCTCATTTATCTCCTCTGTGAAATGGACAAAATCATCCTTGTCTTTGGTCCCTCCCCTCTGTTCCTCCTAAGGCTGGTAAACCTGAGGATGGGGAGGGTGCTCAACAGTTTGAGAAGCCTGAGGGAAGGTGCTAGCACAAGCTGGTCTTGGTGGGGGGGACACCTCCTGGCCCCCGTGATCCAGCCCTAGGGGTCCTACCTCAGACTCCCTCGGCAAAGGGCATTGGGAACCATTACCCTAACCCAGAGATATGGGGGGCATAGGTGAGAACAGAGAAACGGTCTCCCCTCCCCATTCTCCACTGCACATTCCATGAGAACCTTCTGTATGCAGGGAGCTATTCTGGGGGCTGGGTGGGCCAGGCCGGGCCCAAGGGTGCAATAGCTTCCTTCATACTCGGTCCAGCTGGTTTCTCTGCCTCAAGTCTTTCCCCATTCCAGTCCATGCTCCATTCAGCTGCCAAAATAGTCTTTGGAAAGCCCAGGGCTGCCCAGAGTGCCCTGTATTCAATAAAGGCCAGTGGTTCCCTATCACCTCCAGGATCAAATATGGAATCCTGTGTTTGGCTTTTATGCCCTTTCAGAAGTGGGCCCCTTCCTTCCTTTCTTTCTGAGCTTCTTAAACCCAACTCCTCTCTTTTCCCCAGTAACTGGTGGGGCCAGAGGAGGTGGCCTCCCCTCTCCTTTTCTGGGCTCACAGCTGGCTGGAGCTGAAATGGGCCCACATGCCAACAAGGGGGGTGTAATGAGTGGGCCATTGACCACATGGCTCAGAGGGGGTCCCTGGGAAGGACAGAAGCCCCTCCCACCCACCTGGCTTCCTTTTCCCAGGCATGTCTCCCTATCAGGACACCTGTTGTCCTATATCCTGGGCCCCACCCCAGCCCCAGGGGAGGTCTGTAGGGGGCAGATAAGTCACTAGCAGTAGGGATTGAGGGGTCTTATCAAGCCCAGGCAAGCCAGGAAGGCCCCACCCTCTAGCCCCTCCCCTCTCCTGGCCCACAGAGTACTTTGATCAGTGAGTCTTTGCCCAAGGGACGGAAGTTCTTGAGCAGCATCTGGTCCTGGCAGGAATTGGCAAGGTGCAGTGTAGGGAAAGTCTGAGCAGGCTTGTCACTGGCAGGCTCCTTATTGCCTTGTATAGAGTCCCAAGGGATGGCTGGATCCCAGGGAGAGACTGGGCATTCTGGTGTATCTGCTGGTCTGGGGGGAAAGAGTGAGAATGGAGGGGGGTTGTGCGGGTGGTGCACCATCTCAGTCAAGACTCTCAAGTTGGGTCCAGACAGCTCAGAAGCGTGGCCCCCCAATAGGAGGCTAGGACTTCCAAGGCCAACACCCTCTCCACACTCACGCACATGCTCAGTTTATATCACCTGTACCCATAGTCGCGCAGTTTGCACAGACTCTCTCTGTCTCGGTCTCTGCCTCTTCTCTGCCTGTCTCCTCCTTCCTCTCTCTCCACCCCACCCCCAAAGGTATCATAGCTCCTGAGACCTGCCCAGATGTGGGAGACTGAGTCCTATCCTCCAGCCCCTGGGGGTTTTGTCCAGGAGCTAGGAACACCCTGGAAGGTGGGAACGGGCTTTCCTCCCCACTGAGAAATCCACCCTGAGTCCTGTCAGCCCCTCCCTCCCTGGGCATGAGTACCCCAAAGAGCCAGTCCTGGGGGTGGGTGAAGAAGCCAGAAGAGCTTACTCTTTCTCTGGCAAAGCTCTTGGTCATCCGGTCCCCCTCCCTCCTCCTCCTCAGCTTCTTTCCCCTAAGATCTGAGCCTGAAGGGGAGGAGGGAAGCCCCCAAGTAACTCCACTCCCACAGGATCCCAGACATCCCCCCATTCTCTCAATGCCCCAGAGAAGGTTGGATTGGAGCCAAGTATCCCTGGCATTGGAACCCCAGCCTAGTGAGGAACTTCCCGACTTTGGGCCTATCTACATCCTCCCCCCTCCTATCTGCAGGGCCCCTCCTTAAGCCGGGCTCCAGGTGGGGCTGTAGATGCAGGGAGCTGAGAAGACAAGGTGGGGTGGGGCCAGGGCTTGGTGGACTAGAGAGAGGAGGACCTGGGGCCTCAAGGTAGTGCAGCACACCACCACCCAGCAACATCTAAGCCTACATGGCACTCCTTCCAGGATGCACAAGTGGCCCAGGGGCTGAGAACCAGAGGTGTGACTTTTCTGAGGAAGCCTAGGGTATGAGAATTGGAAGAGAATTCAAGCAGCCACTGAGGGTCCACTGGGGATTAGAGCAGCCACCAGACCTTGAGGGGCAGGGCAGGGGTGGCCAAGGGTAATGAGCTTAGACCCTGTGACACAGCTAATGCACCAAAGAAACCCCACCATAGCCTCCCTGACAAGGAATCATCCAGCCTCTGCTTGAAGTCCAAGGACGCTGAGCTCACTACCTTTCCAGGCAATCTACACCACAATGGGATGGTGCTAATGTCTAGGAATTACATTAGTGTTCTGTCATCCAGGCAGATTCAGCCTCCACCACTTAGCCCTGGCCCTGCCCTCTCTGACCAAGCACACGGAGGCTGATCTCTCCTCCACATGAGAGCCATACTGGATAGCTCTCATGTCCTCCCTGAACCTTTGCTTCTCCAGAATAAGCACCCCCACTTCCTCCAACTAATCTGCCCTGCTCCCAACATATGACATCGATCCAAGGCTCCTTCCCCAGTCTTGCCGCCTCCTCCGGACCCTCTCCAGCTGATCAGTGTCTTTCTTGAACTGTGGTGCCCAAATCTGAACATAGTAGATATTCTAGGTGGGGTCTGACCAGGGCAGAGTAGAGATGAGGACACCGAGACTCATAAAGGGAAGTGACTGGACCAGGGAGTTATTTACTTACTTACTACATGCCAGTAGGGATTTTGAAGCTAAGACTCTCTTGGCTGCAAGTCCAAAGTTCAATTAACTGCACCACCTTGCCTCAGTTGTTGAGTAATTGGAAGCCAGCCTGGGGACAGAGCCCAGTGTTCGTGATGGGCATTACCATCCCTGTCAGCAGAAAGGAAGGGAAGACAGGAAGACAGGCCCCCAGGAATGCAATAGTGCCCCAAGGAAATCACCCCGAGCACTTCTTCTCCAGATGGATGCTGGGGGCTTGGCATGGGACTCGGCACGGATGTCCAACTACTGACCCATGGGACACATCATTGAGTCAACGGAGAAGAGAGGCTGGGAGCAGAGTAGCAGGAAGTGAATTAGCCTGGGGGAATCCTTGGACCACATGAGGGGAAGGACTTCCCTTTTTCTCCCTAGCTCTTCTGGGGTTCCTTCCTCTGCTTCTGCTCTTGTAGCCAATCCATTACCAAGTTTTGCCACTTCAACTTCCATACTGGCTCCCCACACCTACCTCTGGCCCTAGACTATTGCAAAAGCCTCCAAAGAGAGCTCCATGAGTCTACTTTCTCCCAAATCCCATCTAACCTTCATGCTGATGACCATCCTTTCTTGCATGGACAACTTTTCGGTTGAAAAGGCTCAGGGGCAGCTGGGTGGCACTGCAGTGGATAAAGTACTGGCCCTGAATTCAGGAGGACCTGAGTTCAAATCCGACCCCAGACACTTGACACTTATTAGCTGTGTGACCCTGAGCGAGTCACTTAACCCCAACTGCCTCACCAAAAAAAAAGAAAGAAAGAAAAAAGAAAAGACTTCAGACAATCCCAAAGGACTATTGATGAAAGATACTATCTACCTCCAAAGAAAGAACTGATTTTAATGGAACACAGACTGAAGCATGCTATTTTTCACTTTCTTTCATTTTTTCCTTTTAATCAGGTTTTCTTGTACAAAATGACAAATATGGTAACGTTTTACACAATCATACATGTATAACCCATATCTGATTGCCGCCTGAGGGAGGGAGAGGGAGGGAGGGAAAGAGGGATAAAAACCGGAACCCCAAACTATAAATAAAAATGTTTATTACAAATAAAAAAAAGAGAAGGCTTCAGGTGACTTCCTAGGACTTGCTAAGTCAAAATGTCCCTAAAGCTTAGCACAGTGCCTGGTACATTGTTTATTGATTGATTGAAAAATCAAAACAGGGCTGCCTCAAGAGGAGGCAATGAGTTCCTCCAAGCAGAGGAGGGATAACCACATGGTAGGGTTGTTGAAGTGGACAGTCTTGTTGAATTCTGGGGCA
Source organism: Dromiciops gliroides (assembly GCF_019393635.1). Taxonomy (NCBI): domain Eukaryota; kingdom Metazoa; phylum Chordata; class Mammalia; order Microbiotheria; family Microbiotheriidae; genus Dromiciops; species Dromiciops gliroides. The sequence goes on from NC_057864.1 coordinate 33,588,428, forward strand.
GATGGGATGCTAGTGGGGACCCTTCCAATGTTCAAATTATAAGAGTTCTGAGACTCTGATCCTGAAATCAAAATACAGACTCCTGTTTGGCATTGAAACGCTTCATTCCCTACCATGTGCACGAACTCTGAAATTCCCTTCTTCAATCATAATCTGCCTTGCAAACCCCAAACCATGATCTTGGCTGCACCATGAGCTCCAACCTCACTACCCCTGAGTTCTTTCCCAAGCCATCATCCCTGAACTGGCTACAGTGTCCTCCCTTCCCCATCCTGACCCTTTGGCAAATCAGTTCAACTCTCCATTATCTCCTGCTTTGGAGTCCCTTGCCCCCTCACCCTATTGCCGATCTTGCCCAGCCAAGCTTGAGTCTTAAATCACTTCCACCACCTCATGTACTGCTGAATTAAGCTGGAGAAAAGCATGAAGCCATTCTGACTGGATCTACCACAAATTTATGTTATGCAACCTCAACTGGGCTCTCGCTGCTGCAAGGTAATCCTTTTGTTCCTCTCCAATCGACTCACTATCCCACTCACCACAGTGGCTCTTTCAAACCTTTTCATCCCTCCTCAAACTTCCCCTTCCCCCACCTTCTTTCCCAGCTAAGAAATTTGCCTCATTAAGAAAAAAGATGAGTCCTTCCCCAAGAGCCCATCTATCTCATCTCTTGTTACTCATATGCCACTATCTCCTCTTTCATCTCCATCTCGCTTGAAGGGGCGTTCCTTCTCCTTTCCAAGGAGAAACACAAACAATCCCATTCCACCCCATCTCCTCCAACAGATTGCCTTCTGTCATCTCCATTCTCTCACTTATTGTCACTCTCTGCTGGTCTATTGACTGTTTCCCTATAAACATGCCCATGTCACCCCCCTTCTCAAGAAACCCTCACCGATCCAGCCCCACTATCATCCATTATATCTTCTGCCATTTGTAGCTCAACTCCTCAAGAAGACTAGGCTACAGTCATTGACTCCACGGCTTTTCCTCTCTCTTTGAACACTTTTAATAGTTACTTCCTGATTTCTGACCTCTTGATTCAACCAAAACTCCTTGTTCCAAAGTTAGCAACCTCTCAAATTGATTTTTCTTTTTTTTCTTTTTTTTTAAATTAATAAAGTATTTTATTTTTTTCCCGTTACATGTAAAGATAGTTCTCAACTTTTGTTTATACAAGCTTTCCAATTTCAGATTTTTCTCCCTCCCTCCCCTCCCTCCCCTCCCTCCCCCCCCCCCCTAGACAGCTGGTAATCTGATATAGGTTATATATATATATATATATATATATATATATATATATATATATATATATACACACACACACACACATAATAACATTAATCCTATTTCTGCATTAGTCATGTTATAAGAGAAAAAATCAGAGCAATGATGAAAAACCTCAAAATAGAAAAAAACAACAGCACCAAAAACAAAAGAAATAGTATGGTTCATTCAGCATCTATACTCCACAGTTCTTTCTTCTTTTTTTTTTCTTGGATTTGGAGATCCTCTTCTATCATGAGTTCCCTGGAACTCTTCTATACCATTGCATTGGTGAGAAGAATATAGTCCATCACAGTAGATCAACACTCAATGTTGATGATACTGTGTACAATGTTCTTCTGGTTCTGCTCATCTCACTCATCATCAACCCACGCAAGACCCTCCAGGTTTCTCTGAACTCCTCCTGCTCATCATTTCTTACAGCACAATAGTATTCCATTGTATTCATATACCACAACTTGTCCAGCCATTCCCCAATTGATGGGCACCCCCTCAACTTCCAATTCCTTGCCACCACGTAAAGAGCAGCTATAAATATTTTTGTACATGTGGGTCCCTTTCCCCTTTCCATGATTTCTTTGGGGAAAAGACCTAATTGTGGTATTGCTGGGTCAAAGGGTATGCACAGCTTTATCACCCTTTGGGCATAATTCCAAATTGCTCTCCAGAATGGTTGGATCAGTTCACAGCTCCACCAACAATGCATTAGTGTTCCAATTTTTCCACAGCTTCTCCAACATCAAATTGATTTTTCTTAAGCACAGGTCTGACCACTTAATAACTCTAGTGACTCCCTATCACCTCCTAGGTCAAATAGAAAAATCTTCTGTTTGGATTTTTTTTTTTTGCTTGGGGCAATGAGGGTTAAACCCAGGGTCACACAGTTAGTAAGTGTCAAGTGTCTGAGGCCGGATTTGAACTCAGGTCTTCCTGAATCCAGGCCAGTGCTTTATCCACTTTGACACCTAGCTGTCCCCTGTTTGGCTTTTAAAGCCCTCCCTAGACCAATACCTTCCTACCTTCCCAGGCTTCTTGGAATATATCCCACCCACTGCCACCACTACATGCTTGGTTGTCTCGTGATGCCAGTCTTCTCAGTCTCTAGCACTAGACACTCTACCAACTCCGGGTATTTTCCCTGGCTGTACCCCGTGCCTGGATGGCTCTCTCCACTCATCATGGCTGTCTCCTGGCTTCCTTCAAGTTCCAGATAAAATGCCACCTCCAGAAAACCTTTCCTGATCTCCCTGAAGTCTAGTATCTTCTGTTAATTATTTCCAATTAAACCTGTATGTAGCTTTTGTGTACATAGTTACCTGCATGTCATCTCCTCTCTTAGACTGTAAGTTCCTTGAAGGCAGGGATTATCTTCTGCCTTTCTTTATCTACCCAGCACTTAGTACAGAGCCTGGAACATAGTAGGTGCTTAATGTTTATTGTCTAAAGGACTGACCCATTGCTTCCCTTGCTTTCCAGTCTTTTCTTTTGTTGTTTTTTTAATAGAATTTTATTTTCCAAAATATATGTAAAAACAAATTTTAACATCAATTTTTTAAAAAAATTGTTCCAACTTCTCTTGCTCCTCCATTCCCACCCCCCACCCACTAGAACTCAAGCATTTCAAAATAAGTTATACATGAGTAGTCATGGAAAACATTCCCACATTAGCTAGGTTGTGAGCGAAAACAGTCAAAAAACTTCCCAAACTTCAGACTGAGGAATTGTCAAAGAGAAAAAAAATTTTTTTTCTTTTGTTGTTGTTGTTTTTGTTGTTGTTTTTGCAGGGCAATGAGGGTTAAGTGACTTGCCCAGGGTCACACAGCTAGCAAGTGTCAAGTGTCTGAGGCCTGATTTGAACTCAGGTCCTTCTTAATCCAGGGCCGGTGCTTTATCCACTGTGTCACCTAGCTGTCCCCATCCTTCCTTTTCAAAGAGGACCAGTGATATCACAGGCTGATGTTTTGACTAATAGCTGAATTGGATTTAAATGAGGCAGAGTTGCCCACAAAGTCCAAAGTCATCAGCCTTCCTCTCTCTTCCAGATATGTCAAAGTCCAGTGGAAAGACAAAAGTCAAGATGACTGCTAGGATGCAGTGGGTGACCTTGGTGTCTCCGATGTCTGACCAAGCGCTAAGTGCTCTACAGCACCCGATTCATCCACCTTCATGGCCCATTCCCCTGAGAGAAGTCTTTATTCACAGGCTTGGGGCATATACCTCTCCCCCCAACTCAAGTTGGGTTTGAGACCTGGCAGTTACCTTCAACCTGGTTTAACCCATCTGAGGAGCTGCTTTTACTGGGGTGTGGCTGCTGCCCTCACTACAGCCTCTAGGCACCACAAGTGAGAAGTGGTGACCAAGTGAAGTATGGTGCAGTCACCACCTCTCTGTCGGGTCTTCTTGCTGTTCCTCACCCACCAAGCTTTATGCCTTTCTCCTGACAGTCTCCCATGCCTGGAATTAGGTTTTTCCAGTCTCTTGAGCCTCAGGAGAATTCTCAGTGGCCTTTAAGGCTCAGCTCAATTACAACCTCTTGTGTGAGGGCCACTTTTCCAGATTCCCCCCTAACTGCTGGTGCCCTCCTCAAAAACTACCTGGCATTTATTGTATCTGATAGGTGTAGGTGTTGCTTCTCCCATTCAAATATAAGCTACCTGAGGGCAGGCACTGTTTCATTTCTCTCTGTCCACCCACCACCACCAGCACCACCACCACAGGGCCTGGCACAGTATAGTCAATTACACAAGAGAGTGGTATACTCCAAATGTGTTGTAAGACATGACTAAGGATCTGTGTAAACAGGCAGGTCAGCCCCGGAGCAAGATTGAAGGAAAGCAGCAGGATTGACAAAGGCTGAGGAAGGTAGGCCTCTAGTGCCCTGGGCACACCCCCTAGGGTGGATCCCCATCAATGGGAGTTCATGGAGGAGACTCACCTAGTCTGTGACCTCTAAAGGGACAAGGCCACAGGGACCAGGAAGGGAAGAACTGATGTCTGCCTCAGCACCGAACACCCCATAATGATAATCCCTCCAGTCCTCTATTTCCCTGTTTAGCAACTCTACACCTCCCTCCACTCCCCAAGGCTAACACTCTCCCCATAACACCTTCCTCTTAACATGCTCCCCCTTACCCTTACTATCCCCCCACTGCCTCACCTAAGGCTAAATCCTCTCCCACAACTAGTGGCCCTCCCTCAGAACTAATTCCCCATCTGTCCACTCCCAGACTCAGAAGCTCCCAGCAGCTCCCTCAATACCAGGGGCAACTCCCTCCCCTCCTGCTGGGCTACTAGTTCTTTGGGCTCCCCATACTCTGCCCTCACCCCAACCCCAGGCCAATGGCCGATTGCTATTAGTCCTATAACGGCTGTTTCCCTGGGGAAGAAGCTAGACTCTCTACTATTTCTGAGCAAGAAGCACAAGTATATCTCTTCCCTGCCTGGTGCTTCAGTTTCCTCAAAAGTGTGAGCAGACACTTAACCCCCATTGCCCTGTAAAAAAAAAAAAAAAGTGTGAGAGGCGAGATTCTATTCCACCCCAAGCCGGCACTCCTGATTGATTTCCTATGGGAAATTTTGCAGGAGAAGGAAAATAACTGTGGGGTTACCACTCCATCTAGGGCCAGAACTAACCCCTGAGGGGAGACAGTGGCCCGCGGGCCCTTCCAGGAAGGTGGGGCTCCTGCTTCCCCTACAAGCCCAGGGGCTGAAAGAAGGGAGGAACTACCCAACCCACTTGTGGGGAGGAGAAGAGGAGCTGTGTCTGAGCAGGAGGGAAGGAGAGGCGGGGCATGGCCCAGGCCCCAGAGCTATGCCCTGGCACACACCCCTGCACGCCTTCTAAAGCCAAGCCTTAACCTACCTAGACTTACACACAACACACACACACACACACACACACACCCACACACACACAACCCCTCAGTTTATTTCATAGTCTAAGCCTCTCTACGACCTTTCATTTTCTGATTAGGAGTTGAGGAATTTCAGGCCAGAGAGAGGACTTCTTGTAAATCAACCAGCAAATTAGTGGTCAAGTTGGGATAAAAATTCGGGGCTCCGGACAGTCTGACTGTACCTCTCTCATTTTCCTCACACAGTCTAGAGTCAATTTAGCAAGCACCTCATAATTCGTATTTCTGTAGCCTGGAGGTTTGGAAGTATCTTCCTTCCTGCCCCTGGGGGAAGGAAATGGGTCAGGTTTAAGGGCCTGAGTTCTCAAGTTAGGAGACTCCTGAGAGGAACAATGATTGGCACAGGGTCATACACCTAGGAGTGGATTTGAACCAGTCTGACATAAGACCAGGATCCTGTACTCAGTGGGGCCCTGAGGCAGGATGAGGGAGCTCTGAAGTGTTGTGGACTTAACACCACTCTACCTTCACTCCAGGTCATGACTGGTGAATGCCACGGGGCACCTTGGGGGAAGGGGAGGAGAAATGCAGTTGGTCTTCGGAGAGAAGTCACCTCTGACCTCCCCACCTCAAACGTGGGCCCCTTCCTCACACAGCAGCCCCCTTCCTTTCGGCTGCCAGGCAGACTACAGCCCAGGCCAGTGTGGGAACAACGGGCTACCATTCCCTTAGACCTGGCCAAAGAGGCCCCCATGAGTTCCAGTTGCTTTGCGGAGAAGGGGAGGGAGAACACAGAGGGGATCAGCAGGGCTGCCCCACCTTCCCGCCTGCCAGGCCCAAAGGGAACCAGCTGTTGGCTTCTCCACCCTCGGGGCCCTAGGCCTCTGGGGTGGGGGGCAAACAGTGCTCCAATCCAGACTACAAGGTCGAGGGGCTAAGGCCCGGGCTCCTGGGCCAACTCCCAGAGGCACTTGGGAAGGATCAATCTTCTGGACGCTCAACCCCGGAGGGGCGGCGGTGGAGGCTGGTAACCTTATTCCTTGGGAGGAGGAGCCTGGGGGAGACAGACGGACGGGCGGCGGGGGCGGGAGAGGGGGAGAAAGGGGATGGGTTAGGGGGGCGGGCCGGGGAGCTGAGCGGGGGAGGGGCTTGGCTTGGGGCCCCGAAGCCGTCTCGGTTCTCCTCAAACCTTGCACCAAACTCCGGGCCCCCGCCTCCCTCCCGCCCCCCCCAACACACAAAACACAACAAGCTCGGGAGAAGCCTTGGAGCAGAGCACTCGGGGAGACGGACACCACAGCAGCCTCCGCCTGGGCCAGGCTGATGCAAACTTTCCTTAAGAAATCCACCTGGACATCCCGCGGCCAGCCGCTCTGGGGGCTCGAGCGAGGAAGGACGAGGACCAAGGAGCACGGTAAAGGGAGATGAAGGGATCGAGGGAAGCGTGTGTGTGTGTGTGTGTGTGTGTGTGTGTGTGTGTGTGTGTGTGTGTGTGTGTTGGCTGTCCCGGCGTCTGAGGCTCTGCCCGCCCGTGCCCGAGGCTGGCATCTGTGCCTGTCTCTCTGGGTTGTGTCTTCCTCCGTGTTGTGTGTGTGTGTGTGTGTGTGTGTGTGTGTGTGCGTGCGCGCGCGCTCGCGCGCGTCTCTGTGTGTGTGTGTCTGCACCGGGCCGTTTGTGCTGCTCTTGCCTCTGTGTCCTGCGTGTCTGTGGCTCGGTGTGTGCCGGGGTTCTCTCGGTGTCGTGTGAGTGAGGACAGCGGTGTTTCCTGCAACGCCGCCTCCCCCCCCCGCCCCGGTGCGTGTGTGCGGGTGTGTGCGTGCCCGCCTGTAACCAATGTGTCTGTGGATGATGCTGGATGCCCAAGATGTGGGTACCTGTGCGTCTCAGAGCGCGTTGTGGGCTCTGTGTGCAAGTGTATTCGAAAGGACGCGTGTGTGCGTGCTCCTCGTGCGTAGTGTGTGTGTGTGTGTGTGTGTTGTGTGTGTGTGGCCCCACGCAGTGCCCGTCTCCAAGGTTGCCGGGGGAGGGAGCAGCTGCCATCGCGTTTTCCGCGCCGGCGCCTACCGTTTCACTCTCTCTCTCGGGCATCTTTGGAGTCGGAAAGGGCAGGCGGGCGGCTGGCAGTGGGTGGGTGGGCGGGGGACTCTTGCCCCCTCTGAGAATACGTGTATGTGTGTGAGAGAGAGTGTGTGTATATGTGTGTGTGTGCGCGTGTGCTCGCGCAAGCTCTGTCGCGGTTCCTTCGCCTAGCACGGGTCGGGTGCCTGCCATCCCTAGCCCAGCCCAGCCCAGCCCGGCTCCCTCTCCGGAGTCCAGCGCCCAACTCTCTCCATCAATCTCCCCCGGCCTAGGGGGCTGTGGGCCCCCCCCTTCGTCCCCAGGCAGACCCACTAGCTCGATTTGCCCCTCAAGAGATATAGGCAGAGGGGACACTTGGAAGGCCGGATCAAAGTCAGGGCCAGGGACCAGGGCCAGGGCTGGGTCAGGATCAGGGTCGGGGTCAGGGCCAGGGTCAGGGTCAGGGTCAGGGTCCGGGGTCAGGGTCCGGGGTCAGGGTCCGGGCCCTCGCTTCCCGAAGCAGCCACAGGTGAGGGCGGGGAGCCTCTCGAGCTCCGCCCCTCCCTTCCTGTATCCCCCGCCCCTCCCTCCCTCTCCGTCTCCCCCTCGGGCTGGGGGCGGGGCGGGGCCGGCAGAGGTGGGCGGAGCAGCGGCGGCCCGGTACTTTCTCCACGGCATGTGCGGAGGCGGGCCCAGCCGCCGCTCCCACTCCAGCTGAGGAGGCCCACCACGTGGCGGCTGATGTAACCCCGGCTCCCCCCGCGCCGCATTTAAAGGGGCAGCGCCCCGCCCCCCAGGAGCGGAGGTGCTGGGAACCCCCTCCCGTAGCACCCTGCGGACCCCCGCCCCGATTACCCCTGAGCCCCTTCTATCCCGGGGCCAGGCCTTCGCTGCCCGAAGAGCCGCGCCCCTCTGCTTGACAATCCTTAAAGGGGGCCGATCCCCCTGTCCCTGACCTCCTGGGCCGGGGAGTTTGCTCGTCTCATCCCCCACGCCACCAGCCCCCCCACCCCACTCCCCAAGGGTCCAGGCCAGGCTGGGCCCCCCGGGAAGGCCTAAAAGCCGATGAGAGGCTAGGGGATGAAAGAGAGGGCGGGGGGTGGGGATCGAAGGCGCGGGGCCAGGGAGGACAGACAAAGGGGGCTGCGGGGGCTGCACGGCTGCGGCAGCAGCAGCGGCTGCGGAGGCGGCCGGGCTGGGGCGGCGATGGTGAGCGGGCCGGGGGGGGGGGGCGGGGGGGGGCCGGCACGCCCACTCTGGCCGCCTTCCCTCCCAGAGAGCAGCCACCCAGCAGACCTCCAGGTAGGGAAACTGAGGGATTGCCTGAGCCTCAGCGGCCTTGAGGAAGCAGGTGTGTGTTTGGGGGTCGGCCTGGGGAAGACCTGGCCTCCTATGCCAGGCTCCGGAAAGGCTAACCCTGAGCAGGCACGAGCCTGGCACAGAAGAGATAGAAGGCCCTCTAGTCTTGGAGGATCAAAGGCAGGAGGGCTACCCGGGCAAGGGCCTCTCCTCTTCTGCCCATGCCAAGTGCCTGGGGTTGAGGTAAGCAGTGGCAGACTGGACCAGCCGCCAGAGGAAGGTCGAGATGGATTTGCATAGGAAAATCAGTTTCTCCCCTTCCCTTGAAGAGTAGAGGCTGAGAGAGGGAAGCTGCCCATTACCCAGGACAGGGTGGATATGGAACCAGGAGAGGCCCATAGCAAGTCTCCTGGCATCCAGGAGGGATCTCCCAGTGGTCAAAGGTTCAAACCCATCTAGCTCAAGGGAGAGAGGAGGATTTTCTTCCTCCGAGGCAGGGCCTCTTGGAATCTGGGACAGGCCCAACCTACATAGCCACTTGACTGCAGTTAGTTCCTTATAGCCCTGGGGTTGCTTTATCACACCTTATGGCCACACCAGGGTGGCAAAGTGGGTAGGGCACTGGACTAGGAATCAGGAAGGCCTGAGCAGAGACTTACTAACTTACAAACGTGTGGGATTCTAGACAAGTCAACTGACCTCTCTAGGCCTGTTTCCTGGAGAGAGAGAGAGGAGAGAGGAGGAGAGAGAGAGAGAGAGAGTGAGAGAGAGAGAGAGGAGAGAGAGAGAGAGAGAGAGAGAGAGAAGGAGAGAGAGAGAAGGAGAGAGAGAGTGAGGCGCTATCATGCCTCTGAAGGGGCTCATACAACTCTAATCTATGAGCCTGTGACCTCTAGCTCTCACTCTCTGGTGGCCCAGCCTTCTCGTGTGCTCCATCATCCTCAGTCTCCCAGGCTCCTCTTCTGCTCCCAAGGCTGGGCAGTACATTCCTGAGTGTCTGGGAACTCTGAAGGGGAAGATCACTGCTGAATCACCAGTCGGCCCCCATTCTAATCCCCTTCCCTCTTGGCAGGTGTGACATGGAAGGCCCTGGGAAGTGCCAGGCAGGGAAGGGCCCAGGTCAGGCAAGAGCCACAGCACAGGCAACCCTGGGCAGGGTTTGAGTGGAGGGTGGGAGGGGCTGCTGGTCTGAGCCACATCCCCCCAAGGGGAAGAATTAACAGTGATCCAGGCCACTAATAAAGGATTTGGCCATAAGCCCAGGTTTGGGTTTTGTGGGTTGTTGTTGTGTGTGTGTGTGTGTGTTTAAAAAAAATTTTCATAGAATTGGGCATCTGGAGAGTCGATAAACCTCCATCCATTGAGAGGAAAGGGCCCATGGGCCCTAGGTAGGGCTCTGGGGGCCCTTCTGCCTCTTCCAGTGCTTGTTTCTGTGATCAGGAGAGTCAGGAGAGAGATGCTCTGTGATGGGGGGGGGGCATGAAAGGGCAAGGTATGCTTCCAGGCTGGGCAGATGGAAAGCACGGGGCTGAGCAGGTGTGAGGTCAGGCTTCCAGAACTGTCCATTCTGTTCCACTCCAAAGCCTGGGTGGAGATCAGCCCAACTGAAGAGCAGTTTTCAGGCCCCAGGCCCATCACGCTCCCTTCCTTGACGTGGCCTGCCTGCCTCTTGTGCCCTCACTGCCCTCTGCCTTCTTGTGCTTTGTCTTTAGCTCTTGATGCCAGTGGCCTGACCCGAGCTGGAACCCAAGACCTCAAGTGCTGCCCGGGACTCCAGAGCCCCACCCCCACGGCAGCCTGATTCCCTGGGGCCACCATGGCAGTGAAGAATGTCAAAGCGATGCAGGTGAGGACCAAGACAGCAGCTGTGCCCACTCCTGGGCTTTCCCCGTTCTTGGGCTATTTGATGTGGGGTTTTCATGGCCAGCAGGCAAAACCCAGCAGAGAAGTCAAGCCCTTAGTGAGCAGGTCCTCCAGGGAACTTGGCTGCTTATGGCCCAGGCCAGTCGGGCAGGGAGGGGCCTCCTCAAAGGATCCAGGCATAAACAGTGACTGGGTGCCCCGGTTCTGGTGACATCTCTTCTCTCCATCTGCCAGAAAGGTAGCAAGGGCTGTAAGACGTGTCATTCTCTGTCCCTCCTTTGGGTCTGTGATAGGGCAAATTGCCTGATCTCTTGCTGCCTTGAACCCTGGTGTGGTCCCGGCTGTCAGCGATTGGACTTGGGGACCGGAAGAAAGTGGGTTAGAGCAGGTGTGAAGGGACAGCACCCAGGAGAGAGATGTGACAGAAACAGGCCGATGAGACCAGTCCCATAGCCACCCCTGCCTAGACCACATCCTCTGGGGCTATGGGCTATTTCTGGACTATCCTGGGCTTCAGACCCAGGTAGGGTAAGGAGGCCTCTGCAAACACTCTCCCTCCCCTTCTCCTCTGGTATTTGTTTTCTTCTGCTGCTTTCCCATCCAGTTAAAGATTGACCTTGGTGGGGGTGGGTGGGGTGGGGAGGGAGGATATGGCTTAAACTCAGGTTACCACTGAGGCTGCCCTGAAACTAAGAGTAGTCACTTGGTGACAGGCAGTCCCATCCTGGCCTTGGTTATGAGGGTTATGCCAGAGTGAGTCAGAGCTCTAGGGTACCAGGAGGCTCAGGCATGTGATGGCTTCTAGAATCTCTTCTCTGGGAGTTGACCTGATCTGTGGAGGTCCAGTGATCCTGGGGCCTCTGCTTAGCCTGGGGATCCCCAGCGGGGAAGAGGCTGTAGAGGTTAGGTACAGGAAAGAATACCTTTGGAGAAGGGAGCATGAAGCAGCCAGGGGCATCCCTGGGCCAGGGATCCCTGCTTCAGGCCGGCACTGGGTCGGTCACTGGGATGGGCCCTGGCTCCTGCCAGGGAGACCTTGTTGGTCTGCGACTGCTCGGAATCCCATTCCCAGCACCTCCCTCTCTGCCCAAGTTAGCCATCTGGGGCCCGGTTTTCTGCCCTCTGCCCTTCCCACATCTGGGCTCCCTGCGTCCAGCCTGGGTCCCAGGGATGGGAGGTCCCGCTGGGCGCCTCTCAGATTCTAATCCTGTCCTGGACTCCATCCCTCTGAGGATCCTGGGCAAACCTCTGCTCTCAGGCTTCCCATTTTGGACCTGGGGAGCTGTCCTTCCTCTCAGGTCTGTGCATCTCAGAGCAGAACTTGGCAGCCGCCCTGGAGCCCAAGCCAGCAGTCCCCTTCTGCCCCGGGTCGCTGGCTTGCTCTGCCCCGGCCTTCCCTGGCGAGGACAGCTCGGCCCACATCGTCCTCCTAGTTTTCCCCTGCTGCACACTGCAGCATTAGCCCGGGAGGCCCCTCCCAGGATCTGGATCCCAAGGGTGGGGGGGCCATCTCCAAAGTCCTCACAGTGGAAGGCTTTAGTCTCCACTCAGCAGCTGGAACCCATCCAAATGAGCGGGGTAAAGGGAGCACCCCTGCAGGCTGCCTCAGCGAAGGCTGAATCTCCTCTCAGTGTGGGAAGAGGGGAGCAATAGTCGATCCCTTAGCCATGGGCAGGAGCAGCCAGATCTGCTCCCTCTAGCGTATTCTCTGAAGGAGGACGATGGATATGAGTTGTGCTTCTGGCTCCCTGTGATCCAGGAGCCAGCATTCTGGGCCTTGGTTTCCCCGCTTGTGTCCTGAGAAGTCATTCTTCTGTGCCAGTGGGCACAGAGATGCTAACCCGAGCCGCAGGGAGGGATCGCTGCCCAGGCTCAGGAGGCTTTGAGGTCCCCACAGGTCCAGGAAGTCCCTGGCAGGGGCTCCGTATCTTTGGGCCACTCCCGTGGAGGCAGGGGGATGGTAAGAGTGGGCAGCTCTCAAGCATGTGTCTGTGCCTGAATCCCCACGTGCCCCCCTCCCCATACCGCCCAGCCCAGATGGGCTCTGCCAGGCTGGCTCGGCTCCCTCGCTCACGCCTCAGTGGCTCCCAGGACATGGGCTCCCGAGAGGCCAGCTGGCCATGGAGCCTCTCGGCAAGGGGAGCAGCTGGATAACTTGGGGGCAGATGCGGAGGGTGAGAGTGAATCAGAATGGAGGGGGGCCTAGTGAGAATACGAGGAGGCCCTTTCCCAGGCAGCACTTGGGGTGGGGGGTCGTGGCTCAGAACTGGAGAGTGGCGCTCCAGGGGCAGGGAGGGAGGTCAAGTCCATGGCTGGACCCTCCGGACAGAGAGGGCCGAGCTGGTGACTGAGGGTTCCATCTTCCGCTGTGTCCATTCCACGATCTGAAAGGTGAGGTGTGCTGAGAGGACAAGGCTGGTGCTATGAGTCGTTGATAATCCCGACGGCGGTGGCTTCTGGGAATTAGGGGCTCACAGCAGAGGAGAAAATAGGCTGCTTCAGGCCCAGTGCTCTAGAACCCAAAGCATCTCCCTCCCTAGCCAGTACCTCAAGAGATTATACCACCACCTTCCCAACCCACCCTGCTACCACAAACCTTCCTGTCTTGCCCAAGCCAGGAGACAGTTGGGTGTGGGGCCGAGACAATGTAGGCTCAGCAGGGGCCTTCCTCAGTGAGTGAGCAGTAAGGTGAGAACTCCCTTTCCTCCCTCTGGGGTTAGGCCAGTGCGGGGGGGGTGTCCCAGCCCGCCACTCCAGCTGGGGGCACCTGGATGCTGCTCAGCCTGGGCCCAGGGCTCAGGCCCAGACAGCCCTTCTGTGCCTTCAGGTTCCTGGTCCCAGACAGCTGTTTGCTGGAGAGGAGGTCCTGGGCCCATGGTGACCCACTGGCTCTGGCTACCCTCTCTAGGGACCCAGGGAGGTGTGACAGAGCCCAGGGCCCATGGGGAGGGGCAGGTGGGCCAGGCTGAGGGGACTTAAATAGCCCCAGAAATGTGGCCACACGCCGTTCCAGCTGGACCCCAGCCCAGCAGGCAGTGAGCCCTGAGTGAGAGGTGGGGCTAGTTGCCCCAGTGAATGAACTGCAGATAGGAAGAAGCCCAGTGTCCCTGGGGAGCCAGCTACAGAGGGGAAGGGTCCATCCCATAGGCCTCCTGGCCCCTGAGACCCAGGCCCAGGACCCTTGTCATTCTTTCTGCTCATCACCCCTCTCTCTGCCAGGTCCTTTCTGTGTGTCCTTGGCACACATCAGCACAGGCCAGCCCTATGATGCCCATTGGGCCTTTCCACCTCCCTTCAGGTGGATTCCCCCCGTTGGGGTCAGGCCTGACCCCTTAGGGCCTCTGGGTTCCATACCCCACTGGCATTGGAGCAGTCTGATCTAGTAGGGCCAGGGGTCAAAGTGGGCTGCATGGCACAGGAAGGGGACTGGGGAGGCTCTCCTTAAGAAAGTGGGGCCCGGGAGCAGCTGGATCCACTAATGAGGCCTCATTAAGGGCCAGGTGCCCAGCTGGGCCGCTGCCTCCTCCTGTCTCCCAAGGCTAGGGCTGTGTGTTCTGGGCACCTCGCCCAGCCAGGGCAGCCAGAGCCCAGCGCCTCCCTGGACCTCATGGGTGACTGGCCCTTCCTGAAGTCAGTAACCACGCCGGGGCCGGAAACAGGAACGAGTTGGCCCAGGGATGGGCTGGGGGAGTCAATGAGCCCCCTTCTCCCTCCCCCTCCTGGCCCCACCTCAGTGTCTGGGCACTGGGGGCCCCAGGGGCTGGGCACTCCCGGCCCCAAGGGGAGGCACCTGGGAGCAGGGAGGTGCTCCTGTATTTGGTGTTACATCCTCAAGGCTTTGGGGGGCCCCCCTCTTTTCAGTCTAAATTTTTGACAGAAAGACTATGGGCCTTGGAAGGACAGGTTTCTTCCCTCCTGCCCTGAATTGATCATGTGTGCCCAGTCTTTGCTCCCCCAGATCTTGCCCATGTCTGGGTACCTGGTAAGTGCCTAGGGGGTACCTCAGCACTGGAGGGGAGTGCCATTTTTGTTTCTGGCTGCCCTTCTTACTGTCCCGGGATTGAAAAGCAGCTGTGTCTCCCCACTGGACAGGGAGAGAGTATTTCTACCAGCTTCCACAGGTTGACTCTAAGTCCCTTCTGAGAAGAGGCACGAGTGAAAGAGCACAGGATTTTGGCTTCAGGAGAACCAGTCCCCTGAGCTCTCCCCCATCATAGCCATGTAGACATGTAGCTTTGGGCCTTGAGGCCTCCCGTAGGGCTTGGAGCCTCAGTTTCCAGGTCTGTAAAATAAGAGGTTGTATCAGATGGCCATCCAGGACCCCCTCAGCGTCAATGCAGGACCCCAGGGGGATGGTCATCCTGGCAGAAGTGTGTTGGCACCAGCCCCTTTATCCCTAGAGGCCGTGACTTTTTCCTCCTGGCTGCATTTTGGGTCCCCACTGCAGGACTGGAGGGGCCCCCCTCTCGGGCCCCATTTCACATCCAGGGCCCTTGCTGCCCCCTATTGGGCTGGGGTCTTGGGAAGGTAGCAGAGCCTCTGCGGGTGTGTGTTTGTGTATTTTTTGTTCCAAGAAACTTGCTGGAAACAAGGCAAAGTACCTCAGAGTCTGCTCTGAAGCGTCCGGGCTGCATGGGGACTGGAAGGGGGGAGAGTGGAGGGGGGGGGGGGGGGCTGGAGAAGGCAGAGGCTCGGGAGGAGATGAGGTGAAAGTAATTCTGACGTTGGCCAAGCGCGGCAGAGGGAGCACCAGGAGGCGGGAGGGCTGAGCTGGCAGAGGTGTGAATGAGGCTCGGACTGAGCCGCCCAAGCTCCCCGCTGCTCGTCCCCAGGATGGCGGAGGCCCGTGCCGGTCCGGGGGCTCCCTTCTCCCCAGAACAGGTCAGCCACCCTCCCCCTTCCTGGCCCCAGCTAAGCCTGGGCATCCTATGGGGTGGGCGAGGGGCTGAATGAGTTGTCTCTGGGGAGGGGGCAGGCACAGGGAGAGCCACGGCCGACAGAACTGACCCAGAAAGTTGCAACTCGGCAAAGAGTGAGAGGAGGTGGTTTGTGTGTGTGTGGGGGGGTGAATAGGGAGGAGGGGGGGCTGCGAGGGCTCCCCCTGCCCAGGGACCTGCTGAGAATCTGCTCTGTGTATCAAAGGGGCATTGTCCTGGCTCCCGGGGAGACGGGGCCGGAGGTGCCCAGGAATTGGGACTAATCAATACAGCCTCATTGTCTGGGCCACGGCAGTTACTCCTATGGGGAGGGGGGTGAAGGCACAAATGTGGTGCCCACAAATTCAGTGGGGGGGGGGTTGGGTGGCAGGAGTCTTGGAGTGAGATCTGGGGAGATAGGAGATGACCTCCCACCAATGTAATCCCGCTAGAAGGGGAATGGGTTAGAAGTCATCTGCTGCTTGTTTCTGAGGTCTTACGCAGGGACCATGGTGCCAAAGCATGATGTGGTAATGGGACCAGAGGATTCAGTGAGCTCGCCCCTGTCCTGGGAGGGGGGGGCAGGGGCCGGGGGCCGGGAATAGTGGAGCTTGTTCACTCTCAGAAAACAGTAAAGAGCAATGGACTGAGAGGCTAAGGTTGGGTCTTTAGAAAAGGATGCACCCACCCATGACCTCCAGCAGTTCTTCTGGGGGCCAAGAATTACAGCAGACCCTGGGGGGTTCCAGGACTGTCCCTGGGGGGAGCAGATGCCCTTAAGCCATAGAACAGCAGGCTTCCTGAAGAGAAAGGCGTACCCACGTCTCAGATGCCCGGAGGGTCAGTCATAGGATCTACGGTCACCATGCTGGCGCCTTCCCCAGCCAGAGCTGAACGAGGGATGGGATGATGGTACCTTCTCAGGCTTCTCCGGCTGGGTTCCCACAGTGCCCAGGCCTGGCCTGTCATGGCACTGGCTGGGCACACTCCTAGAGGGGGAAGGGAGGGCAGCCTTTTGTTTGCTCTGTCGGGTCTTTGGTGCCTCTGTCCCTGTCAGCAGAGCTTTGAGAGGAAATGAGAAAAGGCTCCATCTTGGGGACCAATGTCAACCATGAGCTGGCTCCCCAGGTAGCTATGGGCCAGAGGCCAAGGGTCTAGACTTGCTCTGGGCCCCACCCAGCCCACTCCTGGCTCAAGCAGGCAGGGCAGGCACCTGGGGTGGGCTCAGCCAGGACTCTAGTGAAGAAGCTCTGCTCTGCCCCTCCCCCCACCCTGTCAGTGGATGGGGGGGGGTGCATAGAACTGAGGGACCCCATATGTCCATCTGTGGCCTGGCTTGGGTTCTCTGGAGGCAGGAATCAGGGCATCAGGAAAACAAATGAGAAGAGGCTGGACCCCTCCGCGCGGTGGTGGGAAAGAGAAGCCTACTGACCTGCGCTGTCGATCAGAGTCCTTTGTCCTGGATCCCTCCTCCAAGGCCCAAGGAAATCGCCGGCACCCTGATTGAGCCCCAGGGAAGGATGCGATGCGGGGTCGCTGCCCTCGTCTTCTTTGTAAAGTTTGTCCTTGGATGCGACTCCATCCCATGAGCTAAACCAGGCTGGAGAGTCATCGGCAAGGGCACGTCCGGCCCAGGCAGAGGGGCTCTGGAGCCCTTCCTTTCAATTCAGGAGAGGGAAGACAGCCCCACCCTCTGGGCCAGAGGACTCTGATGGGGTCTGACAGTTTGCCCAGGGCTTGTCTCTTCACAGCCCTGAGACACAGTAGCAATCAGTCCTCACTGCGTAGATGGGGAAACTGAGGATCAAAAAAGAAGTGTTTTTCACAGCTTGTCCCTTTGGATTCAGGACTCCCTGCCCAAGGCTCACCCCACTCTGGCTCCCAGGGTCAGACAAGTGTTTTCCTCATGATGACAGAGAAACACCCCTGCCAGGCCAGAAACCTGGTGAGCGAACTGAAAACAGAAATTCAGGGCTCAGAAAAACCCCCAGGAGGCAGAGTCAGAATCTCCAAATTATTATTTTTATTTGGACAGGCCTCCCACCCCCACCCTCTGCAAATTCCCTGGATCCTGGGGTGTACTGGAGCCAGCTCAGAAGGGCTCTGGGAACTGACTGCTAGGGACCATTTGTGGGGGATGTCAGCAGGCAACATCATGATTTGGGGAAAGAATTTCGTTCATTCAAAGACTTATGAAGCACCCACTATGTGCATGAAAGGCACTGTTAGGTACGAGGGTGCAATGACAGCAAACAAACAAGACAGTCCCTGCCCTTAAGGAGTTTACACCTCCCCTCCCTCCCCTTCTGCCTGAACAGGCCCAACAATTATACAGTGGGATATCCTAACCCTTTGGTTTGGGAGGGGGGGAGAAACGACTTTACAGATTCTTAGGAAACCATCCCAGTGATTCTGTCCTCAAAACTGGACAACCTCATTCCCAGGGAAAAACTCAGCAAGAGCAGTGAAGGGGACAAGGAAACACTCTTGGCCTCTGTTTCCCTGCTCTGTAATTTGGAGGTACCCTGCCTACTCCAGGCCTAGCGCTCTTCTGAATCCTAATGGGAAGGCCATGGTGCCAGCCCTAGCCTCCCTAGAGAGTACTGGGGAATGAGGAGGGGGGCAGGGGTGGTCTCAGCTAGGTGGCACAACAGGAAAGAGGCCTGCATGTGCTGTCCGAATAGGACCTGGGTTCAAATTTAGCCTCTGATGCTTACTATCCATGTAACCTCAGGCAAGTCACATAACCCTTTTCTGCCTCAGTGTCCTCATCTGTAAAACTGAGATAATAACCTCCCTGCTTATTATGAGGATCAAGTGAGATTAACATGTGTATGGGACTTTGCAAACCATAAAGCTCTATATAAAATGCTTGTTATTATTATTATTATTATTATTATTATTATTATTATTATTATTATTATTATTATTATTATTATTATTATTATCATCATCTCTGAGTATAAGGAAAGCCCCAAGCTGGTTGTACCAGGATAGCCAGTGCCCCTGGTTTCTGTCTGTCCTCATTCTGCACCCTTCACCCCTTTCCGGGCTCTTGGGCTGATAATGATCAGAGGCTCTCCACACGAATAATCCTTTCTAGGGCTGGAAAGGAAGATCAAAATGCCCTTAACCACTGAGGGTTCAGGTGAGAGGTAGTGATGCCCTCCTGCCACAGGTAGGAAGCCAGTGGATGCCAACTTGGCCTCAGGAGACTGTACATTCCTATAGGGGAAATGTACAGTTGCTTTTAGCTTGGTATCTCTAGGGCCCAGCACGGGGCTAATGCTGACAGGTTGATTGCCACCTGATGGATGAAATGCCTGGCCCCAGGGGGGCAGCGGCTCCCTTTGTCTCTGGAATCATAACATTTTCCTGGGTTGGGGTGGGGTGGGGTGGAGGAAATACTAGTGACTAAAGGGGCCGCCCCGTTTTTCTCACTGTGACTTTGAGGAACCTGGGGAGAGAGGGCTGAACTGAAAAGGTTCCAGAGCCAGGCCACAAATAGCCCACAGAGAAGCAGCTGTTAAAATGAAGGGGATGTCCTGAGAGAAGAGCTGGGAGGGGGAGGGAAAACCTTAAATGAGCAGAGGAAATAAACTTGGGGAGGGCCAGGCCGGGAAGAGGGTCTGCCAAGGGGGCAGTGTGTGGTGGCCAGTCTCCGTGGTTTGGGTCATGGGCTCTCCTCTGGCCGCATTTGGGTTGACTCAATGAGAGGGCACAGATTCAGATCCCCCCTCACAGAGGGCCCCTCCAGTGTTTCTCCCAACCATATGGTAGGGATAGGCTGGGGTGGCAAGGAAGGGGGCTCAGAAATGTGTGTGGTCTGGGGAAAAGTGTCAGAGGACTCCTTGGGGGCCCCAGGAGAGCTTGTGCAAGGGGCCTCGCTAGTGAGAGAGAGGAGGGCTGAGTATCCAGAGAGCCGCCGAGCAAGGGAGAACTTTGGGGATTTGCTGGTGGGGAAGCTGAGGCAGCCTGCTGCAGGTTGGATGGCACTAAGCATTCCCTGCATGGGCATCTGGGTCACTATGGAGTAGCCCAGTGCTCCAGTCAGGACACCACAGCGAGGCGGGCCTGGGAACTGTAACGAGTACCTGTGGGCCGGTAGCACTTTAAGGTTGGCTAGTTCTGTGGGAGGTTGGAAGTTGTTCCAAGACCCCAATCTTCCCAGTTAGGATTGCTGTCCAGACAGGCAGCCTTGGGGGTAATGAGCTGCCCACAGGTTGAAATGTTTGAGTAAATGCTGGATAGCTACGCGTCAGGGATGTCAGAGAAGGGTAGAGAGCTCATGCCCCGTGAGGGGTGACCCAATCACTCTGCACTCTTCCTTCCCTCCCTCCCTACTCTGGATTCCAGGATCCTCTCACGGTACAGATTCCTCAGTTGTCTCCTGCCACATCCATGCACCCCCAAATGCCCATTTCCAGGACCCTTCTTGTGTCCTCAGCCGCATGACTGGGCAGGTTAGCACACGGCTCGTTGGTGTGTATGCTTCTTGTTAAACTGAGCAGCGGGCTCATCGGTGCTCAGCCAGGCAGCTCTGATGTGATTAACCCACTGCTGGCACACGACCCGTGGTCCAGTGCCACCCCCTCCCTTCACTGCCCTCTCTCCAGGCCAGGCTGGAGTAGGACCTTGTGGCTAAAGAGCCCTTCCATTTTCCCGCTTGCAAACGGGAGCAGGCACCTTGCAGCTTTCTCTCAGCACAGGGGAGCAGAAAGGAATCAATCAACCTGAAATTTACTAAGAAACGACCCCTGGCCTCAGGAAACTTCTGTTCGGTCTGGGGGACAGATACAATTTAATTGGGCGGGGGGGAGGAGAGGGCTTGAGAAAGGCTTCAAGCTGAACGTGGTGCCCAAGCTGAGCCTCGATGGAAATTAGGGATTGTAAGGAGACGAGGTTGGCATTCTAGGCTGGGGGCGGCCAGTGAAAAAGCCCAGAGCTGGGAATTGGTGCCAGGACGAGGAGGAGGTCATCGGCCAGAGGAAGGGGGAGCGATCACGTGTAGAAAAGACCACAACGGTCTGCGGGGCCAGACTTTGAAGGGATTTCACTGCCAAGCTTAGAAGTTTGGGTTTATCTCAAAGGTAATTCGTCACCGCTGGAGTTTAGTGAGTAGGAAAGGGATATGTGAAGACTTGTGCCTTAGGAAAGTCACTTCTGTAGCTGACTGGAGACGGAAGTCTTGGGGCAGGGAGGGGGCGATGAGGGCCTGCACAAGGGTGGTGTGGCTGTGCCCTTCAAAAACTCTCAGGGTTTCCCCTGTTCCCAACTCTCTCAGTTGAGAAACCTTGTTTCATACTTTCACATGAAAACACTGGGGCCATTGGACAAGACCCCCTTCCCTTCTTATCTCATAGCACTCAGACAGCTTCCTCTACTATTTCCCCTTCTGCTCTTACTCCCATGAAGAGATGGTACTTCTATAACACGTGCCTCTACCTTCCTTCCTTTCACTCTCACTTGGAGCTCTTCAGTCTGGTTCTCAACTCATCATTCAACTTGAAACTTGCTCTCTCCTACGTTTCAGTTTGTGTGTTCAGTTGTTTTTCAGTTGTGTCTGATGCTTTGTGACACCATTTGGGGTTTTCTTGGGCAAAGATACTGGAGTGGTTTGCCATTTCCTTTCCAGCTCATTTTACACATGAGGAAACTGAGGCAACACAGCTAGGGTCACACAGCTAGTAAGTATCTGAAGCTGGTTTGAACTCAAGTCTTCCTGACTCCAGGCCCGGTGCTCTATCCACTGACTGATTTCTTAATCAACAAACCTAATGGCCTCTTCTCATTCTTTCCCCTTCTTGACTCTCTGAAGCCTTTGACTTTATTGATCACGCTCGTCTCTCTAGGTTTTTGTGACAGTGCTCTCTCCTAGTTCTCCTCCTACCCATCTGATCACTCCTCAGTGGTCAAAAGATCCACTTCATCCAAGTCACTCCCACAAATCATGGGTGTCCTCTATCCTGAGTCCTTTTCTCTTCTATTGAATTTCACTTGGTGACCTCATCAACTCCCATGAACTCGACTCTTCACAGATGATCCTCAGATCCATTATCCAGCCCTAACCTCTCTGCTGTCCTCTAGTCTCCCATCTCCAAAGGCCTAATAGCCAAGTGCCTAGTAGACATCTCTGGCTTTCCACTAGACTTCTTAAATTCAACGTGTTCAAAACAGAACTCCTCATGTGTCCCCCAAACCCTTCCCTCTTCCAAACTTCACTGTGCCTTTTGAGGGCATCACGATCCTCCCAGTCACCAAGGTTCACAACCCAGGTTCATCCTTGTAGGTGACGTCTTCAACTCCTCATTCCCTCTCACCTCCCCCATATGGAATCTCTTACCCTGGCCAGTCGCTTTTACTTCTGTAACTAATCTCTTGTATGGATGGTCCCCTTCCCTCCTCTGACACTGCTACCAGCCTGGTTCAGGCCCTCATTGCCTCATGCCTGGACCATTGTAATAACCTCCTGGTGCATCCCCCTAACTCGTCTTTTTTTTTTTTGGTGGGGCAATGAAGGTTAAATGACTTGCCCAAGGTCACACAAGTTAGTAAGTGTCAAGTGTCTGAGGCCGGATTGAACTCAGGTCCTCCTGAATCCAGGACCGGTGCTTTATCCACTGTGCCACCTAGCTGCCCCCCCCACTCAAGTCTTTACCCATTTCAATCCATCTTCTACACAGCCGTCAAATTGCTTTTCCAAAGCACAAGCCTGACCATATCACCTCCCTGTTCAATCAACTCCTTGTTTCCTCTGAGATCAAATTTAAAATCGGTTCAGCTTTTAACCTAACCCTAATCTGGCTCCTTCCCATCTTTCCAGTTTTCTTGTACCTTACTGTCTCCACCCATCACTCTGTGATCCAGTTGACACTGACATCCTGGCTGTTCCTCGAACAAAACCCTCATCTCCTGAATCTGGGCATTTCCCCTGGCTGTCCCTTGGGCTTGGAAGTCCCTCCCCTCTCACCTCTGCCTCCTGGTTTCCTTGGAGACTCAACTAAAATTGTACCTTCTACAAGAAGTCTTTCCCAGCCCTCTTTTCATCTTAGTGCCTTCTCTGTGTCGATTATCTCCAGTTTATCCTGCATCTGTCCTCTGTGGGTGTAATTATTTGCATGCTGTCTTGCCCAGTAGACTATGAGCTCCCCAAGGGCAGGCACTGCTTTTTGCCATCCTCAGTATTGCCTAGCGCTTAGCACAGTGCCTGGTGCAAAGTAGCTGCTTGTTATATGCTTGATGATTGAATGATGAGATCACCAAGTGAGAGAGTAGGAGAGAGAATAGGTCTTGGGACCTAGTTTCAGATAGGAGGCAGTGATGGTGATGATGATGATGCCACCACCACCTCCTCCAGAGAGCCCGAGGACCTGTCGGATAGAAAAGAGAAGTAAGAGGGAGTAGAATAACAAACTAGACAAGAGTAAGCAGGGGGAGAGGGGGTCAACAGCGGAATATGTCATGGAGACTCAAAAAGGATGAGAAACTGAGACAAGACTGTCAAGATCAATGTTTGAGGGTTTTTTTTTTATCTAACAATCATTTATTTTATTAGGCCCATCACTTCTTTGTCAGACGGCAGTAGCCACCTGCTCATTATCAGCCCTGTGACGTCATAGTTGGTCACTGCATTGATTGAAGTGCTTAAGTCTCGCAATATTTTTCACTTTATAACATATTCTTTTTAAATTTTTTAAAAGTTTTTAGTTCCAAATTCTATCCTTCCCTCTCTCTCTCTCCCCTCCCCTTTCCCTGAGAGAGCTAGCAATCAGATATAGGTTATACATGTGGAAATTATGTAAAATGCTACCATGTTAGTCATTTTGTATAAGAAGATGCAAATAAAAGAAAAAAATGAAAGAAAGTGAAAAATAGCATGCTTTAATGTGTTCAATCAATATCAGTTCTGTCTCTGGAGGCGGATAGCATGCTTCATCATGAGTCCTTTGGGATTGTCTTGGATCATTGTATTGCTGACAATAGTTAGGTCATTCACAGTTCTTCGTCAAACACTATTGCTGTCACGGTGCACATTTACACTGTATCCTGTAAATTGTTCTCTTGCTTCTGTTTGCTTGCCTCTGCATCCATTCATCCAAGTCTTCCCAGCTTTCTCTGAAACCATTCATCATTTCTTACAGCACAATAGGATCCCATCACATGGGAAGCCAGGTGACACAGTAGATAGAGTTCTGGGCTTGGAATCTGGAAGGCTTATCTTTGTGAGTTCAAAATGCCTTCAGACACTTACTAGCTAGGTGACCCTGGGCAAGTCACTGTATGCCATTTACCTCAGTTTCCTCATCTGTAAAATGAGCTGGAGAAGGAGATGGCAAACCACTCCAGTATCTTTGCTAAGAAAACCCCAAAACAGGGTCCCAAAGAGTCGGACATGAATGAAAACGACTCAACAACAAAAAATTCCATCACATTCAGATAAATCATTTGCTCAGCCATCCTCCAATTGATAGGCATCCTCTCAATTTCCAATTCCTTGCTACCACACAAAGCACTTCTATAAATACTTCTGTACATAAGGGTCCTTTTCCTTTTCTTTCTTTGGGGTATAGACCTGGGAATGGTATCTCTCTGGGTTAGGATGTGCACAATTTAGTAGTAATTTTTTGGTTTTTTTTGTTTTTGTTTTTGTTTTTTTGTTTTTTAGTGAGGCAATTGAGGTTAAGTGACTTGCCCAGGGTCACACAGCTAGTAAGTGTTAAGTGTCTGAGGCTGGATTTGAACTCAGGTCCTCCTGACTCCAGGGCCAGTGCTCTATCCACTGAATTTAGTAGTAATTTTGACATAGTTCCAGAATGACTGGACCAATTCAGAGCTCCATCAACAGTTTATCAATGTGCCCATTTTTCCACAGCCCCTTCAACATTCACCGTTTTTGAGAGATTTGCTAATCTGACTGGTTTGAGGTAGAAACTCAGGGTTACTTAGATTCCTGTGTCTCTATTAGTGATTTTTTTCCCCATATGGCTATTGAGAAGCGTGGTTTTTTTTCCCCTGGAGAACTGGAAATGGTGCTTATATTTGGCAATTAAAGATTGTTGGTAGCCTTGGAGAGAGCAAATTCAATTGAGTCACAGAGAGTTGCAGAGTAAGGAAATGGAGATAAGCAGCCTAGAAAGATTTTTTTTCCCCGAGGAATTTGGATGAGAAAAGGAAGAGAGAGAGAGATTCTTCAATCAATCAGTATTTATTAAGTACTTACTAATAAGTGCCAGGCACTCTGCCAAGCACTGGGTTCATAGGCTCCTCGATTTGGAGCCAGAAGCACCTCAGAGGCCGTTGGTCCATTTTCCAGATGAAGAAACAGAAGGCTATGGAGTTTAAGTGACTTATCCAAAGCTACACAGACAATAAGCATCAGAGGCAGAATTTGAACCCAGGACCTTTGACTCTAGAGAAAACCTAATGGGGATAGTCTGATCCAGTGAGTGATTTTTTTAAGCATAGGAAGACATGGGATCTTTTGTAGGGGACATTTCAGTAAATAGGGGGAAATTGAAGGCTGGAGAAAGGGTGTGATAGTGGGATAATCTGCACCTCCCAGAGGAACATGGGCAGGCCCAACCCCCAACCCTCAGAGATTCTCCCCATGAGAAATGGTATCCTTCCCAGAGATTGTCTCTACCCTTCAAAAATTATCTTTCTCCCATTAGAGATCATCTTTCCCCTTAGACATACTCTTTCCTTCCTTAGAAATTGCATCCCGCCCCCTCTCAGAAAATCATCTCTTGGTCCTCAGCGATTCTCTCTCTTCCCCCAGCAGATGTTGTCTCCTCCCTTGGACATCATTCATTCTCAAATCTGCCAGCCCTGGGCCAGAGGCCTCTCCAAGGCAGGTCCCCCTTTCTCTCCAGGAGCTTCTTCCTGCCTCAGACCCCATAATCCCTCCCCCACACCGTCTTGTCCCAGAGGACAAGTGCCCAGAGTCCCTATTCAGTTTTGTCTTTCCTCAAGGTCTTCCTCAGGACTGACCTCCCCATGACCTTCTCAGAGTCTATCTTAGGTAGCCCCCAGCTTCCCTGCCCGGACCCCTTCCCTGTGCCCAGCTGTGCCAACCTACCCATCCTGCCTTTGACATCATTGACAGGCTCTGGCCAGCCCTGGGCTGGAACCTACTCCTCAGGGACCTTGCCTACCCCCAGCCCATGAGCCAGGCCCTGTTGTGCCAGCTGGCTCATCCTGCCTGCGACCATAGCCACTAAGCTACTCTGTCAGCCCAGGGCCCTTATGCCCAGCTGTAGCATCCTGCCTGTCTTGCCTTTGACCAATTTGTCCTGCCTCTGAAGCCCAAAGCAGGAGGAAGGGCCCATTCCCTCTCTTCTCCTGCGTGCCCAGCTGGCCCACGTGCTCAGCCTGGCGATGTGCTAGGCAGACAGTCTGAAGGCAGACCGATAGACTGGGGGGGGGGGGATGTGCAAGCTGGACACAGGACCCTTTGTTGCCGGTCCCAGCGGGCTGCTTGGTATGACACTGAGCTGCTTACCACTCACGCCCCTGAGAGCTGTGGAGGATGGCGGCCTCGGGGGACCCAGAGGAATCTGTCAGGCCTGACTGGGGTGTCCCGGGCTGGATTGGGGCAAAGCAGACTAGGCTGAGGGACTGGCCCCGATTCGTGCATGGCCTAGCCTCCTCCTGCCCCTCATTTCGCTTCTTTCCTCCTGGGAGCCGGCAGACAGCAGGCACGGGGGTCAGGGTAGGCCTGGCAAGGAGGGCTGGCACTGACTCCACACTGACTGCACCTCCTCTCCTCTTTCCACAGAATGGTGCTGTCCCCAGTGAGGTGGCCAAGCGAGACAAGAACCTCAAACGGGGCAACTGGGCAACCAGATTGAGTTTGTGCTGACCAGTGTGGGCTATGCTGTGGGGGCTGGGCAACGTCTGGAGATTCCCTTATCTGTGCTACCGCAACGGGGAGGTACCCAGTGGGCACTGCTTCCTTGGGCCCAGGCCTTTCCGCATCTCCTCCCTGGGCTAGGGACCACCCAGTCAGAGTGCAAGCTCCTTCCCCACGGCCTGGCACAGATGCCCCTCTGCCTGGGGCACAGACCGCCCCCAGCTCCTGGCACAGACCCTCTCTGGGAGGGGGGAAGTGGAGAGGAGTGCATCCATCTCCTTCTGGGCACACAGACTGTGTCTGGCTCTCAAGGTTGCTCCAATATCCCCACCCCCGATACACCCCCACCTGCTTGGGTCCTCATTCCGTGAGGGCAGAGGGGGCTGTGGCCTGCTCGGGGAAGCTGGGTGGAGGCAGGGAGGCCATGGCCTCTTCCCTGGGACTCTGGGATGAGGGCGGTCAGGGGCCATGGCCTCCCTCCCTGAGCCTGGCCTCTCTCCCCACCACCTTCCAGGTGCTTTCATGTTCCCCTACTTCATCATGCTGGTGTTCTGCGGCATCCCGCTCTTCTTCATGGAGCTGTCCTTTGGTCAGTTTGCCAGTCAGGGCTGCCTGGAGTCTGGAGGATAAGCCCTATGTTCAAAGGTGAGGAGTGGGGGCGGTGCTTGTGTGCCTGCCTTTCTGTCCCTGGGGCTGCCACCTCCCCGTCTGGGCCACGCCTTCCTTGGCTTGCCCTGACACGGGCCCCCCTTTCCCCTTCCTCCTGCCTCCGCCATGAAGCCTCTCATCTGCCCCGCCCCGCAGGTGTGGGCTACGGCATGATGGTGGTGTCCACCTACATCGGCATCTACTACAACGTGGTCATCTGCATCGCCTTCTACTACTTCTTCTCCTCCATGGCCCCTGTGCTGCCCTGGGCATTCTGCAACAACCCCTGGAACACACTTGACTGCGCTGGGGTCCTCGACGCCAACTTCACCAATAGCTCGGACCTAGCCCGTGGGCCCTTCAACCTCTCCCAGCTGCTCAACCACACCCTGAAGAGGACCAGCCCCAGCGAGGAGTACTGGCGGTGAGTCCGTCCTGCAGGGATCTGCTGGGAGCCAGCGGCCTCAGTCTCAGGGCAGGCAAAAGGGACAGGGAAGGGGATGGGTAAGTGAGGGCAAAGTGACTGATGTGAGGAGCTGAGCAGACAGAGCCTTTGGGAAGCCATGGGGAAGGCCACTGGAGAGGCCTCGAGGGAGGAGCACTGGACCTGGGCTCTGAGCTAGTGACCAAACCTCCCTGAACCTCAGTTTTCTCATCTTTGAAATGGGGTGATAATCATGCTCCTGGGAAGAGCTCACCAAGCTGACAAAGCTCAGAGTCCCACCCGAGGCTGAAGGGCAAGTAGCTTTGATGATTGCTATGATGGGGGCAGAAAAGTCCAGCCTTCCTTTAGGAGGCTGGCAGTAGCAGAGCCCACATTGAGGCCTAACTGCAGCATGGACACGGGGTGGAGAGAGACTGAGTCAGACCCAACCGGGCAAGGAGGGGAAGGGAGGCATGTTTCAAGTGGCATTCTTTGTAAATGCCTCCTTGTTTTGTGCTCCCAGTGAGTGGGAGAAGCTAAATTGGAGGCTGGGGGGTGCGCAGGTGGTGCTGTGGAGGGTCACCGGCCTTGCTCCAGGCCCTCCCATATGCACTAAGAGGCTCGGGAATTTTGTTCACAGATCTTCCCCATTAATCCTCAGCTGAAAAATCTCCTACGAAGTAGAGCTCAAACCCATTTACCTTCCCTGATACTCTCTGATCCCAGGGAGGGGGCATTTGGCTTTATACTGTTCTTGTGAAAGAATCAGGCATTACAATTCCTTGTATTTGTGTCTCATGCCCTTATCTCTTCACCCAAGCTCCATGTGGGCAGGGATTTAGCGCTATATGAACTGTATCTCCCTCAATGCCTAGCACAGGGTTTAGCACACCAGTGCTTAATGAAGGTTTGATGGAGGGACAGATGGATAGAGGAACGGACAGGTGGATGGATGGATGGATGGATGGATGGATGGATGGATGGATGGATGGATAGGTGGGTAGATGGATAGGTGAATGGATGGATGGATAGATGGAGAGTCAGAAAGACAGATGGATGCATGCATGCGTGAATAAATAGACAGACAGACAGATGGGTGGATAGATGCATAGATGGATGGATGGATGGATGGATGGATGGATGGATGGATGGATGGATGGATGGATGGATGGATGGATGGGTAGGTGGGTGGATGGATAGATAGGTGAATGGATGGATGGATAGATGGAGAGACAGAAAGACAGATGGATGCATGCATGCGTGAATAAATAGATGTACAGACAGACAGATGGGTGGATAGATGCATAGATGGGACAGATGGATGGATGGATGGGTGGATGGATGGATGGATGGATGGATGGATGGATGGATGGATGGATGGATGGATGGATGGATGGATAGATGGATAGACGGATAGATGGATGGATGAATAGATGGATCTTCAGGTCTTGAAAAGGACCCTTTGGCTTCTCTGGGTAACAGCAACAATAACAATGATAGCTAGTATTGATGTAGTTCTTACTATCTGCCTGTACTGTGTTAGGTGCTTTTATAATTATTTTCTCCTTTGCTCCTCATGGCAATTCTGGGAAGTAGATGCTATCATTATTCCTGTTTTACAAATAAGGAAACAGAAGCAAAAAGAAGTTAAGTGACTTGCCCAGGGTCACACTAGTAACTGTCTAAAGCCATATTTTGAACTCAGGTCTTCCTGACTCTAGGTCCAACACTCTGTCTACTGGGCCACGGACCCTAGTCTATACAAAGCCACTTGTTCTGTACCAGGCCCCACACTTCTGAGCTGAGGAGAAAAAGATCACAGACTCACAGAATAAGGCACAGGTCTCAGCCTCAAGGAGGAGGTGGTACCTAGCAGGGAAAAAGACCAAGGTGGCCGGGGCCCTGGGAGGCAATGAGATCCGGAGTTAGGGAAACTGTGGGAGGTATCTTAGGTAGGAGGCAATTAGTCACGGAAGCTACAAGGCCTAGGAAAGAGATGAGGGCATTAATTGGCTCGGTGGAGGCAGAAATGGAGTGGAAGGGCCAGATAGGAGAGATACTTCCAGGGAAGAATTGGAAGGACCTTGGAAGTGATGGGAAGAAGGACAGAGTTGGTCAGAAAGCCCAGTCAGTGCCCCTTGCAATGTGGTGGGGCTCCAGGGCAGCCAGGGAGAGGCGAGAGAGAAGGGAGACCAGCAGAGATGGAATGGTGTGTGCTTCTCACCTCCCCCACATTACCAGCTGCATACGCACAGTACAGGACTTCTTAAAGTCACCAGGAGTACACTTGGGGTGACATGGGAGTTGCTCATCAGGCTTACAGAGCACCTGGAGAGAGTTTGGGGGGCTGTCCTCGTCGAGGCCAGCACTGAAGCCAGAGGAAGTCCGAGGCCTCCTTGAACCACGACCTTCCCAGAGCCTGGGCCTCACTCCCTTCTCTAATCTGGGGATTGAACTGAGGCCAAGCTCTCCCCACCAGAGCAGGCCCAGCTTGGGTGGCTCTGAGCACCGAGCAGAAAGGCCCCAGGCTGCTCCCTCTGAGAAGCACAACTGATGCTCCCTCTCACTCCCCAGCAGTGGCAGCTGGCCAGCTATTTGTGGTGGGTTCCCAACCCATGCAGCAGGATGGAGTGGGCAGAGCCTTCCTGGGTGGGGAGGGCAGGAATAAGTCACATAGTGTCCTCTCTCCCCCCTTCTCCTCCCCTTCCCCCCACCCATCATCAGGCAAGTGAAATACAGGGAACTTGAACATCATGAGAAGTGCCCAAGGTGTCCCAGACAGGTGGGCGGCCTATGCCTTAGAAGGGAGGGTCACAAGAACTGGCATCCTGACATCTTTAAGGTTTGCAAAGGATTTTGCACAGCCATCATCTCCCTTGTGACGCCTCCCACCCCCCTTTTCTCAGAGGACACACAGGTTGAGAAGAAAAGTGACTTGCCCAAGGTCATGCGCCTAGTGAGTGGTAGATCCTACTCCCAGCCCCACAGACTTATGGCAAAAAGGGTGTAGAATCTCAGGGCTGGACTGGGCATGCCCCATTTTCCAGATGAGGGCATGAGGCCTGGTCACCCAGAGCTATGCGTTGTGCTTTGCCTGAGGGGCTGGGGAGGTGGTTGAGAGGAGTCTCCAGTCTGGCTTCAGGAGCTCCCCCGCCTTTGTTGTCTCTGGGCCCCCTTTGTACTACTATGTTGAGGAGAAAGAGCTGCTCCTGGGCAGAGTTCCCCAGGCCCGGCTCTAAGGGTAGGGGTGGTCAGGAGCCCAGGCCAGGCTCCTGTGTCCAGGACCAAACACGCCCTTTCAGTTTTATTGGGGGGAAAGGGGACTTGCTTGCTCTACCTAGGATGAATGTCTGCATAGCAGACAGAGCAGAAGGTGCCAATTCAGACGTCCAAGCCCTGGTTTCAAAAGACGACTCTAAGGAAGCCCAGGGCCCAAGGTCACACTGCTAACAGTGGCAGAGTGGGCAGTGAACTTTGGCTCTTGAGAGAGATGAGACCAAACAGACCTGTGGGGCACCAGCCTGCAGCTTAACTTGTCAGGACAGGGGGACGTGGAAGGGAAATGTCCTGGAGAGAAATCCATCCAGCCAAGCCTGTGGGGCACATGACTCCTTGGGCTACTGACCAGGGCCTAGTGTCCAGCCTGGTCAGGTCCAGCTGCCCATGGCAGAGTGACCTTCTGATGCCCCCTGCTGGGCAAGAAAGGCAAATGACATGAAGAAAGAAGGGAGGGAGGGAAGGAAGGAAGGAAGGAAGGAAGGAAGGAAGGAAGGAAGGAAGGAAGGAAGGAAGGAAGGAAGGAAGGAAGGAAGGAAGGAAGGAAGGATGAATGAATGCCCAGGGAAGCCAGAGAAACTCTAGATTCTTTCTGCCAAAGCCCTCGGTAATGGCTCTGAGGACAACTGTCCTTCCAGTAACCCTGAGCCTTTTCCAAGGAGGCAGCAGGTGGTGCATTGATGGTCTAAGCTCAAATCCCAGCCTCAGACACTTACCAACTCTGTGACCTTGGACCTCAGTTTCCCCTTCTGGAAAGCAGGAATGATAACCAGAGCACCGATCTCCCATGGCTGTTGTGAGACTCTAATGAGATGATATTTGTGAAGGGTTTTACCAACCTTGAGCTTTGAACCTACGTCCTGCCCTTTGATTCTACAGGTTGAGGCCAGTGTGGCTTGACCTCAGCTCCCATTCAGTTTTCTGTCAGTCGAGCCTCTCTCTTTCTGTGTGTATCATCCCATATGTGTTTCTGTGGCTTTTCACTATCATTTAACTTTTGTGTTATTTATCTGCCCTTTTGTGTTATTTATCTGCCCTTAGCTTAGATTCTAAGCTCCTTCAGGGTAGGAATCTTCCCCAGTGCCAAGTTCAGTTCCCTGTGTGCAGGAAGCCACAATGCATGTTTGTTGGATTCAGTGAAAGGGCAACATCCAGGGTGAGAGAGAGGTTTGTTCTTCTGTTCTCAGCCTCAGTTAGTTCATATCTGGGTCAAGATCAATATAAAAAAAGAAACTCCTGGCAATTATAGCCTTCCCAAAATGGTGTTAGGATGCCTTGTGAAGTAGTGAGTTTCTCATCCCTGAAGTGCCGAAGCAGAGACTGAATGCCCACCTATGGTGGAAGGGATTCATGTATCAGATGGTCGATTGGATTCGATGACCAGTCAAGTGCCTGAGACTCTGATTCTGTAGTATGTGTGTACC
Source organism: Dromiciops gliroides (assembly GCF_019393635.1). Classification (NCBI taxonomy): domain Eukaryota; kingdom Metazoa; phylum Chordata; class Mammalia; order Microbiotheria; family Microbiotheriidae; genus Dromiciops; species Dromiciops gliroides. Next base: position 33,620,329 of record NC_057864.1, read on the forward strand.
CTGTGGCCCAGGGCCCTCAAAGCTCTGGATTCTTTCAGACTGGGTTTGGTTTTAGGAGCTGATCCCACCAGGCCATTTTCTTTCTTTTTTTTTTTTTAATTTTTTTTTTGTAGTGAGGCAATTGGGGTTTAAGTGACTTGCCCAGGGTCACACAGCTAGTAAGTGTTAAGTGTCTGAGGCCAGATTTGAACTCAGGTACTCCTGACTCCAGGGCCAGTGCTCTATCCACTGCGCCACCTAGCTGCCCCTGGCCATTTTCTTTCTATGCCCTCAATGTTCTACTTGGAGTTTACTTCGGTAAATCTCCAAATATATCAATTTCTAGGTTTGCACCTTTGTGGGTAAAAGGGGGGGCCCTCATTTCCCTCACAGTTACTCATGGTAACAAAAGCATATGGGTAGAGGACAGCCTTTCTTTCACCTATCAGAAAATGTAGACTTGCAGGTAAAGAAAGGACTCACAGGAGCCCATAATAGATACAGAATACACTCATAGTAGCTCCTCTCAGAAGGAAATGAACTTGGAAATGCCACTGGAGCAATCATTGGCATTTAGCCATTCAATAAAGTATTTTTACAGTGTGCCAGGCATTGTGCTGTGTGGGCAAATATAAATACAAAGAAGGAAATATTTCAGCAAGTGGCCACCCAGACACTTGAGTACTCTGTATGTGTGTGTGTATGTGTGTGTGTGTGTGTGTGTGTGTGCGTGTGTGTGTGTGTGTGTGTGTGTGTGTGTGTGTGTGTGTGTGTGTAAATTGGGATTAAGTGATTTGTCCAGGGTCACACAGCTAGTAAGTGTCAAGTGTCCAAGGGTGGATTTGAACTCAGGTCCTCCTGAATCCAGGTCCGGTGCTTTATCCACTGCGCCACCTAGTATTTTTTTTTTTTAATTTTGGACTGGGCAATGAGAGTTAAATGACTTGCCGAGGGTCACACAGCTAGTAAGTGTCAAATGTCTGAGGCCAGATTTGAACTCAGGTATTCCTGACTCCAGGGCCGGTGTTCTATCCACTGTGCCACCTAGCTGCCCCGAAATAAGCCATTCTTGCAAGAGTTTATAAGCTAGTGAAATTTAGGCATTCTTATGAAATCTACTCTCTCACATAAGGCCCTACACACACTCATGTATGTCCTTATGGTTTGAACTATCCCTGGTGGACAAACATGCTAGGGGGCTATTGGACAAGCAAACTCCCTTCCTATCAGATGTGCCCTCTCTGTGAATTAACTCGCTATAATGATAGATGATTTGCAAGCTTAAATTGGCCCTTTTTGCAACACCCCTCACCCCGCCCCAGTGCCCTCACTTTGGTTCTGTCCTTTAGGGCCCAGCAGAACAAGCCTAAATCCATCCAATCATGATAGCTCTTCAGATACATAGATGAAAGCCATCATGTCCCCCATAAGCCCTCCTTTTCCAGGCTATGAAACATAGTTCCTTCGGCCAGTCCTTAATGAAGGCTTAAATGCTATCTAGACTTGCCAAATTTAGAACTAATGTAAAGCCAGGAGGGATAGCCAGCACAGTCAATGATGAAGTCAAGATTCAAAATTATTTCAACTGAATAAGATTAAGTTGAATGTAGAGTTGTTGCTTTTGATTAAAAAAATAGACTGCATGACTATTGACTAGAGAATTGTGGCATGAGCAAGAGCTTGTGGGACAAAGATCTGAAGTTCCTAGTGGACTGCATGCTCATTGTAAGACCACATCCAACAAAGAATATGGTGTGAGGGTGAGCTTCATGAAGAGGGGTCAACTGTGCTAAGGACTGAGGATGAAATGACATGAAAGATTCTAAGAGATCTCAGAGGTAAGGAGGGGATATATTCTGGGTGTCAGGGACAGCCACTGCAAAGGCACCAAACGGGAGATGGAGTTTGTGTGTTTCCCTCCCTTTTAACCTGCCCCTCCCTATGTCTGGTAGTTTCCCTGTTGAGTCTGATATATTTCTACACTAAACATGTGTGTCTGTGTCTGTGTGTTCAGCCTTCCTTGTCTGTTTCAGATAAGAGCGAGCTTCCTCTGATGCCCACTCCCCTCCCCCTTCCCCTCCATACACTTCTCTGAACCAGTCCTTTATCTAACTAACTCAGTGCCCTTTGAAGGCATTAAGGTTCTAAAGGGACACTTGTTACTTCTCTTGCTCCCGGAATGTCCTCAAATAATAAGAATTTACCCTTCTTAGTTTTCTGGACTTTTGTGTTGATATTCTGAATATCCTACTCAGCTTTTGGTGTTTCATCAGATATTTGAAAGTCTTAATTCCATTTAAGGTCAATTTTTCCCCCTGTAGGATTTAGCACGGCAATTATTCTTGATTGTAAGCCTATATCTTTTGCCTTTTGGAATATTGGTATTCCAAGAACTCCTTTCACTTTTGGTAGAAGCCTCCAGGTCTCATGTAATCCTAATTGTTATTCCTTGGAACTTGAACTGTTTTCTTTCTGGATGTTTGAAGTATTTTTTTTCTTTGACATGGGACCTTTGGAGTCTGGGGCTATGATATCCCCTGGGACTTTTCTGGGGAGAGGGGGGGGTTCTTTGCAGTAAGTGATCAGTAGATTCTTTTTTATCTTGACTTTGTTCTCTAGTTCTAATAGTTCCAGAGAGTTTGCTTACATAATCTTTGAAATATAGGGTTCAGGCTTTGTTTTAATCATGGATTTCCAGGGATTCTAATGATTCTTAAATTCTCTCTTCTTGACTTGGGTTTGTCAGATAAGCTGTTTTTATAGTAGCTATCTTACATTTTCTTCGTAATTTTTAAAGTCTTCTGACTTTTATTCTAATATGTTTGCTGGGTCTTGAAGTCAATGATTTCTATTTGTCCTATTCTACTTTACAAGGGAATCTGTTCCTTGGTCCATTTTTCTTTTTATTGTTGTTTTGTTGTAACTTTTATTTGATTTTATTTTGAGGTCCAAATTATCTCCCTCCCTCTAGCCTTTCCCCCACTCATTGAGGAGGCAAGCAATATGATATTGGATAAGCTTTACCGCGTTCTCTTCTACATTACGTTCTCCTTTCAAGTCTTTCTTCCAGACTTTATCTTTTGCGTCATTTCTTCTAGTTCATGTATTTCTTGTAGAAAATCCATTTTTTCCTGTAATCTCTGCTTACAGTTCTTTTCTTTTTTTTTTTCTTTTTTTTTTTTAGGCAATGGGGGTTAAGTGACTTGCCAGGGTCAAACAGCTAGTAAGTGTCAAGTGTCCGAGGCCGGATTTGAACTCAGGTCCTCTGCTTACAGTTCTTATTGAGTTAAATTTGCAATTTTTGGTATTGGTTGCTGTTTATTTATTCATTTCTCCAGCGTTAGTTTCTGAATTGGGGCTTTTTGCCAGGGCCAGTCTTTGCTTACTGCTGTACTTTTGGGTATAGTGGTAGACCCTGTTTCTTCTTTGCCCTGGGTTCTTTCACCGAGTTCCACCTGTTGGAGTTCAGCATCTCTGGATCTTTGAAGTTCAGAGCACCGCTCTGTCATCAAAGGAAAAAGTGTGAGGGATCTCAGAGCCCCTAAGAATTGGATTGTCCTAATATAGGTGTATGTGTGTTTATGTTGTGTATATATATCTATATATAAAGATATATAGATATATATACAGAGAGAATGAGAGAGAGAGAGAGAGCACACACCACTGGGGTTAAATGGCACTATCCTATCTGCACTGTGCTGGAGTTGATTCCAGTCCTGGTGCTTTCTCATAGGAGCCTTCTGTTCTTACCACCTCAGACATAGAGCCTCATAGGCAGTTCATGTCCTGTCTCTGGTCCATTAATCCTCTCTTGCATTAAAAGCGAGTTACCAGTGATATCACCTCATCTGTCCATGGGAGAAAGTGATCACATGCTTAGAGAAATCTAACAAAAAGGCATGTGAGTTAGGAAATCCATGTGTCTGAGATGACTCATGATTCTGGATGGTAAACCTCAATGTCTTTAGAGAGCAGTCTTCATCATGCATTAATTTCTGGGCAAAAGTCACTTCTCTGCTATCTGCTCCCTGATAGTTTATCCCTTCCTTTGGAGCCCTCATCCTGGGCTCCCTGGGTCTGCTTCGGTCTGCAGCTTGACTTTCAGCTGTCAACACTAATTCTCCCTTGGATCCATAGTCAGCTCTCTTCTCTGCTGCCAGAAGTCTTACCCTTCAATGCTGCTTCCTACCTGGATTGCTTCCTTTCTGTGTTGATATGTCTTAAGAGTCTGTATCGGTCTTCTGCTGCCCGACTCAAAATGGGTGATTCTCCAAGTACTTTGATGAGTGTGGCTCCTACTAGATGGGTCTCTAGCAGCACCTTTTCAGAAAGCTAGGGGGATGGCAGGTGAGAAGAAGAAAAGTCTCTCTCCTCCCCCCAGCTGCCATTCTGAAGAGAGGACACAACTCGAAAAGCCTGCTCTCAACCTCAATTGCTTGAACTCTCAAAACGGTTTCCTTGTCCCCTGTCTAGAGCTTGCAGATTTAACTTTTTTTTTTGGTGAGGTCAATTGGGGTTAAGTGACTTGCCCAGGGCGCCAGCTAGTAAGTGTAAGTGGCTGAGGCGTGGATTTGAACTTCAGGTCCTCCTGAATCTAGGGCGCGGGGCTCTATCCGCTGTGCCACCTAGCTGTCCCTCAGACTTGACTTTCAAAGTTGACCAGAGGCATAGCCAATCTTCACTCCATCAATAGCAGTTGCCCCTTACCATGCAAAGAATTTTCCCCTAGGCACGTAAGATAAGTAAGCAGGGCATGACACACTTCTTCACGTTTTGTTTAACAACCTCAGCATCTGCCTTTTACTTTCTGTAATAGCTGGAGGTTTGTCAGGGGTCCAATTTCAGTCTTTTCCCTACACACGTGTGCATAGGAATAAAGCAGAAAAGATTAGACCAAGTACTTCTCTATCAAGACGTTGGGCCATTCCCCCATTTCCTGGTCAGATCTTTGGTGTGACTGGCAAGGGAGGGAGAAATTCTGATCTACACATATCTAAGGCTTGAGGGAAAGATTGTGGAGAAGTGTTGTGTTTGACTCTTTGTGGCCCCATTTGGGATTTTCTTGGCTCCCTGTCTTGGTTCATGAGTTTAAACAAGAGAAAGCAGGAGATATGATCAGGATTTATTTCCACACCCATTGTAACATTCAAGGATAGCTTCTCCCAATTTCTCCAGATGCCCCGCAGAATAGGATTCCTAGTGGATTTCAGCCTCAGCATCTCTGGATTTTTCCTCTCCTGGGTCCTGGCCACCACCTCTATGAAAGGGTCTAAAATTCACCCAGGTGTGCCTCTTGCTCTTGTGGCAGCAACTGATAAGGTTTGCTGGTTGTGATGTCATCTACACGGTCACTATCTCATCCACAGACTCTTTGGTCTGACTCCCGAGGAGCCTAAGTTCAGAAAGGCAGAGGAAGTAAGAACAGGAAACAAAAAAAGGGGGAGGGTAAAGGATAGATAATGCCCTTTTCCCAGTCTGCATTCATATGAGAATAAAATGAACAACTCATCCCTTTGTTGCCACCCCCACTTAGCCAAGTACAGTCTGGAATGACTTGTTTTTGATGAACAGATCCGAGTTTTTGGTGATCATTGCTTCCTTTTATCTAAAGGCTCACAGATCATCCCTTTAATATGATTTCTAGGATTTTGGTAGGAAGTGGAATTCAGGTCCATTGGGTGATAAGTTTTGAGAAATCCCCATTTTGCCCATAAGACAGTTTCCTTCAGTCCTTTTCTCATTTTGCTCTTTTCAAAGATCCTGAGCAAGAACTCAATAATCACTTCTGATAGTTCCTTTAGCACTTTGAGATGTAGTCTGGTTGGGACCTGGTAAACTAAGCTCATTGAGGAAATCTATAAGCTCTTAATACATTGGGTTTCAACTTCTTGATCTTTTTTATTCTGTCTTTCCTAATCCAAGGATCATTGTTCCCCATTAAGAAAACAGAAGCAAGTAAGAGTTGGGCTGCTAGGTGGCACCATATTGGACAGAGTGCCAGGTCTGGAGTCAGGAAGACTCCTCTTCCTGAGTTCAAATCTGACTTCAGACACTTACTAGCTGTGTGACCCTGGTCACTTAACCCTCTTTGCCTCATTTTCTCATTTGTCAAGGGATCTGGAAAAGATGATGGAAAACTACTCCACTATCTTTGCCAAGAAAATTCCAAATGGGTCATGAAGAGTCAGACCCAACTGGCCAACAACAAAAGTTCCGCCTTGTCTCATCTATTCATAGAATATTGTCATTCTGCCTGCCCTGAGCAGCATCCAGCATAGCAGAGGTCCTGGGGGGATGTTCATTGCACTAACTTGTTTGGGGAGGTGACAAGCTTCTCCTGGTCATTGTTTCCCCCTGTCGCTGCCAGGCTCGCCCTCTGCCCCAGAGAGTGTTGAAGCCCAAGGAGAATTGTGGTCCAGAGCAGCACCTGGGGGGATTCCTTCTGAGTAGTCAGGGGTTTGGGGACACCCTCAGGGACACTTTCTCTTCCTCATCCTAGGCGCTACGTGCTGAAGCTGTCCGATGACATTGGCAACTTTGGGGGAGGTGCGGCTGACCCTTGCTTGGGTGCCTTGGAGTCTCATGGGTGGTTGTCTTCCTCTGCCTCATCCGTGGTGTCAAGTCCTCAGGGAAAGCAAGGTATACTCGCCCCTTCCCCTCCCCTCCTGGGATTTAGACGTCTCCCCTAACCAGGGAATGCCAGAGTGGGTGGGGGTAAGGGTGAGGACGGGTCAGAGCAATGAAATGTGGGGCCGTGATGAGATAGAGCTCGAGGAAACAAGGGGACATGGGAAGGGTTTGGTCTTTGAGAAGATTTCTTTAGTAGGAGATGGGATCTGAGCCAACACCTCCCCTGCTGCCTCCCCAGGTGGTCTACTTTACAGCCACATTCCCTACGTGGGGCTGACCATCCTATTTGTTCGGGGGGTCACCTTGGAAGGCGCCTTCACAGGTATTATGTACTACCTGACACCACAATGGGACAAGATCCTGGAGGCCAAGGTGAGTGTCTCTTTGGAGGTGGGGGTGGGAGGTGGGGGTGGGAGGTGGGGGAAGGAGTTGTCCTCTGCCTTGCCTGCCCCAGCTGACCACTGGCCCTCCTCCTTAACCTTCCCAGGTGTGGGGAGATGCTGCCTCCCAGATCTTCTACTCCCTGGGCTGCGCTTGGGGGGGTCTCATTACCATGGCTTCCTACAACAAGTTCCACAACAACTGCTACAGGTGAAACAAAGACCTTGTTCCCTTCCCCCAATGAGTGTCCTTCCCTCCCTCCCCCCCCCACCACCAAGGCCCCTGGGTGCCGCTCCCAGCTCCACCTCTGGTTCTCGAATCTCACCTGTACTTATCTAGTAAACAATTAAGCCAGAGACAACCCCCACCCCAGATCCCCAGAAGTCAGAGTCCAGACCTGCAAAGGATAAAGGAATGAAAGGGGAGGGAGGCAGGTGGAAAGGCCTGGGAGAACTGAGGGTGGTTCGCCCATAGGCTCAGGGAGGAGCGGGGTAAGACTGCGTCTGGACCCCTAGACTCCAAGGCTGAGCTTGGATCTTCTTGCCCTCCCAGGGGATAGTATCATTATCAGCATCACGAACTGCGCCACCAGCGTCTATGCCGGGCTTTGTCATCTTCTCCATCCTCGGTTTCATGGCAAACCACTTGGGTGTGGGACGTGTCCCGAGTGGCTGACCATGGCCCAGGTTTGGCCGTTGTGGCCTACCAGAAGCCCTCACCCTGCTTCCCATCTCACCCCTCTGGTCTCTGCTGTTCTTCTTCATGATTTCCTGCTGGGACATGGGCACTCAGGTATGAGGGAGTAGAATGTGATGGAAAGGGGCTGGGCACTCAGGTACCAAGGTCAGCTCCCAGACTGCTGGTCGTCAGCTTCTAATGGGCTTCTCAAACTGGATGTCTCATAGACATTTTTTTCACTATCTTTATTTTATTTTATTTTACATATAAGGTATGTTTATTTTTTTCCATTACATGTAAAGATAGTTCTCAACTTTTGTTTATACAAGCTGTCCAATTTCAGATTTTCTCCCTCCCTCCCCTCCCTCCCCCCTCCCCTAGACAGCAGGTAATCTGATATAGGTTATATCTATATATCTATAGTCGATATAGATATCGATATAGATATCGATATAGATATAGATATAGATATAGATATACACATATATATATACACATAATAACATTATCCTATTTCTGCATTAGTCCTGTTATAAGAGAAAAAATCAGAGCAATGATGAAAAACCTCAAAATAGAAAAAAAAAACAACAGCACCCAAAACAAAAGAAATAGTATGGGTCAATCAGCATCCATACTCCACTGCTCTGTTTTTTTTTTCTTGGAGTTGGAGATCCGCTTCTATCACGAGTTCCCTGGAACTCTTCGGTACCATTGCATTGGTGAGAAGAATATAGTCCCATCACAGTAGATCAACTCTCAATGTTGATGATATTGTGTACAATGTTCTTCTGGTTCTGCTCATCTCACTCATCTCAGCTCACATAAGACCCGCCAGTTTTCTGAACTCCTCCTGCTCATCATTTCCTACAGCTCAATAGTATTCCATTGTGTTCATATACCACAACTTGTCCAGCCATTCCCCAATGGATGGGCTACCCCCCTCAACTTCCAATTCCTTGCTACCACGGAAAGAGCAGCTATAAATATTTTTGTACATATGGGTCCCTTTCCCCTTTCCATGATTTCTTTGGGGAAAAAGACCTAAAAGTGGTATTGCTGGGTCAAAGGGTATGCACAGCTTTATCGCCCTTTGGGCATAATTCCAAATTGCTCTCCAGAATGGTTGGATCAGTTCACAGCTCCACCAACAATGAATTAGTGTTCCAATTTTCCCACAGCTTCTCCAACATTTATTATTTTCCTTTTTTGTCATTTTAGCCAATCTGATAGGTGTCAGATGGTACCTCAGAGTTGTTTTAATTTGCATCTCTCTAATCATTAGAGATTTAGAGCATTTTTTCATATGGGAATAGATAGCTTTGGTTTCTTCATCAGAAAACTGCCTGTTCATATCCTTTGACCATTTCTCAATTGGGGAATGACTTGGATTCTTATAAATTTGATTTAGTTCCCTATATATTTTAGAGATGAGGCCTTTATCAGAAGTACTGGCCTCAAAAATTGTTTCCCAGCTTTCTGCCTCCCTTCTAATTTTGGATGCATTGCTTCTGTTTGTACAAAAATGTTTTAATTTAATATAATCAAAATCATCAATTTTGGCATTTGTATAATATACTCTATCTCTTGTTTGGTCAAAAACTGTTTTCCTTTCCAAAGATCTGATAGGTAGACTATTCCGTTCTCTCCTAATTTACCTATGGTATCACCGCTTATGTCTAAATCGTGTATCCATTTTGACCTTATTTTAGGATAAGGGGTCAGATGTTGGTTTAATGCCTAATTTCTGCCATACTATCTTCCAGTTGCCCAGCAGTTTTTGGTCAAATACTGAGTGTCCTATCCAAAGCTGGAGTCTTTTGGGTTTATCAAACACTACATTACTAGTGTCATTTACTACTGCATTTCCTGAGCCTAGCCTATTCCATTGATCTACCAGTCTAATTTTGTAGCCAGTACCAGATAGTTTTGAATACTGCTGCTTTATAGTAAAGCTCCAGGTTTGGTACCACTAACCCACCTTCCTGTGAATTTTGTTTCATTATTTCCCTGGATATTCTTGATTTTTTTGTTTTCCAGATGAATTTTGGTTATTATTTTTTCTAGCTCTATAAGAATAATTTTTAGATAGTCTGATTGGTATGGCACTGAATAAGTAAATTAATTTAGGCGAGCATTGTCATTTTTACTATATTAGCTCTGCCTAGCCATGAGCAATTGATATCTTTCCAATTATTTAGATCTGATTTGATTGGTGTGAAGAGTGTTTGGTAGGTTGTGGTTCATAGAGTTCCTGGGTTTGTCTTGATAAGTGGACTCCCAAGTATTTTATATTATCTACCGTTACTTTAAATGGAATTTCTCTTTCTATCTCTTGCTGCAGGGACTTTGGGTTGGTCCATGTATAGAAATGCTGAATGATTTATGTGGATTTATGTTTATATCCTGCTACTTTGCTAAAGTGTTAATTGTTTCAGTAATTTTTGAACTTGATCTCGAGGGATTCCTTAAGTATACCATCATATCATCTGCAAAGAGTGATAGTTTTTGTTTCCTCCTTGCCTATTCTAATTCCTTTAATTCCTTTCTCTTCTCTGATTGCTAAGCTAACATTTCTAGGACAATATTAAATAATAGGGGTGATAATGGACATCCCTGTTTCACACGCCCTGATCTTATTGGGGAAGGCCTCTATTTATCTCCATTGCATATAATACTTGCTGATGGCTTTAGGTAGATACTGTTTATTATTTTAAGGAAAGCTCCCCGTATTCCTAAAGTCTCCAGTGTTTTTTATTAGGAATGGTGGTTGTTTTGGTCAAAAGGCTTTCTCTGCATCTATGAGATAATCATATGATTTTGGTTGGTGTTTCTTATTGATGTGGTTGAGTATGTTAATAGTTTTCCTAATGTTGAACCAGCCCTGCATTCCTGGTATAAATCCCACCTGGTCATAGTGTATATCCTGGTGATCACTGTGCTGTATCTCCTTGCTAATATCTTATTTAAGATTTTAGCATCAATATTCAGTAGGGAAATTGGTCTATAATTTTCTTTCTCTGTTTTTGCTTTGCTGGTTTTGGTAGCACCACCATATTTGTGTCATAAACGAATTTGGTAGAACTCCTTCTTCACCTATTTTTCCAAATAATTTGTATAATATTGGAATGAATTGTTCTTTAAATGTTTGGTAAAATTCACCCCATAAACCCATCTGCCTTGGGGATTTTGTCTTAGGGAGTTCATTAATGGCGTGTTCAATTTCTTTTTCTAATATCTCATAGACATTTTAAACTCAACAGATCCAACACTGAACTCATTATTTCTCTCGTCTCTCTCGTCTCTCTCGTCTCTCTCGCTCTCTCTCTCTCTCTACGCTCTCTCTCTCTCTCACACACACACACACACACACACACACATTCCCCACTTCCAAACAGCCCTCTTACTCTTAAAGTACCACCATCCTCCCACCTGGGTGTCATCTTCCAACCCTCACTCTCACCCCCCCCCCCATAACCAATCTGGTGCCAAGGCCTGTCATTTCTACCTTTGCAGTATATCTCCAATATGCCCCCTTCTCTCCTCTCACACTAACATGCCCCTGGTGCAGACCCTCATCACCTGACACCTGCACTATTGTAATAGCCGCTGCTGGGTCTTCTGCCCCAAGGCTCTCCCCAATCTAGTGTATTTCTCCCCCCACCCCAGTTGTCAACTTGATTTTCCTAAAATGTAGGTCTGACCATGTCACCCCTTTCCTCAGTAAATTCCAGTGGCTCCCTAGTACTTTCAGGATCAGGTTTAAAATCCTCCAACTTTTAGAGCCCTCCCTAACCTGGCCACTTCCTACCTCTTCAGTCTTCTTGCATCTTGCTCCCCCCACCATCACTCTATAAGCCAGTGAGACTGGTCCTCCAATAAAACCCTCCATCTCCTGACCTGTAGGCATGTTTCCTGGCTGCCCACCATACCTGGAAGTCTCTCCCTCCTCATCTCTGTTCCAGCTTCTTTCATATCTCAGCTAAAATTCCACTTTCTACAAGAAACGTTTCTTATTCCCCTTCATTTTAGTGCCTTCCCTCAGAGGGTTAGCTAGTTGGCACAGAGATGGAGCACTGTACCTAGGGGCAGAAAGATCTGGGTTCAAATCCTGCCTCAGCCACTAGTTGTATGATTCCGGTGCCTTCCCTCAGAGTTCCTCCAGTTTCTCCTCTCCACGTCTTCTTTGTCCGCAGTCATTGGCATGTTGTCTCCCCATTTGACTGTGAGCTCCTTGTGGGCAGGGACTGTCCTTTGCCTTTTTTTTGTATCCTCAGCACTTAGCACAGGTGCCTGGTACATAGTAGGCACTTAATAAATGTTGTTGACTGACCGGTTGGATGTTATGTCCCTTCAGTTCTGCCTTCTGGAGACCTCTAGTGACTGCGGTTGTGGATGAAGTGGGGGACGAATGGATCTTGAAGAAGAAAACCTACTCACTCTGGCTGTGGCCATTGCTGGATTCTTGCTAGGGGTCCCCTGACCAGCCAGGTGGGCACACAGGCAGCAGGGGCTGAAGAGGGTGGTGCCCTCTGGTAGCTCCTATGACTTCTGCCCTGCAGGCATGTGCTCAGGCATCAGGGCCAGGTGGGGTACACATGGAATGCCCCCTGGTGGCTCACGGGCTTCCCATGTCCTGGTGCAGCAAGGCAGCAGAAGGGGAAGGGGTTAGTGATGGATAGTGTCCTCTGGCGGTCACACGGCTTCTGCCCACCAGGCGGGCATCTACTGGCTCCTACTGATGGACAACTATGCTGCCAGCTTCCCTTGTCGTGAGTTCCTGCATCATGTGTGGTGGACCATCATGTACATCTACGGTAAGTTGCCCAGGCTGCCCTGAGGCCACCCCCCCCACCTGCGAACCCTCCCAGAGACTCTCTCCCCCTCTGCGGAGGTGGGCCTGACCTCTGATGATGTCTCTCCCCAGGACACCAGAACTACTTCCAGGACATCCAGATGATGCTGGCTTCCCACCCCCTCTCTTCTTCCAGATGTGCTGGCGCTTTGTCTCCCCGGCCATCATCTTCGTAAGTGGCCCTTGGGGGTCCTACCCTTCGCCCCAACCCTCCCCCAGGCCCCCGCCAAGCCTCTGGAAGGCCTCAACAGCTGGCCAACAAGCAATGGTTAGTGTAGCTCCCAGGGTTAGGGACATGAGGAATTTCCCGGATATAGGGAGGGTCTTGACCTAACCAGAGGGAAAAGGCTGGTCTTCAGTTTGGACAAACGAGTCAGACAAATAAAGGTTACAGAGGCAGCTGCGGGGGTGGGCATCCAGCCTCTACTTGAAGCCCCCAGGGAGGGTTACCCCACCACCTCTCAGGGCAGCCGATCCACTCTAGGACAGCTCTTAGCACTGGGGAAGTTTGTCCGCATTCTGACTCTCTGCACCTTCCCCTCACTGCTCCTGTTTTTTCCCCCTGGGCCAGGCAGACCAAGGCTGACCAAGGCTGACCCCTCCTCCTCATGATAACCTTTCAAATACCTGACCACAGCTCTTGGTCAACCTTGAACCTTCTGTTCTCTGGACTGGATATCCCCAGTCCCGTTCACCTTCTCTCAGATGGCTTGGATGTAAGCCTTTCATCATCCTGGTTGTCCTTCTAAAAATGAGGCAACCCAGGACTGAACACAGTAGCCCAGATGGGTGTTTCACTGGGACACCCAAGATGACAGCAGCTTTCTGGGCTGTCATATCCTGCTGCTGACTCAGTGGGGGGACCTTGACAACTAAAACCCCCAGCTCTTTTTCAGGCTGACTGCTACCTAACCGTCCCACCCTCACCTTGAATTGATGAAAAAGAACCCAAAGGTTTACGTTCATCCCAATACATTTCATTTGGTGTGATTCAGTCCAAACGGTCTTGCCACCAAGGTCTTTGGTGATCAATGATGTGTTAGCTGTCCCTCCCCTCTTTGGGTCTTCTTCAAGGTTATGAGCAACCTCCTCACCAGTGCCTTTATCCTGGTCATTGATGACAACATCAACAGCACAGGACCAAGTAGATCCTTGAAGGTGCTCCCCCATAGAACTTGTGACAAGTTAACATGCAATTATTATAGCCACCTACTCTTCTGAGTTTGTCCATTCAGCTAGTTCTGAATTCTCCTATTCATACTATTACATCCTTCCTTCTATTCCATAAGAACACCAGAGAGAGGGGCAGCTAGGTGGTACAGATGGATAAAGCACCAGCCCTGCAGTCAGGAGGACCTGAGTTCAAATCTGGCCTCAGACACTTGACACTTACTAGCTGTGTGACCCTGGGCAAGTCACTTAACCCCAATTGCCTCACCAATAATAATAATAATAATAATAATAATAAGCTATTGAGGCTTCCCAGGAATCCAAGTCAAGCTCCCTGACCTCTAGTTACAGATTTAATTCTCTCCCCTTCTTTGAAAACTGGGACCGTGTTTTGCCCTTCTCCTGTCCTCTGGCACCCCTCTCATTTTCAAAGCTCTTTCAGATGTTGCTGACAATGGCTCAGCCATCCCCTCTCCGGACTAGAGGAAGGATGTTATTCACCTGGGCCAGGGAGTTGGAATTCATCTAGGGCAGCCACTCCATGTCAGTCATTTTTTGTTCCCCCCCCTTTCTGGTCCAGTGATCATCCTCCTTGGCAGAGAGACAGAGGCAGTGTCAGAGCCTCTAGGCCTGGCCCCCTCATTGTTATTGCAGAAGTCTTCCAGCCTGGGTTCCATGAGAGCCCAAGGAGAAACTCACTCACCATGAGGTCAGCGAGACCAGAGGTCAAAAAGTGAGTCACCAAACTAAAAAGAAAATAATTTCTCAGCGCACTAAGGTAGACTGCTTGGGCTGGGGGGCAGCTTCAGCTTCTTAGGGTACAGACTGGGTGATTATAACCTTTTAGACTTGGTTACAGAGCCAATGAGAGGCATTCCTCAGCAGAAAGGGATTGTGAAAGCAAGACCAGGAGTCACAGGAGCTGAATAAGATCAGGGGGGATATTCCTGTAGGGAAATGAATTTCTCTAGAGTTAGGTCATCTCTAAGATAGCAGAGGCTGCCTCCAAGATAGAATCAGTCTGGCTGATTATCATTGGTGAGCAAGAGGGTGAAGTACAGCCCGAAAGTCTCTCATTGACACCATCCCATCACTCGGTGTTTCTGGCCTTGAAATTTCTTTATGTAGGGAAATGTTTCTGCAAAGCATCAACATTGCTTCTATTTCAGCTACAGTGGATCCTTACCCACATCCAACCATGACCCCCATCCCCCTCATGTGGGGTCCTGGATTTCTTCACACGAGAATCTTCTTTAGGAATATTTCATTGTCTCTCCTGTCCCCTCCTGGCCTGGAGGATGAAGAGTTCTTTGAACAAGACTTCCCTCCTCTTCTGGGAGACAAGCCGAATTTTTTTGTCTTCCTCCCTCAGAAATGAATATTTTTCACACTCAATGAAAGACACTGGAAATTTCTTCCACTGCCCACCCTACTGGAAATGAAATCCCCAGTGCTGGCTTTTTGGATAGTTTGTGGGTGCTTATCACTTCCTTCTTGTCACCTGGGTTAGCTTGTTTTTACAAATCACAGGCTTGTGGTTTATCTTCGGAGCTCCTGGAGAGGAAACTCTCTCTTTCTCTTAAATCCTTAAAGGGGTACATCATGGAGTTTCTTGGTCATGGATGCCCGAAGCAGGAGACGCCCCGCTAGAGCAGACTGGCTCTCAGCTGATGCCTCTTAATACCTCTTTGGTACCCACTTAACACCTTGACAGCTAGCCCTTCCTCCCTTTCCCTTCTCTCACTAAACTGTTACATCGTCTGACCAAATGGTTTTATTTAACCCTTAACTTTAACACTTACTTTGCCTCCCCATTTTCTCAGGGCAACCATTTTCATCTGTTTCTTCCTCTGTCCCTTCCCTTCTTTGACTCCTTCTCTGCCTTCCAGATTCATTCTTAATTCCCCAGTCCTCCACATCAGCTTTAGAATCCCTCCTCCACCTCCATCTGCCTTCTCCTTCTGGTTTTTGTTTGTTTGTTTTAGTGAGGCAATTGGGGTTAAGTGACTTGCCCAGGGTCACACAGCTAGTAAGTGTTATGTGTCTGAGGCTGGATTTGAACTCAGGTACTCCTGACTCCAGGGCCAGTGCTCTATCCACTGTGCCACCTAGCTGCCCCTGCCTTCTCCTTCTGAAGCAGTATATTGTGGTGAACTCTAGATAGTAACAGACCGATGAAATGGTTGTATTTATACAACAGAACTCAAGGGGCTGGGACTCCCTCAATGTCTGCACTTATTTCACTGGGGCACATTGCACCCCATGCACTGAGCTCATCATTCTTGTCCATCCTTTGTCCAGGACGACATCTGTAGCAAATCAGCCCAGTCACCAGGAGTCCTCCTTCCTTGAGGTCTCTTAACATCCCACAGTTCCAGTGCTGGCCTCAGCTGTCACCTCCTCACCATTACCTCCTGACCAGCCCATCCACTTATGCATTTTCTGGGTGGCATCTTTTATACCCTTTCTCGTGGGCAAGTCATTCCTGGAGGTTTCCCTCCAAGGTGCCCACACCTTTGGTTCTTCAGTGATTACAATGGCCTATGGTCCCCTGCCATGTGGCATCACCAGGAAAAAACTGCTATGAAAACAATGACGTTTAGTTCCAGGGAGTGGTGTGGCTTTACTGAAGGGGCTGCCTACTTCCCCAAATACAATTCAGCCCCGTCTCTGTCTCCTGTTAAATTCTGGACCCAGTTCTTGGTCTGTCTTCTGACCACGACGTGTGTACTGATGGGCTGCCCAGACAATAATGTATTCTCCCCTGGGCACTGCGCTGAATACTAGCCCCAGGTATTCCTGGTCGTGCTTGGCTTCCCTGTGGGGATTAGTAGGGGTCTCTTTTGAGGAGTGACCAATCTCATTGAGGAGAGCTATGTCATCTACCTGGGAGCCTCGAGGGGATTGTACAGTCTGGAGAGAGCCTCTCTTCAGCACGGATCTCCAGTAGGTATGGAATCATAGACCCTCGGAGCACCGAGGGCCAGGGAGCCAGTGGTTCAGTCTAAATGAGAATTCCCTTAACATGGGCAGCTAGGTGGCGCAGTGGATAGAGCACCGGCCCTGGAGTCAGGAGGACCTGAGTTCAAATCTGGCCTCAGACACTTGACACTTACTGGCTGTGTGACCCTGGGCAAGTCACTTAACCCCAAATACCTCACAAAAAAAGAGAATTCCCTTAACAGCACACTCAAAAGCAGCCTCTGTGGAGGGGGACCCCCCGCCTTCCTCTTTTAGATACTTCCTTATTAGGGGAACTCCTCATACTAAGTGTAAAGTGAAAGGTTTTGAACCCACCCCAGCCCTGGGTCCTGGTTCTGCCCTTGGAAGCCAAGCAGCACAGAGTTCCTTCTCAGGACAGCCCTTCCAGATCACTGGTGGCCACCCTCTCCCCAAATCTTCTTTCCTTCCCACAAAATGCCCCCATCTCCTTTGGCCATATTAGGCATGAAGTCCCTTTCCCATCTCCTACCTCTGGATATTCTCCAGCAGACCAGTGCCAAGGTGCTCATATAGTGAGCATAATATTCCATAGTCATCTAGCAGGATTGTTACCTTCCTAAGACACTGGGCAGCAGTACAATGGATAGAGGGCTAGCTGGAGTGATGAAGAACTGAGTTCAAATATCACTTTAGGGGCAGCTGGGTGGCGCAGTGGATAAAGCACTGGCCTTGGATTCAGGAGGACCTGAGTTCAAATCTAGTCTCAGACACTTGACACTAGCTGTGTGACCCTGGGCAAGTCACTTAACCCTCATTGCCCTGCAAAAAAAACAAAACAAAACAACAAAAACAAATCCCATTTTAGCCACACTAGCTGAGTGATCCTGAGCAAGTCATTTAATTTCTCTAAGACTCAGTTCCCTCATCTGTAAAATGGGCATGATGATAAAAGCACCTACCTTCCAGGGTTGTTGAGAGGATCGGCTGGGATAACATATGTAATGAAGTGTTTTCCAAACCTGAAAGTGACATGTTAGTTATTATTCTTGGCCTAAAACTGCATTAACTTCTGGGATGCCATGTAAAACAGCTGACTCATATTGAGCTCGCAGTCCACTAAAGCCCCCAGATACCTTTCAGACAAGCCATTGTCTAGGCACAGCACCTTCATTTTGTCCTGGCAAGTTTAAGTGTTTGTAGCTAGGAGTAAAACTTTACATTGATTCCTATTCACTTTCATCTCATGAGATCCAGCCTGCCCAAATCCTTTTGGAACCTGACTTTGTGATCTGGTGTCTTAACTCTCCCTCCCAGATGCAGGCATCAACTTCCAATTGTATGTGCATGCCACCCAGAACTTATTCTAAATCACTGATAAAAATGTGAAACCACATATGGCCCAGCACAGATGCCTGGGGCACTCCACCAGAGACCTCCCTCTGAGCTGATAGCTAAGCATTAGTGACTCCTCTTCTGAGTTCAGCTACTCCAGAAATTACACATCTCTCTGACTGTTCTGTCCCCTAGTCTACATCCCTCTACTTTCCCACAAGAATAACATTAGATACTTTATTAATTTTCTAAGATTTAGGTAAACTGTATTTGTAGTATTGCTTTAATGTGCCAGGGTAGTGACCCTGTCAAAAAAAGGCAGCGGGGTGGGGGGAGAGATGAGCCTACCAGGACCTGTTCTTGATTAAGTCGATCTGGCTCCTTGTAATTAGTTTCCTTTTCTGAATGCTCATTGACTATCCCTTTGATAATACGCTCTAGAATCTAGCCAAGAACCAAAATCGAGTTCGTTGATCTATAGTTTGAAGACTACAGGTTCTTCCCTTTTTAAAAAAATTAGGTCCAGGGGCAGCTAGGTGGCGCAGTGGATTAAGCACTGGCCCTGGATTCAGGAGTACCTGAGTTCAAATCCGGCCTTAGACACTTGACACTTACTAGCTGTGTGACCCTGGGCAAGTCACTTAACCCCCATTGCCCCGCAAAAAAAAAAGAAAAAAAAATTAGGTCCTATGGAACTCTTTCCATTGTGCACAAGCTTACATCAGAGATCTCTATAGTGGCATGGGGATCATAACTTCTAGCTTTTATTCCAATAGTCCAGAACTGTGGAACAGTCATTTCTGTTTGTTGTTCCCAAGGGATCCTGTCTCTCAGGTGGTGCTTCTGTTGTAGCCTCTCTTCTGTGTTATCTCATTTGAGATCCAGTGTGGTGTTATATATTCAGCATTTCTCATGTGGTGTCTCTCATGTGGTTTCTCTAATGTGGAGTCTCTGGTGTGCTGACTTTTTTGTGTGGTGTCTCTGAGATGGTATCTGTGGTGTGTGATCTTTTATGTGGTGTCTACTGAGTGGTGTCTTCTGGGTGTCATCTCCAGTTTGGTGTCTCCTATTATTTTTCATATAGTAATAAATAATGATAATAATAATAATAGTTTACATGTATATAGCACTTTAAGTTTTGCAAGGGGCATTACAAATATTATCTCATTTAATCTTCATAACAACCCTGCGAGGTAAGTGAGATCTTCCTGACTCTAAGACCGGCACTTTAGGCTCTGTGCCACACATGTAAGCACAGTGGTGTCTCTCATGTGACATCTCTAGTTTGTCTCTTGTATGGTATTTCTGGTGTGCTGTCTTGCATCTAGTGTCTCTTTGGTGGCATCTCTGGTATGGTGCCTCATGTGGTATGTGTGCTGTCTATTGTGGTATCTCATGTGCCTCATGGTATCTCTCTGATTTGGCATCTCCTGAGGTATCTATGGTGTGCCATCCCTCATGGGGTGTTTCTGGTGTGCTGTCTCTTGCATGGGTTCTCTCCTGCCTGTCTCTTGAATAGTTGGCACTTGCCATTCTCAGTGGCCTCTTGAAGGAACTATCCCATCAGTGCCATTTGTGGGTGAAGGGGGTGGGGGGGTTTCTGATTGCTCAGCATTGTTCTTCTTTCAGAGATCCTGAAAATCAGTTTTTCGATACTTTCAAAGCTGAATCACCTCCGGGAGGAATTTTGTCTGAATGTGCTTCTTCTTAAGGTCATTCTGCTTCCTCAGAAAGCACACCAAAGGCATCAGAGTCCAACTGTGGTGGTACTGACACTGATGACTAGGTCATCCACCTTGTCTTTGCTGTAGCCTCCTCTCTCAATTTTCCTCCCACTTGTCTGACCACCGCTTCTCATTCTCCTTTGCTCAATCATTGTCCATCCTCCAGCCCCACAGTTTGGGTTTGGCTCTTGGGGTACTGCCTTCTATACGTTTTCTTAGTGGTCTTATCAGCTCCATGGATTCAGTACTGCTTCTGCATAGAGGATCCAACTCCAGTTGATTGCCCAAACTCAGGCTCTACTGTGTCAACAATTTGTTGGACAGCTCCTCTTAGATACCTTATAGGCAGCTGGGGGCACAGTGGATAGAAGACTGGACCTAGTGAAAGGAAGACCTGAGTCCAAATCCTGCCTAAGATGCTTCCTAGCTATGTGACTCTGAGCAAGTCTCTTCACCTCTGCCTGCCTCAGTTTCCTCATCTCTAAATTGGGTATAATAATGACACCTCATGGGATTATTGTGATGATAAAATATCTCTAAAACATTTTTAAATCATAAAAGTATTTTATTATTTTCTGGTTATGCGTAAAGATAGTTTTCAACATTTGCTTTCATAAGATTTTTAGTTCCAAATTTTTCACCTTCCCTCCCTTCCCTTCCCCCTCCCCAAGACAGAAAGTAATCTGATATAGGTTATATATGTACCATCACATTAAACATATTTCTGCATTAGCCATGTTGTGAAAGAAGAATCAGAACAAAAGGAAATGGGGGCAGCTAGGTGGCTCAATGGATAAAGCACCAGCCCTGGATTCAGGAAAAACCTGAGTTCAGATCTGGCCTCAGAAACTTGACACTTACTAGCTGTGTGACCCTGGGAAAGTCACTTAACCCTCATTGCCCCACCAAAAAAAAAATAACAAAAGGGAATAACCCCAATGGGGGCGGCTAGGTGGCACAGTGGCTAAAGCACTGGCCCTGGATTCAGGAGGACCTGAGTTCAAATCCAGCCTCAGACACTTGACACTTACTAGCTGTGTGACCCTGGGCAAGTCACTTAACCCTCATTGCCCCACCAAAAAAAAAAAGGAACAAAAGGGAATGACCCCAATGGGGGCAGCTAGGTGGCACAGTGGCTAAAGCACTGGCCCTGGATTCAGGAGGACCTGAGTTCAAATCCAGCTTCAGACACTTGACATTTACTAGCTATGTAACCCTGGGCAAGTCACTTAACCCTCATTGCCCCACCAAAAGACAAAACCAAAACAAAACAAAAATCCTATTGACTAATATGGTAATGTTTTACATAATTTCACACATATGACCTATACCGATTCCTTGCATCCTTGGGTAGGGGAGAGGGTAGGGAGAGAGGGAATGAGAGAGGGATAGAATTTGGAACTCAAAACTTTAAATAAATAAATATTAAAAGGGAATAATCCCCAAAAGTAAAAACACACAAAAAAGTAGGAAATTGTATGGTTCAATCTGTATCCAGATTCCACAGTTCTTTTTTCTGGTTGTGGAGAACATTTTTCATCATGAGTCCTTTGGAATTGTCTTAGATCATTGTGTTGCTAAGAAGAGCTAAGTCTATCACAGTTGATTATCACACAATGTTGCTGTTACTGTGTACAATGTTCTCCTGGTTCTGCTCACTTCACTCAGCATCAGTCCACTTAAGTCTTTCCAGGTCTTTCTGAAATCTGCCTGCTCATCATTTCTTACAGCACAATAGCATTCCATTATATTCATATACCACAACTATTCCCCAATTGATGGGCATTCCCTCAATTTCCAATTCTTTGCCACCACAAAGAGAGCTGCTATAAATATTTTTGTACATGCAGGTCCTTTTCCCTTTTTTATGATCTCTTTGGGATACAGACCTAGTAGTTGTATCACTGGGTCAAAGGTTATGCACAGTTTTATAACCCTTTGGACATAGTTCCAAACTGCTTTCCAGAATGGTTGGATCAGTTCACAGCTCCACCAACAATGCATTAGTGTTCCAATTTTTCCACAGCTTCTCCAACATTTATTATTTTCCTTTTTTGTCATATTAGCCAATCTGATAGGTATGAGGTGGTACCTCAGAGTTGTTTTAATGTGCATTTCTCTAATCAATGGTGATTTAAAGAATTTTTTCATGTGGCAATAGATAGCTTTGATTTCTTCATCTGAAAACTGCCTGTTCATATCCTTTGACCATTTCTCAATTGGGGAATGACTTGCATTCTTATAAATTTGATTTAGTTCCTGATATATTTTTTAAATTAGGCTTTTATCAGAAACACTGGCTATAAAAATTGTTTCTCTAAAAACATTTTGTAAACCTTAACAAGCTATATATTATCATTGTTCAGTCATTTTCAGTTATGTCCAATTCTTTGCGACCCCATTTGGAGTTTTCTTGGCATAGATACTAGAATGGTTTTGCCATTTCTGTCTCCAGTTCATTTTAAAGATGAGGAACTGAGGCACACAGGGTGAAGTGACTTGCCCAGGGCCACACAGCTAGTAAGTTTCTGAGGCCAGATTTGAACTCAGAATTATGAGTCTCCCTGACTTCAGGCCTGGTACTCTATCCACTGTGTCACCTAGCTGCCCAAAGAGCTATGTAAATGTTACTTATCATCATCATCATCACTGACATCTCAAAATGAACATCCAGAACAGAGTATATTTATCCTCCCAGAATCCCAGAATCCTCCCTGCTTCTGGTGAACTCCTCCCTCCTCTTGGCCTCCCTATTTATATCAAAGGTACCACCATCTTCCCAGTAACTCAAGTTTGGTAAACAGAACCATCCTTGACCTTTCCTTCCCCCTCATCCCCATATCTAAAAGTTGTCAGGTCCATCTCTACAACACCTCTTGAATTGGGCCCCTTCACTGCACATATATGGCCACCGTGCTAATTCAGGATGTTGTTACCTATTGACTGGACAGCTTTAATAGCTTGGATTCCTGGGCAGTCTCCTAATCGGTCTCCTTGCCTCCAGTCTCTCCCCGACACAGCTGTCCAAAGAATCACCCTAAGACACAGCTCTGACTATGTCGTTCCTTTGTTCAAGAATCTTCAAAGGTTTCTTTTTTTTTTCTTTTTTTGAAATCTACAAGTTCAATTACAGCCTTGTCTGCCTAGCATTTAAGGCTCCCAGATCTGATTCATTTTTATGAACTCAACAGTCCAGCCTGCTTGGACTACTGGATCCTCTGAGTTTGACATTCTATGTCCCCACCTTATACATCTGAACTAGCCATTCCCTAGCTTGTAATATCTCTTAAAATGTCTTCCTTTAAGACTGAGCTCAGATGTTGCCTTCTCTGTGCAACCTGTTCTTATCCCTTGCTCCAACCCCAGTTGGTATGGTTCTCTTCCTCCTCAAGTTACCTTGCATTCTCTTTACATTTGTGCATTGTATATCCTCAGTAGAATGTAAGCTCCTTGAGGGAAGGGGCTATCTCATTTTGGTCTTTGTATTCAGAAGGTTAAGAAATATTTGTTGCATCAAACTGAAAGTAGAACCCTATCAAAATGCTGACAGATAGGTGGCATTTTTTTTTCGGTTGTTCTCCTTCCAGTTTCATGGTCTTAGGATGGTCTCATGTCAAGTTTTCTAGAAACCTGTTGCTCCTACCACTGCTCTTTGTGGGGCAGTGCTGTGCATGATCTTGTCTCAACCTTCTATATGACTTCCTACAAATGGGCCAATAATCTAAACCTCTTTTCTTCTGTCACTGCTTGTTGAGTAGGTCAAGTTTTGCTGGTTGAGGCAGGTTCTGGACTGCTTTTCTGGGGTGATTTTTGTTGTGGAGATTCCCTTTCATTGCTTACACCTCTATAGGAAGTCACATAATCCCAATTAGTCTTTCCTTCCCCCTTCTCCCCATCCCCACCATTTCCCATTTTTTTGTTTCCAGTAGTATGTCTGAATAGGATGCTAGGGACCATAGATCTAAAGCTGTCAAGAATCTCAGAGGTCATCTAGTTTGGCTCCCTCATTTTACAGGTGAAGAAACTGAGGCCCAAGGAGCTTAAGTGACTCTCCCATAGTCACATAGTTAGTAAGCATCAAAGGTGGGATTTAAGGTCTTTTTTTTTTTTTTTTTAGTGAGGCAATTGGGGTTAAGTGACTTGCCCAGGGTCACACAGCTAGTTAAGTGTTAAGTGTCTGAGGCTGGATTTGAACTCAGGTACTCCTGACTCCAAGGCCAGTGCTCTATCCACTGCGCCACCTAGCTGCCCCGATTTAAGGTCTTCTTAATTCCAGGATCAGTGCTCTTTCCACTATTGGAGCTATCATAATGACCCATCATGTCACTTCTCATCTTAGTCTTTTCTTCTGGATTTTAACCATTGTTTTCAGGAAGGGGGGCAATGGGAGGCTGATATTCTAACTGTTCAGAGAATTAAGTCCCACAACAGTGTCTAGGCACTTCCTGTCTGTGAAAACAGCCCGTTTCATTCTCAGAGGTGTTTTCTGGTTCTCTTCATGTCCAAGATTTTCTGATTCTCCTCTTGAAAAAAAATACCCATGGAGCAGCTAGGTGGCACAGTGGTTAAACCATTGGCCCTGGATTCAGAAGGACCTGAATTCAAATCCAGCCTCAGACACTTGACACTTACTAGCTGTGTGACCCTGGACAAGTTACTTAATCTTCATTGCCCTGCAAAAAAAGAAAGGAAGGAAGGAAGGAAGGAAGAAATAAAGAAAGAAAGAAAGGAAGGAAGGAAGGAAGGAAGGAAGGAAGAAAGAAAGAAAGAAAGAAAGAAAGAAAGAAAGAAAGAAAGAAAGAAAGAAAGAAAGAAAGAAAGAAAGAAAGAAAGAAAGAAAGAAGGAAAGAAAGAAAGAAAGAAAGAAAGAAAGAAAGAAAGAAAGAAAGAAAGAAAGAAAGAAGGAAGGAAGGAAAGAAGTTCCCATAACACAAAGGCAAGAGGTTCCTTAGTGACCATTCTACAAGCCTTTGACTTTCTTCCTTATAACACTGTTTTGTATTCTTCCAATACACTTTCTACCATTGTTTCCTATGTCTACCTTGGAATTGCAAGCATGGAGTACCCGTGTATATGCTGTCTTGATCCAGTGGATCTGGCTGAGTTTTAAGAACTTGTCTGTGATATCTTCAGCTCTCCACTTGGCACACTGCTTGCTTCTGCTTACCGTAAGCACTGTAAGCCAGGAGGCTAAGCAGCCCTAAAATGACAGTTCATGCTGACTCTGGGTACACAAAGTGACTCCTCTGACCTCTTTACATGCCTCAACAAGGAGAGTCTATGAGCTGGACTTCCACTGAACTTTGACTTCCTTCTGGCTTCTAGTATCTCTTCTAGCAAGAATAACAGCAGTGATACAGTTTGTTTCTCCCAGACAGAGCCCAGCTGCCTGGTTGTTGAGGGAGAGTCTCACCTGAAGAGCACCAGAATCCATCAGAGCCATTCTCCCCACCCCAGCCCCTCTCCTCCTTGCTGCAGATGCAAGGGCAACTGAATTCACCACTCACAGCCTGTCTGCTGGGAGGAGCTACTCCTAGTCCTCAGAAAGCAGACCCCATCTGTTGCTGGGGCCAGACTTGAATTCCTTCTGGCCTCACAGAATCTGAGTTGCTCTATACTAGCACAAGAACCAAGAACCTAGGCCACAATGAGGCATCAGTGTAGGATTCTGTGGGAAAAAACTTCTAGAACTTTCACTTATATGATATGAAATATTTATAAATAACTAAACTCTCAGAAAAGACCTTGAAAATGCAGCTTGTCTGAACCAAAAGATCCACGATTCCCACCATCAGCTTTGTGCCCTGCCCCATTGGTTTTTAAATTTTGTTTTTATTTTTTAAATCATAAAAGTATTTTATTATTTTCCAGTTACATGTAAAGATAGTTTTCAACATTTGTTTTCATAAGATTTCTAGTTCCACATTTTTCTCCCTCCCTTCCCTCCCCAAGACAGAAAGCAATCTGATATAGGTTATATATGTACCATCACATTAAACATATTTCTGCATTAGTCATGTTGTGAAAGAAGAATCAGAACAAAAGGGAAAAACCTCAAAAAAGAAAAAACACAGGAGGCAGCTAGGTGGCGCAGTGGATAAGGCACCAACCTTGGATTCAGGAGGACCTGAGTTCAAATCTGGCCTCAGACACTTGACACTTACTAGCTGTATGACCCTGGGCAAGTCATTTAACCCCCATAGTTCCACAAAAAAAAATTAAAAGAAAGAAAAAACACACAAAAAAGTAGGAATGGTATGATTCAATCTACATCCAGATTCCACAGTTCTTTTTTCTGGTTGTGGAGAACATTTTTCATCATGAGCCCTTTGGAATCGTCTTAGATCATTGTATTGCTGAGAAGAGCTAAGTCTTTCACAGTTGATCACCACATAATGTTGCTGTTACTGTGTACAATGTTGTCCTGGTTCTGCTTACTTCACTCAGCATCAGTCCATTTAAGTCTTTCCAGGTCTTTCTGAAATCTGCTTGCTCATCATTTCTTATAGCACAATAGTATTCCATTACATTCATATACCACAACTTGTTCAGCCATTCCCCAATTGATGGGCATTCCCTCAATTTCTAATTCTTTGCCAACACAAAGAGCAGCTAGAAATATTTTTGTACATGTGAATCTTTTTCCCTTTTTTATGATCTCTTTGGGATACAGACCTAGTAGTGGTATTGCTGGGCCAAAGGGTACTGCCCCATTGTTTTTGTCCATTGCCCCCAAATCTACAGCTGCCACAGAATAGTGGAGGGACCTCGGCAACTTGCCATCCATCTCTGCTCTGACACACCTGACAAGTCTGCTCAAAGACCCGAAAGGAGAAGGAACCCATCACCTTGATAATCCCTCAGTGAGTTGACATTGATGAAGCACCTACTGTGTGCCAGTCCACTTTTGGAAAGTTGTTTTCTTGACATCATTCCAACAGTTTCTCCTGCTTCTGCCCCCTGGGTCCAGACATGACATAAGCCTTCCGTGTACCTGAAGACATCCGAGTGTTCTCTTTTCCAGTTCCTTCAACTGATTCTTTTATGCTCCTTCCATGGACTCAAGGTTTTCTTCCTCATCCTAGCTGCTCTTCTCTGGACAGTCTCCTTCTTAGACTGTGGCACCCAGACCTGAATGCAATACTTCAGATGAGGAGCCACCACCTCTATTTCTGGAAGCTATGCCCCTCCCGAGATCACTGTAGATGCTTTGACCATCATATCATACTGCTAATTGATTGAGCTTGCAGTCGACTGAAACTTCCAGATCTTCATCAGAATTTCCATATAACCATTAACTGTCCTAATGAAGTTGATTTCTTTTTGTACCCAAGTGTAAAATTTTACATTTATCTCCACTGAATTTCATCTCATTGGATTCAGCCCAATGTTGTAACCTATCAAAATTCTCTTGGGTCCTGATGTTAGCCATTCCTCCTGACAGTGTCATTCACACATTAGAAAGACATTCCATCTATGCCCTTATCCAAGTCACTGATAAAAATGTTAAACAGCAAAGAGACAAGCACAGATCCCTGGGGCACTCCACAAGAGACCTCCTGCCATGTTAACCTGGAACCATGAACAGCTGTCTTGGAGTCTGGCCATCCAGCCAGTTTTGATTTCAAATACTTTTATTGTCATCTAATTCACATCATCTCCACAAGAATAGGACAAGAAATTTTACCAAACTCTTTGCTAAAATCTAAGTAAACTCTATCCATAGCATTGTAATCCCCTACTGGTTTAGTAATGCTGTCAAAAAAAGAAATGGTGAGGGTCAGGAAGACCTGTCCATCCTTGAGGGAACCAGGCTGGTTCTTTGTGACTGATCGCTGCTTCCCTTTCTAGTTTCCATCAACCATCTCTTTAATCATCTCTTTCCCAGGAACTAATGTCACTGATCTCTAGGTGGCATCCTGTCCTTTCACATATCTAAGCAGGGCACAGTCAGGTAGCTAGGTGGTGAAGTGGATAGAGCACCAGTCCTGGAGTCAGGAAGACCTGCATTCAAATTGGGCCATAGACACTTACTAGTTGTTTGACCCTGGGCAAGTCATTTAATCTCTGTTGGCCTCAGTTTCCTCATTGGTAAAATGGGGATAATAATAGCACCTAGCTCCCACGGCTGTCAAATAACATAACAATTGTAAAGTGCTTAGCACAGTGCCTGGCACATCGCACATGCTTTAAATACTATCAATAGCATCTTCCTTCTCCTCTTCCTCATCCTCATTATCATTATCTTTGTATGGAATAGCTACTCTGGTGCCGATTGTTCCATTCACAATATTCCCTAGAGGTCTTCACAGAATTACAGGATCTCAGGACACTGGAGGCCCCTGAGTTCTTCTGAACCAGGTTATCCTTGGTTTTTTTCACATTTGTTTCATTTTCAGTCACCCTGAAGCTCTTATTCCCACAGAGGTGGAACCTCACTTTCTCAGCCAGCAGGGGTGTAGCTGGAGTAGTTCTTGAGCATGCCACCAGGGGGGCACCCACCAAGCTCAGCACCTGCCATATAGTAAACACTTAATCCCTCCTGGTTGCTTGATTGGCTGGGCTGCACCAGCTCATGAGTGGGCCAATGAGAATGGACCAGCACAGCCAGTCATTCCAGACTTTGGATGCTCTCTGCTTCCCAGGTTCCCATCTCAAGGGTGGGGTGCTCCAGCCCTAAGTCCTTCATGACTCACTGCCTCCCACCTGCAGGATCCCAAGGGCCTCACTTCCTTCTTCAACAAATCAATCACTGAATAGCCCAATGCAATGGAACACACCAACTCCAGAAAAAAAAAAAAAAAAACAAGCAGATCTCTAGTTCTCCCAGCTTCTTTTACATCAATCCTCCTCGTTCTCATGAGGAAAGAGAGACAACACACTGGAAGACATTTGCAGGAATGAACTTCCAAGTGTCCCAGATATCACAGTCCCTTGGGGCTGGCCAGAGCAGTTCTCCCTGTCTCCTGGCATGGAAAAGGTCCATCCCTACCTCTTGGCTGGCAGCTAGCTTTGAGTCCCAGTAGTGAATTCAATATTCCCATGGGCTGACCTGGATTTCTGCCCACTGGGTCAGGTGCCTGTGTCTTCCCCTGAAGTCTTAGGTGAGCAATAATTCTCAAAGAGCACCTGCTGCCAGGGTAAAGTCCAGAACAGCTTGGGGGATGCAGAGATCTACATTTGCCTCCTCAAAAAGTCTTGGCAGAGCATATACTGAGACGGTAACTCTTCCCTCCCTGCCCCTTCCATGTGGTTGACATCTGGCTGCCTCATCTCTTTGATTTTTGTCACTTTAAGATATGGACAAATTGATGGAGGAAGCTGCCAGCTGCTGCAAACAGGGAAGGGGAAATGGCTTCACCTGTATGCCAACCTTCCTAAATTCCACGATGGGGCCCAGGCCAGTTTGTTGGGTTGTTGTAGGGGTTTGTGACCATTATAAGTGGAACAAAAGTCAGGATCCCAAAAGATCTTTATGGACTAGAATGATCAGCCTACTCTAATGAGGTAACATGTGCTAGGGAAGCCATGGGTACAGGAGAGTGGGGCATGCGTGGCCAGACAAGTTTGGGTGAAGAAGGCCTATGCACTTAAGGGGCTAGAGGCTCCACATAAGCCTCATTTGATGGGACATTTCAAAAAGCTCAGGTGGCCCTGGGTCTCTCATAGAGAAGCATAAGGAGACAGCTGCCCCACCATCCTCGACCTGGGTCTGAGCCCATCGGGAAGGCTGGGGTCACTTCTGGACGCTGACAAGATAGAGAGCCTCCAGAGCAGGGCAGCCAGGTGGCCAAAGGCTGAGAGTCCTTGCTCTAGACAATCCATCAAAGGAACTGGAGATATTTCCCTTAGAAAGGAGAAGACCCAGGGGGAAGCCACCTTCAGGTGTGAAGAGCCATTGTGTAAAGGAGGGACTTGTCCCAGGAGGCCGCATCGCAGAACCTCTGAAGTCATCTGACCCCGACCTCCTACACGATCATGCAGCCTCTTCCTGAGCCAGACACTTGGGGAGCTGAAAGGCCTTGAGTGCCCTTGAACCCTCCTCCCTCGCAGAGGCATCCCTACCCGGCTCCCCCTGCCCCACAGGCGCAGCATCTACCAACCTGAAACCCTCCCGAGGAAGGAGAGCTCACAGCCTCCCAAAGCAAACCTCTTCACTCTAGGACAGCTCTGGGTGGAAGGAAGTTTTTGCCGACATCGACCCTAAATCTGCCTCTACAACACCCCGCCCCCAACCACCTGCCCACCCATTTAATCCAGATTCTGCTTTCTAGAACCAAGCAGAACTGGTCACTTCTCATGTTCCCCCTCCCCCCACCCTGAGTTTCTACCCCTTAAGGCCAAATGTCTCTAGTTCTTCAACTAAGTCTCCATTTGGCATGAACCTGAGGTACATGTGACCATTCCAGAGGCAGATTGTGGCTCAGTGTAAGAAAAAACTTCTTAACAGTGAAAACTGTCTTGGGGGCAGCTAGGTGTCCCAGTGGTTAAAGCACTGGCCCTGGATTCAGGAGGACCTGAGTTCAAATCCGGCCTCAGACGCTTGACATTTACTAGCTGTGTGGCCCTGGGCAAGTCACTTAACACTTCATTGCCCTGAAAAAACAAAAAAAAAAACGGTCTCAAGGTGGAATAAGATGCCTCAAAAGGTAGTGAGCTCCCCATTCTTGGAGGTCTTCAAGGCAAGGCTGGATTTGACAGGGAAGTTGGAAAGAGGAACCTTAGTCTAGTTCACAGGTTGGACTCAGCGGTATCTGAGATGCCTTTCAATTCTGGTCAGGATTTTGTGGAGGATTCCTGCTCACCGTTGTTGCTATCTGGCTGACAACAGTCCCCATTTGCACTGCTTCCAGCTTCCGGCAGATGACATCCTATTAGTGGGACAGTCCCCTCGATAGACATGGCCTCTCAGTCCTGGCTCACACCTGGCTCCAAGCCTCTTCCTCCCCTCCGCACACATGCGTGTGCACACACACCTGCCCAGGGCAGGTCCCTTGGGTCACTGTCTGGCCTAGGGCAAATGAAACCTTGACTGGATCCATGGGAAGTCCCAGAGCAGGAAGGAGGGGGTCCCGTGAGAACCTGGCAGAGCCTTCTGGGTCCTCATGCCCCACTTCCTCCTTGTCCCATTCTGCAGTTCATCCTCATCTTCACCGTGATCCAGTATCGGCCGATCACGTACAACCAGTACCAGTATCCGGGCTGGGCAGTGGCCATTGGCTTCCTCATGGCCCTCTCCTCTGTCATCTGCATTCCCCTCTATGCCCTCTTCCAGCTCTGCCGCGTGGATGGGGACACTTTTCTACAGGTAAGCCGGGGACAATCGGGCTGGATGGGGAACAGGGAGAAGGGAGCAAGGACACTCTCCTGACGCCCTCTCCCCACTCCCTTTGCCCACCCTCTCTCATTCAGCGTTTGAAAAATGCCACGACACCAAGCAGGGACTGGGGTCCGGCCCTCCCTGAGCACCGGACGGGTCGCTATGCCCCTGCCACAGGCGTCTCCCCCGAGGACGGGCTGGAGGTTCAGCCCCTGCACCCAGACAAGGCCCACAACTTGCTCCGGGGCAGCAATGGGTCTGCCCACCCCCAGGACTCCCGGATATAAGCGCTGCTGCAGGGGACTGGCCCCATCCAAACCCTTCCCTGCCAACCCTCCAGAGACTGCCCCAGGCAGGAGCAGTGAGCACCCTGCCCGCTGCCACCACCGCTAACCCCTGTGCCCTTTGAGCGTCTCATCCTGTGTCTCCCCCTGCCCCTCCCCCCAGTGTTTACATTACAGTCCCTTTCATGTGCCAGGACCGGGAGGGGGCAGAGGTCAGGAGCCAGCTCTCTCCCTCCACCCTAAATCTGTCCACACACCAAGGGATGTGGGGCCTAGGCTGAAAATGTCTGGCGAAGAAAGTGGGGAAGAAGGGGGGGGGTGCCCCTGAGGAGGCTGGGATACTGAGAATCGTGCTGCTCTTGGAGCAATTGTCCTATCACCCGGGACCCTGGGCTCTGGGCAAGCTCTTGGCCTAGGAGAGTTGGGAAGGACCTCAGAGGCCACTGAGCGCTACCTGGAGACCAGGACCAGGCCTGGAGTGAGAGGGCCATCAAGACCCAAACAAGGGGCCTGTCTGCCCACATGGGACCAGCCCTCTATGCCTTCTGCTGTTCTTTTGCCCCCACTAGAAAGTGGAGGTGCCCAGCCTGGGCTCTGAGGGTCAGGGGGTGCCACCTTCCTGTGCCCAGCACGCAGCTGGCTGCCACCCTGGGTCTCAGATGATGCCAGGCTAGGCCTGGCACACACCCTTCCCAAGGATGCCAAACTCCGTCCCTGAAGATGAAATGTGATGTCCCAAGCTGGTTTGGGCTCTCGACCTGCTGTGTTAGGGTAGAGAGCTGGAGGGAGGAAGGTTGGGGGGGGACACCCCGCGTGACTGCAGGAGGCTGCCTCACTCTGGCCCTGCTGGCCCATCTCCAGGTAGTAGGAGCCCAGCAGTGAGTGTTACCCGTGCATCCGGCCGCTGCCCCTTTAGCATTAGTGCCCTTGTGTGGTATGCGGGGGCACATCTGTGGGCTCCTCTGTGTCCAAACTCTGTGTATTTGTGGTTGTTCCCCCATCCCCCAGGCCCAGTGTGTCTTCCAGGCTTGTCCCATCCTCCTTTGGGCCTTTCTGGGAACTCTCCCTTTCACTGCTCCCCACCCCATGCCCTGGTCCAGAGCCCTTTGGGGTATGGGCTGTGGAAGGCCCAGCCCCAGGGGTGCACAGGAAAGTGTCAAGTGATGGTGCCAAAGGGCATGTCTGGGGCTGGGGGGGGGCAAGTGCCACTGCCCCGCCCACCCAGCCAGCCCCGCCCACCTGTCTTCCTTGGCCTGCACACTGGCCCTGTCCTCGATCCCTCCGCTGTGTGTGTCTCCTCTAATTCCCTAAGGCCACGTGGCCAGGGCCCAGTCCTGGCCCAGCCTGGCCGGTGCACTGCTAGGGTTTAATGAAATTTGTATTCCTGACTTCGGCTGCTGTTGTTCTTCCCGCTCAGTGGTCTGGGGTGGGGTGGGCAGGCGTCTCTGGGTCCACTCCACAGCCCCGGGCCCTCGGGAGGCTCTGGAGCAGACTGGGGTGGGTACAGTGGAGACACAGACACGGACACACGCACTTGCTTGAGCGGGGGCAGGCTTTATTCCCCAGCCTGGCTCCCGGCTCCTAGGCCATGGCCTCAGGAGGGGGTCCCCGCGTGAGGCCCTGCACTGGTCAATGGCCCGTCGTGGGGACGGCACTGGAGGCGGCGGCCCCAGCGGCTGTGGTGGTAGGAGGTGCCCGAGGCCCGGGGCTGAGGAGGCACAGGGGAGTGTGAAGTGGGAGGAAGGGCTGGCAGCAGGCGGCGGCTCTGGGACTCCTGCAGCTGCCGCCCAGGAAGGGGCAGGTCCTGGCCCTTGCAGGGGAGCATCCTCCTCCTGTGAGACAAGAGGTCAGCTGCACCCCCCCAGCCCCTACCCGGCTGCCCTTCCCAAGGGTCCAGCCCAAACCTGTACCTGCCCAGCCCTTGCCAGCCAGCATCTTGGCTCTTGTTCCCCTGCAAGCTGTGACAAGGGCCCAGGGGTGTTGGGGGCCCCAGCAGCTCCTGCTCCATGGCCTTCTTCTGCTCTTTGAGTTCTGGGAACGAGAGCATCGAGGCTGGCTCTGGGTGCTGTGGCAGCCAGGGGCCTCCCTTGTTCCCCCACCTTGTGTGCGGCTCATGCAGGGGCCCTAAATCCCCACCTGCCAGGGTGGGCTCCAGCATCATCAGAGAGGATTCTGCTGCCGAGCTGTGCACGTCCTCCAGGCGGCACTATAGGGACCCACAAAGTCCGCACTCAGAGCCCTGCTGGGGTACCCTACCCGTACCCAGCTGGCCCACCCTAGCCTGGCGAATCAGGGCTCCGGAGTTCAGGGAAGGCAGGGACAGAGACGCCTGTAGGAGGGAGGGGAGGTGGTGTCTCCAGGGCCAGCAGAGAGCAGGCCACAGCTAGGGCTCCTAGCTCCACAGGGGAGGGGGCAGTAGATGATGGCGAGCTGGGGGTGCAGATGGCAATGGATCTGGTGCACACCAAGGCCCTCTGTGGGCCAAATCCAGGGGCAGGGCCGGAGCCCTGAGCTGTGGAGGGGTGAGGAGCTCACCTGCAGGGCTTGGATCTCTCTCTCCAGAGCATGGCATTCCTCCTTCAGGAGGGTCCTGGGGCATGGCCAGAAGGGTCAGGGGTCACGGACCTCAGCCCAAGGACTGTGCCTCCCCTGACAGCTGCCCTTGACCCCCAGGCCCAGCTCTCTGCTTCTAACCCTGCTCTCTCGGGCAGCTTCCAGGGCCACTGCCCACGTCCACAACTAAGCTCCTTCTTATGCTCCTGATGACTGCTCCTTGTCAGGCCCCCAGGTCTCCTGGGTTCTAAAGTTCAGTGCCATCCCGACTCCTCCCCCTCCCTCATTCTATGAACCTCATCCTTCTTGCCTCTATGGCTCTCCTGCCCCACCCCCGCCCCATCCCCTTCCCCTACACAGCCCCCACCCCCAACTACTGTAGCAGCTTCCCTCCTGGGCTCCCAGATCTCTAGACTGTCCCTTCTCCAAACCATCCTCCACTTGGCTGCCAAAGTGATTTCCCTAAAATCCGGGTCTGGCCACGTTATTTCCCTGCTCAATGATACCATTGGTCTGGTACCATCCGTGGCTCCCTCCTGACTCTAGGATCAAATATAACCTCCTTATTCTGGCATTCAAAGCTTTCCCCAGCCCTGGCCCAGGACACCTGTGTTCCTGCCCTTCTCTCAGATGCTCATTTGCTCCCCCCCCCCCTCCCACACACACACCTGCTTTTGCTCACCTGGTTTCACCCTCACCTGATCTCCCTGGAAACCTAGGGCCTTCACTGACTGGCTACTCCAGCCTAAACTGACTGACCTTGACCTTATCCTTTCTAGGCCTTCCCTGGGCCAGAGATCCCCTCCCCCGTTCTCCTCCCATCTCCCCTGCTGGACTCTTGGGCCCTTACCGAAGGCGCTGGATGACCTGGTCAATGTTGGTCACGTTGAGGCAATCCTTGATTGCACTGAGGTCCTGGCTGCTTCTTCTCAGTCAAGAGAGAGGCTCCTGGACTCAGGGAGGTCTGCCATCCACCCATGTACCCGCCCACCCATCCATCCATCCATCCATCCATGCATGCATGCATTCACCCACCCACCCATGAATCTATCCATCCATCCACCCACCCACCCACCCATCCATTCATCCATCCATCCATCCATCCATCCATCCATCTATCCATCCATGCATTCACCCATGCACCCACCCATGAATCTATCCATCCATCCATCCATCCATCCATCCATCCATCCATCCATCCATCCACCCACCCACCCATCCATCCATCCATCATCCATCCACCCACCCACCCACCCATCCATCCATCTATCCATCCATCCATCCATCCATCCATCC
This sequence comes from Dromiciops gliroides, assembly GCF_019393635.1. Taxonomy (NCBI): domain Eukaryota; kingdom Metazoa; phylum Chordata; class Mammalia; order Microbiotheria; family Microbiotheriidae; genus Dromiciops; species Dromiciops gliroides. Next base: position 33,655,471 of record NC_057864.1, read on the forward strand.
ATCCATCCATCCATCCATCCATCCACCCACCCATCCACCCATCCATCCATCCATCCATCCATCCATGCATTCACCCATGCACCCACCCATGAATCTATCCATCCATCCATCCATCCACCCACCCACCCATCCATCCATCCACCCACCCACCCATCCATCCATCCATCCATCCATCCATCCATCCATCCATCCATCCATCCACCCACCCACCCATCTATCATCCATCCATCCATCCATCCATCCATCCATCCATCCATCCATCCACCCACCCATCCATCCATCCATCCATCCATCCATCCATCCACCCACCCACCCATCCATCCATCTATCCATCCATCCATCCATCCATCCACCCATGCATTCACCCATGCACCCACCCATGAATCTATCCATCCATCCATCCATCCATCCATCCATCCATCCATCCATCCATCCATCCATCCATCCATCCATCCATCCATCCATCCATCCACCTACCCACCCACCCACCCATCCACCCATCCACCCATCCATCCATCCATCCATCCATGCATTCACCCATGCACCCACCCATGAATCTATCCATTCATCCATCCATCCATCCATCCACCCACCCACCCATCCACCCATCCATCCATCCATCCATCCATCCATGCATTCACCCATGCACCCACCCATGAATCTATCCATCCATCCACCCACCCACTCATGCATCATTTCCCCCACCTCTCCAATCCCAATTAACACGCCCAAGAAGCCTACCCAAGGGAGACCCACGAGGGGTAGGGGACAGAGATGATCTTACCTGAGGTCGGGGGATCCCGGCAGCCTGTCCTCCTGCTTGTCCTCTATACTGTCCCTGGGGTCTCCAAGGGCAAAGCGAAGCACTTTGGGGTTGTAGCGAGCCCATGCCTTGGCCGTGTCCCTGGAGGGGTGCACCTGAGGGCTGGAGGCCTCAGCCCCAAAGAGCTCGGGGGCCAGAGGGAGGAAAGAGAAGGGGAGGGGACTCCAGATGGGAAGGGGCTCAGATGGGGGGGAGGGGGCTGTCCCTGGGCTCTGGGGGAGTGTTGGTAGGGTCCATAGGATAACCTCTGTAGGTGTGCCCACTCTGACCCCTGGAATCTCCGGGGTTCAGAGCCTGGCGGCAGCAGGGGAACCCCAGGAGAACCCCCCAGGGTCGGGCGCGGAATCCAGCCCCCTACCTGCCCTCCAGCGCCGCCTTGTGGTGAAGACCACACAGCAGCTGCCTCAGCTCCCTCCGCACCAGGTCCCGCATCGGCGGGGGCGGGGCCAGAAGCGAGAAGGGGGTTGGTCGGGGGGCGGGGCCAGGACCGTGGACCGCCTTTCGCTCCTCCTCTAGGAGGGCTTCCAGGATCTCCACCTATCAGGTACAGAGGAAAGGGAAGGCTCTTGGGGTGGGGCTGGGAAGGCCAGAGGACCCCGCCCCTCGCTGTGACCCCGCCCCCCTCACCTCAGCTCGAAGCTCCAGGCTCAGGTCCACAGCGGCTTCACCCAGGATCCTCTTCACCTCGGCCAGCTCAGGGGGCTGAACATGCTCCTCCACCAGCCCCCACAAGGATGGGGGGACCTGGGACATGTTGGGGCCCCGCCCCCTGCCCCGCCCTGACGGGAAGGCGGCTCCTTAAGGGGCGGAGCCTGAGGGGCGGGGGCAGGCTCACCTCTCCAGCCTATGCCCCCCACCCCCACATTTCACCCCGCTCCCCCCCACTTTCACTCCCCGTCTAAGGGCTCAGAGAGAGGGGAGGGGTCTGGGGGGAGGTAAGAGCGATTCATCGAGTCTGTCAGAGGCCCCGCCCCCATCCTGGGCCCTCCCCGAAGAATAAGCCCCGCCCCATACCCACAGCCCTCACCTGCGCGTCAAACCCCGCCCCCATCTTTAGGCCCCGCCCCTCCACACACGTCACAGGTCACGAGGCAGAGCCCTTAGAGAGACCCCACACACGCCCCCCTCTCCTCAGCCCCACGATGCCTCCCTTTCACTGCTGTGGGTCAGTGGGTCGCGGGTCTGACTCACCGGGCTGGGGCCCGACGTCAGGGGAGCGGGCGCCTCGCGGATATGAGCCCGCCCCCTGCGTTCCAGTCACGCCGTAACCATGGCCATGGCCACGACGGCAGCGCGCTCATGGAAGCCCCGCCCCCATGGGTTTATTGTCCCGCCCCCTTAAAGGGGCTGCGCCGCGGTCTGGAAGAGGCACATGCTGGCTCCGTTAGAATCTCTGCTCCCAAGTCTACCTAGCCTTCCCGGAGCTCTGGGCCCTCACAAGAGAGGCCGCCAGTCCCCACAGAAGCGGGTACAGATGGAAGGCCAAAGAAATCCAGGGTAGTCTGTGGGAGTTACCCGAGCAGCCCGGACATCAGGATGAAGAGCCTTGAAGGAACGGAATGGAAAACCTTCCCATGCAAAGGCATGGAGGTGGGTAATGGAGTTCCGTGAGTGAGGGGCAGCATGAAGGCCACAGTCACTGGAGCGCATGGAGGGACTTAGAAAGGTAGGAAGTGATGAGGTTAGGAAAGCCAAAGGATCTATGGCTGACCCTGGTGGTGAGAGGTAGCCACTGGAGTTGATTGAGTTGACATGGTCAGACTGCACTTTGGCAGCGGGATAGAGAAAGACCAGAAGCAGGCAAATCAGTCTGGAGGCTGTTGTTACAACCAGGGTTGAGATGACAGGGGCCTGAACCAGGGGACTGGCAGAGTCAGAGGAGAGGAGGGGGCATTTATAGGGAATATGGTGGAGGTAGAAAAGGCAAGATTTGGGAACTCATTCATTATGTGAGGTGAGAGTGAGCAAAGAGTGTCAGTAGGAAGGAAGGTGGTGCCCCTCAAGTAAAATGACTAAGCTTGGAGTACAGCCAAGTGTATGGGTGAAAAATGAGTTCTAGTTTGGACATTTTCAGTTTGTGATGCCTTTGGGACATCCAGTGTGAAATACTCAAGAGACAGCTGGAGATGGGAGGAAAGAAGGGAGGGAGGGAGGGAGGAAGGAGGGAGGGAGGGAGGAAGGAAAGAAGTCTTTATTAAGCTTCTACTATGTGCAGGCAAAGTGAGGTAGGTACTATTCTTAGCCCCATTTTACAGTTGAGAAAACAGAGGCAAAGATGAAGTGATGGGGGTCCTGCATCCAGTGGGACCAGATTTTAACTGAGATCTTCCAGATTCCAGCCTCAGCTTTCTTTCTTTTTTGTTTGTTTTTTTAGTGAGGCAATTGGGGTTAAGTGACTTGCCCAGGGTCACACAGCTAGTGTTAAGTGTCTGAGGTCGGATTTGAACTCAGATCCTCCTGACTCCAGGGCCAGTGCTCTAACCACTGCGCCATCTAGCTGCCCCCTTAGCTTTCTTTCTACAGAACCACCAAGCTGCCTCTAGGCCAGCAGAGGTGAGAGCTAGTTACATAGGTTTTAGAATCTTTTGAGCTAACGAGATCACTAAATGGCATAGTCTATAGGCAGAAAAGAGCCGATGGCAGGGCACCCACAGCCAGCTAGCATGACTTCGATAAAGAGCCAGGACACTGATGGTGACCAGTGCTTTATGTTTTAAATATCGGTTAATGAGTACCCAGGAGCTTTTTGTATCTTAGGTACATCTTTTGTGATGGAAGAAATAGAACTGTCCTGAATACCTAACACATAGGAAATTGGCTGTTCAGTTTCTCAGAGAGCAGCTGTTCTTTGGAGAAGTACCTAAGCTGGAGCTCTATTCCAGAGGGGGAATCAGAGGGCTGCTCCCCCATGAATATCGGCTTTGTGTGAATCCAGAACAGGAATTCCTTTTGTGGGAGGGGGACGCTCAATTTACACAAAGTAAGAATAAAAGTCTAGAGACCCTACCCCAAAAAGGGAAATATGGCTTCATAATTTACACATTGGGAATACTCACATGAAGATAATATCCTAAAGCAAGGTGGAAAGCATTTGGGTGTCAATGAAGAAAAAGACATGACTTTTTTTTTTTTTTAACCAGAGGATACTACAGACCACCAGGACAGAAAGAGGAAATGGATGACAAGTTGGGGGCTTCAGTTATCCTGACAGTTCAGCAGATCAGCTAAGGGGACTTAACTCTCTTTTCAGAAGCTGGAGGATCCACTACAGTAAATTCTGTTCTGGATGTAGCCTCACAAAGTGGCTAGGCATTCGTTTGGGGGGGGGGGGAGGGCGGAGTGATGGGAATCCTCGGAGGAAATGACCTACCCACTGTTAAGAGTCTGTGACAGTGGAAAGCCCAATGCAGTGGACACACCCTAGATTCTGGGAGAGAGGATTTCAAAGGATGGGTAGATCGGAGGCTGTGGACTAAAATTCAACAGGCTGACCCACAAAGGATGTGATGTTCTCAGAAATGAAACTTGAAGCTAATTTGTTGCCCTGGGCCATTCTCAGCCCAGCCTATGCACCACGAGGGTCTCTCAGCCTCCTTCTCTTCTTCAGGGCTGAGCATTTACCCTCCTTAATCAGTGACTCACCTGTGCTCATGCCACGTCCACTGAGAGATTCCTCCTGGGGGGCAGGCAGGCAGGGCCAGTCTCATTTTAGTCTTGTACCAACCGTCCCTACACGGACTCAGGAGCCTCAGTTTCATGGATAAGGGGGCCCCTCCTGTCATGCTGATCATGAGGTTCTTCCCCACTGTCTCTGACACAGTTGCTGTGGCCCAAACTCATCTCCCGTCACCCCCTGATGAGTTTCCCGGACACATCCTCAGGCCACCTCTGCCTCAATGCTCCCTAAGCTGAGCAGCACCTGGCCTAGCCCACGTGCCTCATGGTCTTCAGGATCACACATTGTTTCAGAATTAATGAGGGCTGCTGGGCTTTTCTGCCAGAGATTCTGAGCCTGCAGGGGACTTAAGCCCAAGGGACTATTGAACCAGGGTCCCCTTGATGGTGCCATTCCCCCTATGTGGGTCCCCCCCACCCAGAAGCCCTAAGACCTTCAGGGAGGGGGAGGCTTGGCACATAGCTGGAATTCCAAAGAATGAATGAAAGCTCTTGCCAGGCCCTGAGGGTGCTGAAGTCTCAGGCCCTCCCTTCACCCTCCTTCTGGGATGATGGATCCATAGGGGTGCCCCTTGGTCAAAGCTGGAATGGTTTCATGACTGCTTCCCCTCCTTCCAGGAGGAACACACGAGGCTTCCTTCTGTGTGTGCGCATGTATCTATTGGGGGGGGGGGGTCTCTCTGGGTTCTCACTGCCCCACCCCCCATCCCCTTGTAGCAATGAGGACCCACGTTCTCCTGCTCCCCGCCCCCCCCCCTGTGAAAAGGCACGTGGAGGCCACAGTGTGAAAGCAACTTAGGCTCAGCCCCAATTCTCTTCAGGTTTTTTACTAAAGCACTCAAACCAATCCCATGTGATATACAAAGATTCCCCAAGCAGGGGAGGGAGGGTCCCCTACCCTATCAGGGGCCTAGCTTTTGTCATCAGTTGCCCTGCCTAGCCCCTGACCCATGCAAGTCCGCCACCCCAGATGGACACAACAGCCCAGCTCTCCCAGGGCCCTGAGCCCAAGTCTGGGGGCCCCAAAGCTGGCAGCGAGAGCCTGAGCCTGGGCTCATCCCTTTCTCGACTCTACCTCCTTCTGCTCCCACAAACCCTTTGGCAAGGGCAGGGAGAGCCCTCCATCTCCAGAGGGCCAGGGGGGAGTGATGCTGGCTCCTCCCCTCTCAAGGAATTGGGGATTTAAATGGGGAAACTGAGGCACAGAGAGGTGAAGTAGGGACACAAGATCTCAGAGCTGGGAAGGGACCTCAAAGATCATACAGTCCAACCCCCTCATTTTACAGATGAGGAAACTGAGGCCCAGAACGGCTAAGGGACTTGCCTAAGGCCAGCCAGGCAGTGGTGGGGCTGGGGCCACAAGGGGTCCCCTGACAGTGAGGCAGAGGAAGGTGGGAGACTCCCATTGCCCCCCTGATGGTGCTGAGTCACCTCTGCCTCCCCCAGACTCAGTGTCCCCAGGAAACACCTCCTTTGATAGAACCTGAGGTGCTGGGGGGAGGGCAGAGCCTGGCTGGAGGAGCGGGCCCCTCCCCCTCCCTGGGGCACCAGCTGGAGCCCATAGTGGGGAGGAAGCCCAGGTCCCTGAGCCAGCAGGTCAGAAAACAGGAAAATGCCTTCTGACTCAGACACACAGACAAACAGACCAAGCAATGTATGCTAAGCCCCGAGGCGAGCAGTCGAGTCCTGCAGCAGGAGGGGCATGAGGGCGCTCTGTGGGCCCTGCCTGGCCCAGCCCCCCCCCGGAAGGGTGGCCTCATGCCCATGGCCAGTGGGGCAGCTCCCCAGCAGTTAGTCACAGGCCAGCAGGCACCCCTGCCCTCCGCAGATACCCCGAGTTCCCGGGCAACGGCCGTCATCCTCGAGCTGGCCGTGGCGGTGCCCGGCCGATGTCCACGGTGATGTTGGTGAAGAGCGGCTGCCTGGACACCTCAAGCACTCGGTAATGCACAGAGCCAATGCCGTCCCGCTTCATGGTCAGCTTCGTGTTCTGGATCTTGGTGAACCTGGGAGGAGGGTTCAGGGTCAGCCTCAGGGTCTAAGCAGGGGAGGGACTTGGGGCACAGGGCTAGGGAGGAGAGCAGGGACAGGGAGGAGGGAAGACTCAGGGAGCCAGGACAGGGGAGGCCTCAGGGAGGAGGGGCAAGGAGGGCAGGGGAGGACTCAGGGGGCCAAGGCAGGGAGGAGGGAAGGGGAAGATTCAGCAGGGACAGGGAGGGGGCAGAGGAGGACTCGGCAGGGAGGAGGAGCAGGGGAGGACTTAGGATCCTAAAGAGGACAAAGGGAAAGGGCCAGGGCAGATGCCAAGCACTCTACATCAGAGACCATCAACACATCATGCCTATGCACAGGCACACCCCTAAACCCAGCAGTAAAACCCAGTGGAAGGAATGTGGCGTTTGGAGGCAGGAGCTGGGGCTGACACCCAACTCTGCTGCTCACTGCCTGGGTGACCTTGGGCAAAGGGCTTTACCTCCGAGGTGCCAGTTTCCTCTACTGTAAGGTGTGCAGTCTGAACCCTAGGATCCTCTGAGACGCCAAGTGAGCAAGAATGCCATCAGTGGAGAGGGAGGACCAGGATTGCCAGAGACACTTCAAGGGGGCAACATGAAAACACCAGCCTTCAGTGATCTGCCCACACACGAACATGGGACAGGAAAAGAGGTCTGGCATCTGGGGGTCTGAACAATGGCAGACCTGACTATCTGGGGCTCCAGACCACTGCTGGATGAGGAAACCAGAGAGATCAAGGGAGCCACTGCATGAAGACAAGGAAAGAGCCCTGTCATTACTCCCCACACAGGCTTCTTTCCATTCACAGTCAACTACGAGTGTAGAAAGCGATGGGGACCCTTCATTGACTCCCCTACCTTAGGAGGTTTCTCGTGCCTTGTGTATGGGAAGATGGGAGATGATTTACTGGGAAATGATGTCAGAACAAGAAGCACTGGTAAAAAGGGAGAAATTATGGGAGGAAATCCAGACGCCAAAGTGGAATAAATACAATGGAGAGCATTGGGTGAAGATCAGAGGAACAAGAGAATAGGAATTTACTCTAGCCTACTCTGACAGAAGAAAATCAATGGCAAATTTGGGAAACGGATGACAAGGTAATACCCTGTTACCGTCGATGAGTTCAAGTCACCAAGCATAGATTTAATTGATGCAGTGATTCTGTATGAAAAAAGGAAACCAAAACACAAGGAGGCAAGTTTGGCCTGGGAGGGAAAGCTCAGAAGCTGGCTGTCTTTCAGCTAGGAATATTTCATACATCCAGAGTATATGGGAAACCTTGAAAGACAATAAAGATAAGCTTGTTCAACAGCCTCGATTATTTGCCCTCTCATCCCATAGGCGATTGCCCCATCAAGGGTGTCATCCTCCTTGGTGCTGGAGCATGAAGCCTTGGGGTCTAAAATCTCCCCAGAGGCAGCCTGGCTATCCCCACAGGATGAGCCACATGTCTTGTCCAGATGGCGTGGCCTCAGAAGTTGTCTGCCAGTCCGTGTTTCCTGGATGCACAATACAGAGGGGCAGCACACAAGTAGGGCTGAATGACCCTTGGGAAAGGGAGTGCATCCTTGGTGCCTCCAGGCTTTATCCTCAAAAAGGGCCACTTTCTCTCAGCAGAGTTCTGGGGATACCACAGGGCTGTGGAGTTGTGGAAAGCGAAATGACTTCTAAGCACCAGAGCTGTCCCAGATGGATGGCCTCAGGAAGTGGGGAGCTCCCCATTCTAGAGATCTTAAAGCAAGAGTTGGGCATCCTAGGATGGAGGCCCCCCACTTTGATTTCACCACCCCACCCCCACTGTTTCTGGTCTGTACTTTTCAGACCAAGGCTTCCCATCATATGCTTATGGTCAAGATAAAGGGGCTTAGGTGAGAGTAATTGGAGGGCAATTCAGAGTTGGGTGAATGACCAGATCCAAAGAGGAGTCTTGGGGAAATGTTAGCTTGAAAGAGGGTGTCTTGTGGAATACCCCAGAACTCTGTCCTTGGCCCTACACTGGTTCAGTCTATGTGTCAGTGACACGTAAGAAAGGACATATGGCATAATTACCAGATTCATAGATGAGACACAGCTGAGAAAAATAGTTAACACACTGACAGAAGAGGAACCTGAGAAGACCTAGAACGAATCAGGATAAAGTCACACACTTGGCTACAAAAAAGACAGCTTCGGGGCTATAAGAGTGCTCTTCAGGTCAGAGTCACCAGTCAGTATGTCAGAAATACTTTCTACAAGAAAAGAACTGGGATGTTTTAACGTGGTGAGTGCCATATAAGGTGTTGTTATTTTTAATGTTAATAGAAAAAAATCATTACTGATGTTGGAGATATTCCTAAATCAGCTGTCTGAGTACAGCTTAGCACAAAGACCAAAAGTGGTATAAAACATGAAGAATAAGAATGAGACAAAGATATGATCAACAACCTGACTGATTAAAATAAGCTGCTGAAAAATTAACAGAGGAATGGATATTGACACAGATTAAAACCATTTCCTAAAGAAGCTGAACTAACACCAAGAAGCGGCAGAGGGAAAAATGTTTCAAGAGTCTGGCAAGAGACCCAGCTAAGCAAAACCATCCCAAGGGCATTTAAGGATAAAAGTGGAAGGAAGACAGATAACAGAAGGCAGAAGATGGAGAGGACCACAGACCTCAAGTCCCTAACACTGGCAAACACATTTGCCTCCATAGGCATCTTGAGATTTGCTGAAATAATAATACCTCACATTCAAGAGCAAATTGATTTACATTTGTCATCTCACTCACAACAGCCCTATTTTACAGATGAGGAAACTCAGACATGGAAAGGTTAAATGACTTGCCCAGGGTTAGATAGGCAGTAAGTGTTTGAGACAAGATTCAAACTCAGGTCTTCCTAAGTACAGGTCCAGCAGACCACCTAGCTGGTTTGGAGCCAAGATTCCTCCATCAAAAGGAAAAAGACTGGCATAAAGTGGGCAGGGGGAACACACCATGAGAAGATGTGGGGACCACAAAAAGAACATTTGAATGAAGATCAATTGGGGCAGAAAGAGAAGGAAATGGGGTCATTTTAGGGAAGAATATTCACCCCATCTTAAAATCTGTAGGAGAGGAGAGGAACACCAAGCACATCTGGCTCATCAGGCTGCCTAGATTTAGCAGAGTAGATTTCAAGGGACTCCAAAGGCCCAGGGACTGAAATTACCCAAGGGAAGTCAGATGAGGAGGGGTAAGAAATTTTCAAGAATGAAATTCTGTGGAAACAAAGTAATAACATAACAATAGCTAGCATTTACATAGCACGGTAAGGTTTGCAGAGTACTTTATACATGCTATCTCATTTGATCCTCATAACACTGTAAGGTAGGTGCTATTATCCTCATTTTGCAAATAAGAAACAGGCTGAGAGATCAAGTAACTTTCCCAGGGTCACACTGCTAAAATGCGTCTGAGACTAGATTTGAACTCAGGCCTCCCCAATTCTCAAGTCCTGTGCTCGATGCACTGTACTATCTAACTGCCTCCAACTCTAAAAAAGAGGAAAAAATGGGAGTTTGCTGAAGAGACAGATGAGGACACATAGGGAACTCACCAACCAACTTACATTTTAAAGGGTTAAGTACAGTAGATGGAAGCAAGAAGGTAAAGGTCACATGAGATGAACAAGATGAACCTCTAAGAAGAGTGTGAGAAGCCGTAAAATCAGGCTGAGCTGAGGCTGGTGAGGGACATTCAGAGAAGGGGCAAGACCACTGCTCCACATGAAACATGCAGGAGCAACCGCTCGGCTCTCATTTTGATTTCATTTTCTCTAGCAAGGAGAACAAATTTCACACTCAGAAGTAATAGAATAAATGTGGGAAACAGGGAGTTGCTACCCAAGATATGTCGCAAGACAACAGGAAAGTACCAGCTGCTCTGAGACACTCTCAGGTCACCTGGCCAAGATGAATAAACTACATCTTCAGGCCCTAAGAAACAAAACAAACTGGCGGATGGGGTGGCTGGGCCACTGTGGGTGATGTCTAGAAGATCCAGTTTTTAAAAGGCAGGTGGGGCAGGGGAGAAGAGAATAGAATCCTCAGACTATAGGCCAGGGAACTTGACATTAACTCCAGGCAGAAGTCTAGAACCTATTATTAAAGAGACAGTTGGGGAACCATGAGTATAAAAAGCAGTGATCGCCAAAAGGACCATGGCTTCAAGATCAAGTTGTGCCAGATGAGCCTCATGCCCTTCTCTCCAGCAGGGCTAACAGGCTGGTCGCCAAGGAGAATGTGAGCAATATTACAGATTAGAGACATTACAGCCTATTCGACTGTAAGCTCCTTGAGGACGAGGGACTGTCTTTTGCCTCTTTTTGAATCCCCAGCGCTTGATTGGTTGAGATATATTTACCTAGATTTGGGCTGATGATGGATTTCATGCCATTCTTGTGGGAAAGCTGATGGGCTGCCCAGTAATGCAATTAGAGAGATTCTCAACTGGACGAATGGCCAAAGGGGAAGAGTAGCCACATGCGGTGTTATGTCCATTTGGCACGGAGGCCCCAGTGGAGCAGCCCCAGAGATGCCTGGTTGGGGCTGTGCTTTGGGACCTTTTTATCGATGACTATGACAAAGCCATAGCTGGCCTGCTTCTCAAATCTGCGATTGACACCAGGCTTTATGCTGAATGAAAGAGCCAGGACACAAAGGGGCCAGGCAGGCCAGAGCATGGGGCTGAATCTAATCAAAAGAAACTGAATAGGGATCAGTGTAAAGTTGGGGTTCAAGAAATGGAACTCAAAGGTATAACGTGGGGAAGCCATGGTGGGCAAGCATCTTGTCTCATTAAGACCTGAGGGTTTTTCTGGTCAGCAAGCGCACTATGAGTCTGAAGTGTGCAGCACACCAAGAGCCAGGGCTTCTGGGAACAAGAAGTGACAGATCCTGTGGCCAGGCCCTGCTCCAGGGTCAGCTGGAGGCTTGTGCTCAGGGCTGAAAGGACTGATGAGCTGGAAAGCACCCAAAGGAGGGGAGAGGGCCTGGAGTTGGTGAGAAAGGAGGAGCAGCCGAAGAACCAGAGATTCTTCTGGGGCTGGAAAGGCCTTGGCCTCAGAAGGCTGAACCAGGAGCAATAGGAGAAAGTGGGAGGAAGCTGGAGAGAAGTCAATCTAGGCCCGATGCTGGGAAGGACCTCCTGTCCCTCAATTCTGCTCCCCATCCTTGCAGGAATGCAAATAGAGGCTCAATGATCACTTGTCAGAGATGTCCTAGAAGAGCTTGTTTTTCAGGTACGGATTGGACAAACTTGGCTGCTGAGGTCCTGTCTGGATCTCGAATTCTGTGCCTCTGTAAAGGAGAAATGGCATTGAGGAAGGAGACTGCCGCTGGGTTAGCCCAAGGCCACACAGAAGTGGCCTAGGTCCCAGAGGCCTCAAGGGATCTGGTTTCAATGTATCTGAAAGGGAAGAGGATCCCAGTGCCCTGAAAACTGAGGTCTCATCAGTACCAGAAATGGGCCATCAGGTGGGTCTAGAGGCCCATCTTCAGGCAGCCTACTATACATGTCCTTAATGAAGATAGGAGAAGGACTCAGCAAGGGTCTCTCTCCCAAGCAACAGGCATGGATCCTAGCAGTCACCCAATTGACCAAAGGTCACAGAGAAACAAGATCCTGTTGTGCTTCTTCCTCGGGTTCAGTCTAGCAGAGCTTGGCCTTGAGAATCCTGCTCCTGGTAGGAGTCTCCCTCATTAAAATGACACCCTGCTCCTGAAAAGACAGAATAGGATAACCTGGGCCCTCAATTCCACTTCCAGATCTCAAGCAGGACACAGCACAGGGCAGTGTAGGCTTGCTGGAGGCTGGGCCCCTTCAGGAAGGAGGGCAGTCCAAAAAGAGGAGGGCTGTTGACCAATGACACAGGGGAGCAGAAGCAAGAAGCAAACACTACAGACCCTCCCAATGGAGAGCCAGCATCATTCCAGAGTCAGGAAAAAATCATGAAGAGGAAGGAGCCTGGTCCAGATCTTCCATCAGGCCATGGGATGGATGGCCCACATTGCTCTTCCATCGGGCCACGGAGCCCTTCCACCAGGCCACAGAGCTGGGCCAGATCCTGCAAAGGGACAGGAGGTGGCTGGCAGTGTGTAGCTGCCTTGGAAAGACGGATGTCCTCTGAATGACTAACTTTGTAGCATCGACATTCAGCTGGCCATGGGATGAGGTGGAGAGTCATGAAATGCTGCAGCCTCAAAAGCCAAGTGAAGGACCACGCCAAGGGTGAGGGAAAGGATGAAAGCCGCAGTGTCCCAGATGAGAAACTGGAGTCAAGATCCATAGGCTGGTCATGTAGCAAGGGTGAGACCTGATGGGTACTTCAGAAGCCCCCAGCCTCTGGCTGGGCCAGGAGTCAGCAGAATAGGCAGGCAGGCCTGGGCTGCAATCTGCATTGCTGGAGGACACAGATACTGAGGAGGGCCTTGATCCCAGAGGGCACGACCAGGAGCAGGGAAGGGACGTCAGGAAAGCTGCCCCGAAGTGGAGCGAGCTTCTCTGGGAGATGGTGGGCTCCTCATCTCTCCAACTCTTTAAGCAGAGACTGGCTGGCCACTAGCCAGGGTGGAATGGTGTGGCTCCTTTTCGGGTGGGGATTGGACATGATGGCCACTAGATTAGAATTCTGAGCTGTCATGGTTCATGGTTCCAGGGCAATGGCAAGAGGGTGTGGCCCACCACCATTTTTTACAATTGACCTGGAAGGAAGTCTAAGTGAAGGCTAGGTGACTCCTTGTTTGGGAGGCTGCCCAGGGAATTTTTTTCTAAGAATGTGGCAGAATATGACTCTGAGAGTCTAAGATGAGAACCCTTAGGGTCAGGGAAGAGTGGGATTGGATGGATAGAGACAGTGTGGCAAAGTAGAAAGAGGAAACCTGTGAACTCAGAAGACTTGGGTTCAAATCCTGCTACCCATTACCTAGTGACTTTGGGCAAATCACTTGCCCAGGCCTCAGTTTCCTCCTTCCAGCTCTTGCTCTATGAGCCTATGCCCAGGAAGGCAGAATCAGGAAGAACAGGGAAAGGTCAGTGAGAGTGGGGAAGGGGCCACCTCAGAAGGTGCTTTATAACCTTTAATGTTTCATATCCTCAACACCTTATCCAAATCCAAGCTATTGCCAAAGTCTGTCCATTTCTACCTTTGTAGCACCTCTCCAATACTCCCTCTTCTCCCTGACCCAGCCCCTGCCCTCGCACAGGGCCCCATCACCTCACACCGAGACTACTGCAATAGACCGGGTCCAGCCTCCACTCAGCTGTTAAAGTGATTTTCCTAAAGCACAGGTTGAACCGTGTTCCCTAACCCCACCCACCCACACCCAATACCTGCTCAACAAACTCCAATGGCTCCCTATTACCTCTAGGACCAAATTCAACACCTCTTGTTTGGCCTTCCAGGCCCCCCTGACCTTTCCGGCCTTTTTGTACTTTGTACTTCCAGTCCAGGCACACTGCCTTCCTCATTCTTTGGGCATGACCTCCCGTCTCCCATCTCTGGGCCTTTGCACTGGCCAGCCCCCATGCCTAGGATGCCCTCCTTCTCGCTCTACCTCTGTGGCACCACTGAATTCCTTCCATCTCAGCCCAATTACTCTGCACCTACTCGGTTCTGTGCTTTAGTGGCTGTGCTCCTAGCGTTCTCCCTGCCTTCAGAAAGCAGGGATTGTTTCGCTTGCCTTTGGGTTCCCTGTGCCCAGCTACCTCATCACCACCTCTGGTGCTACTCTCTTCCTAGTGCCCCGTTAGCTCCTGCTCCAAAGCTCACACACAGAAGCCAGTCACTGCCCTGAGTCCCAGCTCCCAAGCTCAAGGCCACCCTCACCTCTCCCTCCGAATCTGTCTCCACCCTAACTCTCCATGACCCATTCCTCCAACCAAGCCAGACTCTTCCCTGATTGCTTGCTTAGAGCCTCTCTCTCCCTAGCCTGCACTTTCCCCCTCTCCCTTGTGTCCTGACCCTCCTCAGGGGCTCCCTCACAGTGCCCTTGGCCCCCAGGCATCCCCACCCCTCCTCAGTGGTGGGTCTCCCATTGCTCTGTATCCTGTGCCCCTCCCCTACAGGAGTGCAGAGCTCAGGTCACTCAGCACAAGTCACACATCAGTTCTACACCCAGCCCCAGCCCCAGCCGCTAGCAGACCACCTTCTCTTCCTTTCTTCCCTCTCTCTCCAGTCTAGCAGCAAAGCCTGATGAGTCCTTCCCGATCTCCGGGACTGCTTCTAAAGCCACTGGTCCCAGCCCCTGCTTCCAGTCATCCTAAAGCCCAGCTCTGATAAGCTCACACTCAAGCTCAAGAGCCAACCTGTCTTTCCAGCCTCCTCTCCCACCACACCCTTCTCCAGCTCAACTCCCAGGGGCCTGCTAACCTGCTGTGTACCAGGCTCAGGCTCATGGTGGGCTCCCCCACTTGTCTTAAGACTACCCTTCTGCTAGGCTTCACCTCCTCCAGGGAGCCTTCCCTGACTTCTCTTTAGGCCCAGGACCTCCCCTTTCAGGAGTGAATGGATTTGAAGTGTCTCTACCTAAGGCAGAAGCCTCAGCTTCTCCACAGAGCCAGAAGCTCAACTTCTTGCTGGGTGTGCCTGGTACTGGGGGACTCCCTGCACATTCCTCACAGTGCCAGGAGAGGGATGGGCACAGGTGTTCAGGAAACACTGAATCTAATCTCTAAACATAGACTTAAATTGTAAAAATGGTTTTCTTAAGAACTGCTGAGGTTTTTATTCTTAACTGTGCCTCAGGCTGCCTGAAGGCATGGAGGGGAGATACCATATGAGGATGGGGAGGGGTGAGGGTCAGGGGCCACCTGGGGGGGTCAGGGGTCACCTCTGGGGGTTGGGCTCATTATGCTTGTCCCGATCATGCTTGATCATTCGGTATCTGCCGATGCGGATGTCTGGGCGGGAGACCTTCATCCCTGAGAGGGAAATCCTAGGGGAGATGGAAGGGGGTGGGACTTAGGCTGAGTAAAGATCTCTGAGCCAAGGGCAATGATGCAGGCTCAGTTAACCCCTTAGCTGCCCAGGCCCCTGCCCTTGCCCCTACGGATGCCCCCCATCCCTCTCACCCCCACTTAGTCTAGCTGAGCCCTGAGCCGACACGCCGAGCCCGCCCCTCCTATCTCCCCCCCCCCCCCCCCGGCCTAGCTGACTCGAGGCCAGTCCCGACCCTCCCCATTTCACCTTCTCGGCGCCGCCCAGGCCCCAGCCTCACCGGTTGAAGATGTCATCGTCTTCTCCCCCCCAGCCCCAGTACTCATTGGGGAAGCCATTGATCTTCAGGAACTGGGCCTTGCTCAGACCTGATACACCCCCAAAGTAACCGGCATAGGGCAGTCTACAGAGAGCCAAGAGCAAATGGGCTAAGTCTAGCAGCATGGGTCCAAAGGCTCCGCCCACCCCCATCCTGAGACAACCCTGAGCTGCAGGGGCAATGGCAGGGAGGGGGCCGGGCCCCCCAGCCCCAAGTATCCACCCCTAGCCCCCGGGGAAGCGGAAGGGCTTGCTCACCGGAAGCCAAACTTGTCCATGGCGATGGCAAAGTGGCGGGGCTGCTCCCCACAGCGGTAGAGGTTACGGTCATCCATGGGCACCAGGTCCACGTCGCTGAAGATGAAGCAGTCATAGGCAGGGTCTTCTTTCAGTGCCTCTAAAAAGCCAACATTGAGGAGCTTGGCCCGGTTAAATGTGTCCTCGCCATGCTGGGGGAGGAGGGAATACATGGTGGTCACTGGGCTGCCCCCAACAGACACGCCCCAGGCCCAGGAGCTACGGGCCAGGCCCCATCCTCTGATGACTGCACATCTCTAAGGGCAAGAAGGAGGAGCTCCCGAAAGGAGAGAGAGCATTTTCCAAGGTAAGGAGACAGTTCACTGGGCACCTCCTGGAGGACTGCTGGGAAGGGCGGCCCAAAGGGGCCACCACTGCCACTGAGCCTGGCACTCTGAGATCAGGAAGAGCAGAACAACAGTGTGGTCTGCCCCGGGCGTCACTGGCATCAGGTACAGGCCCCCAAACCCAGCCACCGGCCTCCAAATTGGGGGGTGGGGGTGGGGGTGGGGGGTGGGGGTTGGGGGGTGGGGAGGGCCAAAGGACCACAGATTAGAAATCCTACTCTGTACCCAAGAGCAGCATTTTCTGGCTCACAGGGAAGAATTGGCAATACCCAACTTGCCCTGTACTTGAAAAGAAGCAGGAAAGCCAGTTGTCCAGGTGAGCAAGCAGCTTGTGAAGACCTCCGTGGGGGTGTGTGTGTGGGTATGTGAGGGTGAGCAGGTGTGATCGGGTGTGCCTTGATGAGCCTGGGGGGTCTGTTCCTCAATGGCCCAGTAGCCCAGGCTGGGCTCCAGCTTGAGCTCTTCAAGGCTCTGGGAGGGCTGAACTGTCCACCTGACCTGCTCCCCAGCCCCCACTTTCCCTGGCCGCCAGCTGGCCATGCACACCTGGCTGATGACGTAGATGCCGTACCGCAGCCGCTGCCGCCGGAGAATGGGATGCAGGTAGTGCAGCCAGTATCGAAGATGGTGCTCTCGGTGGCGGAAGGGGATGATGATGGCCACAGTTTGCCGAGGGGTACAGTCAGGGGGGGCATAGCGGCCCCCCCCCTGCACACCAGGGTTCTCCCGCTGGACCCGATCCATTGGCATGGGTGAGCTAAACTCAATCAGCAGCCGGCCCACTGGGGGAAGGGAGGGGGCTCTCGTAAGGGAAGCCGCCAGGGGACTCAAGCCCCAATGACCTCCCCCCCCTGCACACACAGAGCTGGCCCCCCATGCCCTGCAAGGGGCCTCACCTAACCCAGGTGGCATGTCAGGGCACGGGGGCAGGGGCAGCGTGGTGACCGAGTGGTTGGCATCTGGCCGGGGGCTAGGAGCCTCCGAGCTGGGGGCTGTGCCGTTGGGCCGGGAGCAGTTGGTGCCGATGCCTGTGGCAGCAGCAGGGTGCGGCGAGTGAGCGGCAGTTCGGCGGCCGTGGGCACTGAATCGACTGAAGAAGTCGAGGTGCTGGGCATAGACGTCAAAGTAGAGGATGACGGCGATGAGGAAGTGCAACAGACAGAGAAGCAGCACGGCCTTGCAGATCCGCTCCAGGGTCCCCCCCAGCAGCCTGCTCATCTTCTGGCTGCTCGGCTCGGCCTGGGCATTGGTCCTGCCGGCCCTGCCAATAAACAGCCAGCTGGCTCCACCCTGGCAGCGGGCAGCCCCAGCTGGGACCCCAACACCTGCGCCGGCCGGGGAGACCCACCTGCTGATGGTCTGGGGGAGCAGGGAAGGCCATCTCCCCAGTGCCTGAATCTCAGCCCCCAAGAAGGGCAGCAGGCTTGGCTAGACCAGTCCCTTCCCAAACTCCCCAAAGCACAAAGCTGGGAGTGAAGGGGAAGACCCTGGAGCCAGCAAGGCGAGGCCAGACACAGTTTACAGCCCCCCTTCTCTCATGGCCGGGCTGGAGTTCTTGGCCTGCTGGGAAGGATCTGGGACCCCACCCTGAGAAGCTGAGACAGACAGAAGCTGTCAGGCACCCCTGGTTCTGAGCAAGATGCCAGGCAGGGCCGTAGGGACTGCAGACAGTGGGCACGCCCAGGGCCCTCCTCAGGAAGGAAGGAGGATGAGGCAGTGAGGCCTGGCTGGCACTGGGGGCCACAGGTGGCAGTGTGCAGCAGCAGCAGCTGTCCCCTCATGCGCCGGGCAGGGTGACCATCACCTTCTGTGGGGCACAGAAGCAGCAGCACCTGCCCAGATCCAGAGGCTCAGGCCCCATCCAGCCCAGCCAGCCCAACTGCTTCCAAACAAGGCCCCAATTCAAGCACATGGCAGCTGAGTTCAGATCACAACAAACTCTAAGCTCCCAGGCAGGAGGTGCTGGAGGCAGGGATGGGGAAAGAGAGGCTCTGGACCATGAAGGAAGAGGAGGAATGAAGGGAGGGAAGGAAAAGGAAGCAGGGAAGTCTGAAGGTAAGGGGAGGAAGAAGAAAGAAAGAAGGAACTGATGACAAGTTAACAAGGGGAAAACTAAGTGAGGCCTGAGGGAACCCTGGGAGAGTCAGGGACAAAGAGAAGGCCAAGGCAGGTAGAGGATGCTGGGGAAAGGATGGGGGAGGCTGAAGGTCCCCTTGGCTGTGGGCCCCAATGGGGGAGGGGGATTCCCCAATTGCTACATCTTTGCGGGTCAGGAGGGGTCGGTAGATGGGGGGAGGGGGGCTTCAGCCCTCAGAGTCTAGGGTAAGGCCAGTGGGTCTCACAGGCTAGGGGGGTGTGGGCTGAAGTGGAGAAAACAAGAGGAGGTGGCTTGGCACTCAGGACCCCGCAGGGCAGTAGGAGTGGGGGCTAGGGAAGATGGGCTGGGTGCTCAGGGCCGGGCTGGGTCAGAGTGGGGTAGGCTGGGCATTCAAGTCATGGCTGGGCTGTACAATTGAAAGGATGAGGGGGTGGGCTCGGCGCTCAGGGACCCACTGGGCTGTATTGGGGGGTGGGGTGAAGGGGGTGGGCTCGGCGCTCAGGACCCCGTTGGGCTGTGTCAGAGGGGGTGGGCTCGGCGCTCAGGGCCCCACTGGGTTGTACGGGTTGGGGGCGAAGGCGGGGTGGGCTCGGCGCTCAGGGCCCCACTGGGCTGTACAGGTGGGGGGGGGGGGTTAAAGAAGGTGGGGGTGGGCGCGGCGCTCAGGGCCCCCCCCCCCGCATCCTCACCGGCTGCGCTCGGCGCTCAGGGCCCCGCGGGGCTGGGCTCGGGCTCGGGGCCGGGGCCGGGCCGGGCCGCGGCCGCTCCGTCCCCCATGGCCCCGGAGCCCGCTTAGCGCCTCCCCGGAGGCCCGATGCCGAGTCCGCTCTCGCTCCCGCCTCCTCCTCCGCCTCCTCCGCCGCGGGGCATGGTGCGGCCCGCCCGGGGCCGCCGGAGCCGGAGCCGCCGAGACGGAGCCTCGCAGGGGAAGCAGGGAGCGGCGCCGCGCGCCCCCGCGTCCGCGCCCCCGCGCGCGCGCGCTCCGCCCTGCCCCGCCCCGCCCGTCCGCGCGCCCCGGAGCCCCAGGCCGCAGGCGCAGAAGCGGCGGAGGGAGGGGCCTGGAGGAGAAGGGGGTGGGGCCTGGGAGGAAAAAAGACTTGTGCTCAGACTACCCCCAGCAGTCTCGCGGGGCGGGGCCTACGAAACCTATCGTATCTGGGGTTAAACCCCAGCGAGGACGTGGAGAGGGCGGGGCCTGGGCAGAGGGGCGGGGCCCATCCATATAAAATCCACCGCGGGTCACTTAGAGGGGTGGAGCCTGAGGAAGAGGGGCGGGCCCATTCATATAAAATCCACAGCGGGCTACTTCGGGGGCGGGGCCTGAGGAAGAGGGGCAGGCCCAAGTAAAACCTACAGCCGGCTACCTCGGGGGCGGGACTGAACGAAAAACAGGGAGCGGTCTGAGGGGGCGAAGCCTGCAGAAGGCCGCGGAACCAGCCTGGACCCCCGGGAAGCACCCCAAGGAGGCGGGGCCCCACGGAAACGGCGAACCCTCCTAGGCAGGGGGTCAGACAGCTCGGCCTCCCAAAGTGGTGGCCTGGAAACCTGGGGGAGCCGCGAGAGGATGGGGCCAGATCAGGACACAAAGTGGTCTGGGCTAGGCAGTGGGGCCGGGGTCAGCTCAGTGGCTGGGCAGCTGGGGTTGGAGGGTTCCCTGGGAGCAGGGCCAGGGGCTGCCTAGAGGGCACTTAAGGTGGACAAGGCATACCACGGCACAAGGGCAGCAAGAAT
The DNA here is from genome assembly GCF_019393635.1 of Dromiciops gliroides. Classification (NCBI taxonomy): domain Eukaryota; kingdom Metazoa; phylum Chordata; class Mammalia; order Microbiotheria; family Microbiotheriidae; genus Dromiciops; species Dromiciops gliroides. Next base: position 33,675,727 of record NC_057864.1, read on the forward strand.
CCCCCCCCCCCATCCTGGGTGACCAGCCTCAGGTCTGGTCACACCCAGGTGTGCAAAGCACCTGAACAAAAGGGGCAAGGATCCCCAAAGCCAGCCCCCCTGAAAGGAATTGGGCCTCTACCCCTTCTCTGGGGTATGCTCACTATCCCAGACAGGTGAAGCCAGATACAGATTGCCCCTCCCCTCTGTGAAAGGATGAACAGGAAAGCAATGGCTGGGGTGACCCAGGACACAGACCTTTATTTCAAACACTGGTGAGGTGGGGGGTGGGGCAGGGGGCAGGACAGGTGGGCAAAGGACATGCCCTCCCAACTCACAGGCCATGGCCTGCCCCTCTGAGGGACTCCAGAAGGGGCAGATGGAAGTGAGGGCCAGAGGGACACAGTACAGACACCATGGGGGGCGGTTCCCCTGGCTGGGGCAGCCAGGCCCCCCCCAGGAAAACCAATAAATTAAGAGTAGGGCACAGCAGGGCAGGGCCCTCCCACTGCTTCAGGCCTAGTCTCCCATTTTTACTTTAGAAGTCTGCAAAGAAAACACAGGAGGCAGACAGACAAAGAAAGGACACACAAAGAAACAAAGAAACCAGGAGTAAGCAGGGGAGTTCCAGGGAGTACCCCTGCCCCTCTCCCTAGCCCCAGGAGGGCCCCCAGGCTCCAGCCTCATACCTGAAGGATGGCCACAATGACCCCAAAGAGGCCAATGGCACTGCCAAAGATCTCTACAATGAGGATCTTGACGAAGAGGCTGGCATTCTGGGCATCAGCCAAGGCAGCTCCACTGCCCACAATACCCACGCACACACCACAGAAGAGGTTGGACAGGCCCACGGTGAGGCCAGCACCAAACATGGAATAGCCTAGGGACAGGGGAGGGGGATACTGAAGAAGGGCCCATATCTGGCCTATCCTGACTCATGCCAACCAGAGCCACAGAGTCCCACCTACCTGCATGGTAGTTACGGCTTCCAATGGTTTTGGGGGTAGTACCAGTGAAGGGCTGCAAAACACACACGCTTCTAGTGAGTACAAATACCCCAAGCCTGGGAGACAGCCCCCCCGCCCCCCTACATCGCTCCCTTACAACAGTCGCCCCCTACCTCTGCCATGTTGCTGATGACAATGGCCATGATGATACCATAGATGGCCACAGCCTCGCAGAAGATGATGCTGGAGAGTTGGAATCATAGGATAGGGGCTCAGAGTTTGGCCCACCCCCTCCAGGAAGCCTCCCCTGACACACCCAACCTGTCCCATTCACCCCCTTTCCTTCCCAATCTGAGAGAGAGGTGGATTCTATTCCATCTTCTTCCCAGGAAACAGGGAACAGGCACTGAGCTGTCTTGGCCCCAGGCTAGCCTAGCTGCCTGACCACTGGGCAGACAAATGCTTCCAGTGGCCATCCTAAACTCACCTCACCAAGTTCTTGGTCTTGATCCTGGGGGCCTTGACCCCTCCACCAAGGATGGATGAGCCCGTGATGTAGATGCCCCTGGGGGTAGGTGTGAGAAAGTGAGCCAAGGCCCACCCCCAAGGTGGCTCCAGCACCCCCATCCCTTCCCCTAGTCAGTCATGAGGGAGCACCCAGTCCCTATCCTCAAGGCCCTAGTATCCCTGTCCCTCCCCCAACAGCTTAACCTCAAGCATTTCTCCCTCTCCTCCAGTGCACATAGACTCACCAGGCTGCTCCCACCACGGAGAGGGAGATGGCTAGCCCTATCCCTAGATTGGACCACATGTGGGGTGATGTCTCTGTGAGGAACCTGGTGGGGAGAAAAGTAAAGCCTCAAGAAGAGGGGTCAGTAACTGTTCTGGGTCTGGCCCACTAACCAAAGGCTTACCACTCTGCCATCCCCCAGCTCTGACCATGCATCCTCAAAGGGGGTGCTGGGGAGGGTGGGTCATGACTCACCATGCCACATCAAAGCGGAAGCCCAAGTCAAATATTGTATAGCAGATCCCTAGGAAAAAAAGAGAGAGCAGGGACTAGGAGCTGCCCCACCCCCACCTGCATCCATAAACCTCAGAGCTTTGGGGCATAGGGCTGTGCTGCCTCAGGGTACAAGGAGAAAGAAAAGAGAGGGGGAATTTGACCAATGCAAGGGGACAGAATGCAGCCTCCTAGGGATTCCTCCCGTTTCTCCACTAAGGCTTTTTCTGAGTCCCCCCCCCAACTTTAGACCCAGGACTATCATCCCAGGATCTAAGGGAACCCCACACACCACCATGCAAGTCTGCATCCTCTCCATAAAGATGAGATCAGGGGCTGACCAGAGGCTGCCCAGGGACAGAGGGAGACCAAGATATCACCGGCTATGCTGGGCCTATCACTGTTTTGCTTCAATAGTTTTTTCAGTTGTGTCCGATTCTTCATGACCTATTTGGGGATTTCTCGGCAAAGATCCTGGAGTGGTTCAGCCATTTCCTTCTCCAGCTCACTTGACAGATGAAAAAACTGAGGCAAACCTAGGTAAGTGACTTGCCCAGGCTCATCTTCAGGACTCCAGGCCCAGGGCTCTATCCTGGGCCTGCTTGGGGATGATTGGGCAGTCTATAGAGGCTATGGGAAGGGTCTGAACTCTTGGAGCTGCTTTGGCACCTGCGGCCCATAGTCTGAGATTCCCAGCCCACCTGGGCCGTCCTTATCCCTAGGTGATCCCAGTGATCCAAATCCCAAGGAGGGTCAGAGTGACCCTTGAAAAGGCAGCCCCTAAAGCCACTGTGGGCCAGGCAGTTCTCCCTGGAGCCTAGGTGCCCCCCATTCAGTCCCCACTTTTCTCCTTAGTTCGGATAGGGGAGGGCTCCTGGGGGTGAGAAGGGCAGAGTGGCTGAGGCCGGCCCTAGCAGTCCCAACCTGACCTGCCCTGGGGCCTGTTTACCCAACAAACTAGAAGGGCAGAGCCACGGCCCTAGGTGGCTCAGGGCAGATCAGACTAGCCCAGCCCTGGGGACGAGGTCAGCAAAGGGGAAGTAGTGTCGAGGGCCAGTCTTCCGGGACCCTGGGTAGGCCCAGGAGCCCTCTCGCTCTCTCCTCAGAGAAGGCCCAGGCGGCTTCATAGAAGGGTGGGTGGGGGCCAGGGGTGCACGGTTACGGGGCGTGGGGGAAAGATGGAGGGGGGGGCGACGGACAAGGTGAGGGTGGGCAAGGGCACGGGGAGCGCGGACGTGATTTCACGCAAGGGCACAGACACGATCACCGGGGTGGGGGGCCTCCCGCGAGCACGGACACAATCGGGGACACGGACACGCCCGGGAGGGGGACCGCGGGCACTGACACGCTCTAGGGAAGGGTCGCAGGCACGGACACGCGCACGGAAGGGTGACGGGGGCCGCAGGCACACGCGGGGCGCACGGACACGGTGCGGAGGGCGCGGCCCCGAGGTCGAGTCTCAAGGGGCCGGCTCCCTCGCCCCTCACCCGAGGGCAAGGCCCGGCTCTCACCTACGACAATCACGCAGCTCCAGAAGGCCACGGACAGGCCGGAATAAAGCAGTGCGAGTCCCGTCATGGCCGCGACGGCGCCGGGGTCCGAGGCTGGAACCGGAGCCGGGGGTCGGGGGCCCGGGATCGGGGAGGGGGGGGGTCTCGGTCGCCGGCCGGGCCCGAGCGCACTGAGCTCTGCCGCCTCCGCCCGCCCGTCCCCGCGCCGGGTCACCTGACGTCACTGCTCTGCCATGTGACCGCAGGTTCCACCCTCCCCCCGTGTGCCCACGTGATCCTGTGGCGGCGGGCCCTGCGAGGGCTCCTGGGAGTTGTAGTCGGTCGAGCGGCCCTGCTGGGTCTCCAGAGGAGAAATGAGCTGGTGTAACATACCACCGACGCCGCCACCATTCACACCCCACAGCGCACCACCTCGCTGCTTGCCAGGGCAAGGGAGGTTCAGGTGCACTCGGATCTTTTAAAACAAAAAGAGGCGTAGATTGGAAATCTGCTCTTTAACACTACTGGTATGAACTTGGACTTCAGCTTCAAAGACATACAGACTATCTACAGAATGACCGTGAGGTGGGTGGGAAAGAAGGAGCCGAGGAATTAGGGGAGGGGAACCAGAAAAGATGTCAGGGCCTGGAGGGGATGCTTGAGCTGAATCAGAAAGGAAAGAGGAGCTCCAAGAGATGGGGAAGCAGAGCAGGCGTGGGCTCCAAAAATGGGGCAGGTGGGCGGCTATGAAGGCAGAGTTGGAGAGTTGAAGAATAAAGATAAACAGAAGAGTTCATATTTTATCCTCGAGGCCATAGGGAGTCCTCGTGTAGGCAGTGGCGTGGTCAGCTTTGCGCTTTCAGAATAGCCTTCTAGCCTCTGTGTTGGATGACAGTGGCAAGAAAGGGAAACAAACCAAGAGCTATTGCAATAATTCAGGGGAGAGGATCTCCCTTGGGGGGGGGGGGGTCCCTGTGGAAGTGGAGAGAAGGGGACCTGCATGATAGATATGATGTTGCCAAGATTGAAGCAGCAACATTTGGCAGCTGATTGGAGGGGTGGGTGAACCCAGGAATTTCAAGATCACACTGATCCTATGAATAATAAAATAACGAATGAGTGCTGGAGTACATTAAAATAAATTCTATACAAGATGCAAATTCCACACTCGATAGAACAGATGTGTTCAAATTGATAGGTGAGAGAAAAAATGTTAATAAAAGTGAAATAAGGGGCAGCTAGGTGGTGCAGTGGATAAAACACTGGTCCTGGATTCAGGAGTACCTGGGTTCAAATCCGGCCTCAGACACTTGACACTTACTAGCTGTGTGACCCTGGGCAAGTCACTTAACCCCCATTGCCCCACAAAAAAAAAAGTAAAATAAAAAACTAAGAATAGACATTTAAAAATAGGAGGGGGAAAAAGTTTTATTCCTCAGAGAGAAAAGCACTGAACCCCAAAGATGTACTTTGGTTGTTTTTTTGTGGAGGGGGGGGCAATGAGGGTTAAATGACTTGCCCAAGGTCACACAGCTAGTAAGTATCAAGTGTCTGAGGTCGGATTTGAACTCAGGTCCTCCTGAATCCAGGGCTGGTGCTTTATCCACTGTACCACCTAGCTGCCCCCCCCCGGGTTTTTTTTTAATTAATAAACATTTTCATTTATAGTTTTGAGTTCCAAATTTTATCCCTCCTTTCTTCCCTCCCCTTCCCCCCCTCCCTGAGGTGGTAAGCAATCAAATATAGGTTTTACATATGCAATTATGTAAAACATTACCATATTAGTCATTTTGTATAAGAAAACTTGAATAAAAGAAAAAAATGAAAGAAAGTGAAAAATAGCATGCTTCAGTCTGTGTTCAATCAATATCAGCTCTTTCTTTGGAGGTGGATAGTGTGCTTCATCATTAGTCCTTTGGAATTGTCTTGGATCACTGTATTACTGAGAATAGTGAAGTCATTCACGGTTCTTCATCAAACAATATTGCTGTCTCTGTGCACAACATTCTCTTGGTTCTGCTTACTTCACTATACATCAGTTCATACAAGTCTTTCCAGGCATTTCTGAAATCATGCTGTTTGTCATTTCTTATAGCCCAATCATATTCTGTCACCATCATATACCACAGCTTGTTTAGTCATTCCCCAATTGATGGGCATTCCTTTGATGTCCAATTCTTAGCCACCACCCAAAGATGTACTTTATAACACTGTTTCAAGAGCTTTCTCCTCAGCTGTCCTGCCCCTGCCCATCATCAGGCAGGCTATCCATCTGTGCTCCAAAAATCAAACAAACATTGGTGAGCTGGAGCAGCTAGGTGGCACAGTGGTTAGAGCACCCGCCCTGGAGTCAGGAGGACCTGAGTTCAAATCCGGCCTCAGACACTTAACATTTATTAGCTGTGTGACCCTAGGCAAGTCAATTAACCCCAATTGCCTCACCAAAAACAAAACAAAACACGTTGGTGAACTGCACTGTCAGAACAAGTAACGTCACTCAGAAAAGGATTTTTAAAAATAGTCTGAGAACTCTGGACAAGTGTGGGCCAGTCCTAAGGGGAATTTGGTACACCGGTTTGGTTTTCTATCCCCTTCATCATATTTTATAGCCAAATAGTATTACATCACATTTAGAAACTATAACTTGTTCAGCCATTCCCCAATGGATGAGCACCCCCTCAATTCCAAATTCTTTGCCACCTCCAGAAAAGGTATGAATATTTTTAAATTTTTTTCATAACAGTATTTATTATTTTCCAGTCACATTTAGAGATAGTTTTCAACATTTGTTGTTTTTTTTTTTTGGTGAGGCAATTGGGGTTAAGTGACTTGCCCAGGGTCACACAGCTAGTAAGTGTCAAGTGTCTGAGGCTGGATTTGAACTCAGGTCCTCCTGAATCCAGGGCCAGTGCTCTATCCACTGTGCCACCTAGCTGCCCCAACATTTGTTTTTACAAGATTTCTAGTTTCAAATTTTTCTCTCTCCCTCCCTTCCCTCCCCCCTCCCCAAGAGAGCAAGTAATCTGATATAGGTTACATATGTACAATCACATTAAACATATTTTTTGCATTAGTCATGCTGTGTAAGAAGAATCAGAGCAAAAGGGAAAAACCTCAAAAAAGAAAAACAAAAAAATAGAAATAGTATGGTTCAATCTGCATCTAGATTCCACAGTTCTTTTTTTCTGGATTTAGAGAACATTTTCCATCTTGAGTCCTTTGGAACTATCTTGGACCATTGCATTGCTGAGAAGAGTCAAGTCTATCACAGTTGATCAACACACAATGTTGTTGATACTATGTACAATGTTCTCCTGGTTCTGCCTATCTCACTCAACAACTATGAATATTTTTATACATCGTTCATTAGTTTTCTTTGCTTCTGTCTAATCCTTCATAGTCTACCCTCCCTCTCATTCCCCTTCTCCCCCTTCCTTCCTGATTCCCCATTGAGTGAAATGTATTTCTGTAGCAAACAGTGTGCACATGTGTATTCTTCCCTCTTTGTAAAGACTTCTACTTGCATACCATGATGATGTGAAATGATTTTCCATAACCTTCCTTTCTCATTTCCTTCCCTTTCTTCCCCTATTGTAGTCCTCTTCCTTTCCTTTCTTTAAGATCATTAAGACATAACAAAATCACAACCAGACTTTCTGTGTCATTAGATTTTTTTCTATAACGCTTGATGATGATGGGGTTTGGAGGGGACACATGTATCTTCTCATATTAGAATACAAGTAGTTGCATTTTCTTCTATTTTTAAGTCTTTGGGATTTGTTCTAATATTTCTTGCTATATCTCATGAAGCCACCGATTTCTTTTCTTTTTTTTGTTTTGTTTTTTGTTTGGGTTTTTTTGCAGGGCAATGAGGGTTAAGTGACTTGCCCAAGGTCACACATCTAGTAAGTGTCAAGTGTCTGAGGCCGGATTTGAACTCAGGTCCTCCTGACTCCAGGGTCGGTGCTCTATCCACTGAGCCACCTAGCTGCCCCTTCTTTTTCTTTTTTTTTTTCTTTGCTTGCGTTTCTTACAAGGTTAACTTCCTCCTTCTTTGGGGGGGATTTCTCAATCTGTAATAAAAAAAATTGTATGTCCATCATTGTTTTCGCTGATCTACCCTGGGCCGTTGCCAATTGTCCTGACTTTTGCCTTGCCCCTGGACTCTGATGACTGTGGAGGAAGAGTGAGGCTAGTGATTTTGAACTATTCTGCCTCACTTAAATCCAATTCACTCTCAATCAAGACCTCACCCTCATGATGTCATTGGTCCTTTATGAGAACAAAGGACAAACAGCAGCAATTTACCTGTCCCTTCAGCTTTAGTTCCTGGATTGCAGTTTGGTACCAGGAGCAGAGTCCACGGTCCTGTTTGAGGGTGGCATGGTTGGCCTTGCTGGGTCTTCCCCAAGGGTCCTCTGGATTCTCGAGCTGACCGCCAACTCCTAAGGTTTGGCCCTCCTGCATCTTTGAGATGCAGAGTGCTGGCTTTTTGGTGTCTTCTCTGACCTCTCAGAACAAAGTGCTAGGGACCTTGGAGCCCCTGCACCTGGGTTTCCCCAGGGTGAGCCCAGCAGCACCGTGATAGTTGGCATAAGATGGGTCTGCCTGCACTCACAGGGCTTCCAACTTCCTTACCAGGGGGCTTTCTATGTGAGAGAATCCCAGAGAACACCCAGGGTCAGGGCGCAGGATGTGGGTAATGATTGTGCAAAGTAGACCAAGAAAGGGAAGTCAGATGGCAAATAAACCACAAATCTTGCAGCCACCCCCAAGTATGTGTCTCTTCTAAGGGATCCTAAAGCATAGGGTGGTTCTCTGAGTCTAGTTGGATTTGCTTCATTATCTTAGAAGAATGAAGAGGGATCGTTGGACTGGAAAGGGCATAACCAAAATGGACACTAATGCTCCACATGTGGGGGGAGGTTGGGAGAGATTACCCAGCTGCCCTTGAGGCATTCAGGGCACTAAGCCTCCATGGAACATATTCAGTGAGAAGACGCCTGGCCAGTAGAATTGCTGAGCTGCCCTCTGAAGTGTGAAGCATCACTGGGAACAGGAGAGCTGGCACAGGACCAGCGGGGGCAAAGGGGAGCTTTCAAGAAAAGGGAAGAAAACAGAAGCTGCCAACTATTGGCTGTGGGCTTCCTTGCAAAATTCCAGGCTATATGAAGGGTTGGTCAGCATCTGGGAAGGTAAGCAGTGACCCGAGAGGCGGCCGGAGGCCTGCTTTGGGGGCTATGATGAATGGGGGAGGCCTATAAGGCCAGTGTGAGCGTGGGTGCAACTGCTCCCCACCCCGGCCCCATGGCTTTCCAGGCTCATTCCCAGTTAAGCTTCTCTGAGTTTACCAAAAAAAAAAAAAAAAAAAAAAGGCAGGGACTGAATGTAGGGTATGAGCTGAACGTTCCATCTGCTCAGTCTCCTACCCACCTCCTCCTCCAGGAAACTCAGTTTTTCCCTTTTGTGTTAACTCCCTGTGCTTCCATCTTGAACTGGGCACTTGGACCCCAAATCACCATCAATGACCTTTTCTAGCATTTATATGGAGTGGGACTATAAATGTTGATGGGATAATGAGATGTGTGGTGTCCCAGCAGCTTCAGGCAACACGGAAATGCAGACCACCAGTCAGACTAAGGGCTCTGAATGCTCTTTGGGAATGAATGACATCAGGGGGGACCAAGAACGTCCTTGGGTCACCTCCCCCAACAATCCAGCCCCGAGGGGCCCCCACCTGGAATGAAAGGGCCAGGCTGGCAAAGAGAATCCTGGCCTCCTGGGGGCAGCTGCACATCAGGGGAGAGGGAGAAAAGCCAAGGGGCTCTGGCCTGGGTTTGGAGCCCACGCTGGGCTTCTTGCCAAGCTGCTCTCCTTTCCTACCATTTAGCCCCCAGCTGACCAGTATCTCTTGACCTCTGCCCCCTCCCCTCAGTGGCTCAATATTATCAGGCACAGTGGCCCCACCCGACACCCCCCACCCATAACCCTGCTCCTGCTAAAGGCAGGGCCTTCCAGTGCAATCTCCTCCCTCATCTGAGAAGGCTTCCTCATTTCTCTGTGGAGGTCATAGGAAGTCATTTGAGGTCACAGGAACCCAGCCAACCTGCAGCTTTTTCAGCCTCTCTGGACTGTGGGCCTCCCACATGGGCAGATGCTCCACACAGTCCACCTGCATTTTTAGCAAAGCGAGACAAAACATTTCACAGTGGTCTTCTGGGAAAAGATGTAGATACACAGGAGTCCAATCAGGTACCTGACTGAGTGGACTGACCCGACGTAGTTAACGATTGTCACCCCCTGACTCCTGACTTGGAAGGTCTCCAGTGACATTCCCCAGGGCCTCGGGGCTCTTGAATGTTATCAGTGACTTAAAGAAAGGCATAGATGATCTATGCTCTTAACAACCTTGCAGATGACCCCGAGCTGGGGGGGAGGGGAAGGAGCTCACACACCTGTTAGCAATCAGCTACCCAAATGGATGGCGATGGTCGGAGCCTCAGGCAGATTCCAAGAAGCTGAAAGCCACTAGGGAGACATGTCAAGTCCTGCACTTTGGCAGAGTCTAGGATGAGAGGGGCATGGACAGACAGTAGGTGTTTTGGAAAAAGATCTTGGGGGGGGTGGTGTTAGTAGACCACAAGCTCCATGAGCCAGCAGTGCAATGAAGCCGGTGGTCATAAAAGCCAACGTGATCATGTGATTTGGGATGCATACAGAGACACAACTTCCAGGAATGAGTGATGGCCTCACTGCCTTCTGCTAGACTTCACCTGGAGCATCGTGGTCATGGGCAGGTCTGGCCACCAGTGTTAGAGGGGCCTGGACCAGCTGGGGAGTGTCGTCATATGAGGACCGAAGGAACTGGGGTGTTTTCTCTCAGAGAGAACAAGGTTAGTGTGGGACAAGGTAGCTTTTTTTCGAAGGTTAGACGTGTGGGGCCTGGGGGGCCAAATCAAGGGTGAGGGGCACAGTGAGGATTGCTTTTGCCAATGAGAGCTGCTCATTATCCCAGAAGGAGAGGAAAGGAGGGTGGGCATTCTGGGCACAGGGGGCAGCCTGTGGAGATAGAGGGCATATTGTGGATGGGGAACGGCTGAGACACAGTGTACATATTGGGCCTAGAGAGACTGCAGCCAGGCTGTGACAGGCTCTGAGTGCCCAATGAGGAGTATTTAATAATAGAGGAGAGGCAGCAGGGAGCCAGTGAGGCTTCTTGAGCATCAGTGATGTGATTTCACTTCTGGCTGCTGTGTCAAGAGAAAGAACTGGAGAGGGGAAAGGCCTGCTTTGTGGAGACTAAAGAGGAGGCTTTGGCTATAGTCCGGGTGAGGGGGGATGAGGGACTGAGGCAGGGAGCAAGGGAATGGAGAGAAGGGTTTGGAGGGGGGTTGTGGAGAAACAGCAAGATTTGGTAACTTTTTTTTTTTAATTTTTTTTTTTTTTTTTTAGTGAGGCAATTGGGGTTAAGTGACTTGCCCCAGGGTCACACAGCTAGTAAGTGTTAAGTGTCTGAGGTCGGATTTGAACCCAGGTACTCCTGAATCCAGGGCCGGTGTTCTATCCACTGCGCCACCTAGCTGCCCCTGGTAACTGTTTTTTTTGGACATGGGGGAGGGGGGAGGAAGGAATCAGGAATGATGATGGGAGGGGGTGCCTTGGCAGACACAGGAAAGTTGGGGGCTGGGGAGAGAATGAGCTCTGCAGCATGTCCAGCCAGAAGGGTCCAACAAGAAGCCAGCAGTGGACAAGGCTGCAGCTCTGGAGAGAGCCACACCTGACCATGGAGGGCAGACTAGGCTGCATGAGGCTGATCCCGCCCTAGGGCAAGTCCCTCCTCAAACCAGGCATCTCCTCAGGTAAGGCACCAAGAAATTCTGGGCACCCTTTCTATCATTTAATACATTCAACATTTTAAAAAATATTTTTATTCTTAACTTAAATTTCCAAGAATTTGGTAGAACAGAGAAGAACGATACCTGAGAAAGTGGCTCTTGTCTAGTTTGCAAGGTTGTTTTTCTTTTTAAATCTCTCATACATTCAACTGGAACTTCCTTCCCCCCAACTCCACAGGAAAGGCTGATGCTGACTCAGCATGAGAATCACCCTCACCAACATAGTGGGAAGGGCGGCCTCAGAGACTAGGGCGGGTGGCCCCCCTTCCATGCTGGTGCAGGGTGGCCTGCATGCTCCGAGATCCCGAGGCTCAGGGAGCGTCTGGGCCCGTGTCTGCCTCCCCTTCAGCCAGAGCCCCCTGGGAATGGGAGGACCCTGCTGTTGCCATCCTTAACACTCTTGGTACAGGCCTAATCGATGCCACTTGACTTAGTGCCGACAGAGCCACTGGGACCCCAAGAGCAGCTGAAGGGACAGTGTTCAGTTCTGGGGGTGCCCTTGCTCTTGGACTCCCTGCTGGCTGGGCCTGGGGTCCGGAAGCCCAGAGTCCACATCTAGCCTCAGACACTTCAGCTCCCCCTACCTCAGGTTCCTCATCTGGGAAGCAGCTGCCCCCCAGGGTTGGTGGGAGGATGGCACTAGCACCGTGTCAAAGGTGCTTAAGCCAGAGCCTCCCACACAGCAGGTGCCCTATAAATGCTTGTTCCTCCTCCACCCTCCAGTTTGGTGATGAGACTCCAGGGGGCAGAGGGCAAGGACAGCTGAAGTCTGCCAGGGAGGACAGCCCAGCCTGAGCTGGCTTGCTCCAGCCAGACTGGCTGTTGGCACCTGCGATCCTCCTGGGGATCTGCTTTTTCAAGGAGTGCCAAGGTCTTGTCTTGGAGTCTCATTTGCCACTGAGGGTTCCTCAGCTGCCAGGCTCGTCCTCATAGGCAATGGGCACACCTCGTCTCCCAGCTACTGCCCGCATTGGTGCCGTCTGGCCTAGCTGAGGTTCCAACCCCCGCCAAGTACGGGAACCAAGGAACAAAGCTGGGAGGGGACAAAGAAGAAGGTCAGCTAGGAGCCTAGACACCCCCACCCACCGAGCAAGGATCCCAGAAGATCCAGGGAGCTGGGGGGGGGGGGTGGACACATGGGGTTACCTGCTGGACTGCTCTCAGCAAGCTCAAGCCGGGATCGCTGGCTCAGGGCTGAACCCCCGAGGGCATCAGGGACTTCTGGGGAAGCCGAGGCCTGTGGTGGGCGCAGCTCCCCCGTGATGAGTGATACATCGGGCACATCCCACAGCTCAGAGTCCGGGGCTGGGATTGGCACATGGAAAGGGGAGCCTGGGGAGACAGTGGAGGGAGATCAGGGATGGGCCCTTCCCTAGTCCTTCCCTCCTAGCTGGGAGGGAAACCAAGGCACGAGCTAAGGGACCTAAGCTGAGGGGTGCAGGCCTTACCTGGCAGCAGGTCAGAGTAGTGAGTGAGGAAGGGCCCCGGCCCCAGCGGCCCTCGAGCTGGGTTACATTGCGACTTCCAGTTCATAGGGGGGTAAGCAGTGGCCGGAAGAAGCCTCTTCTGCTGCTACCACGCTGGGGGCGGTCCAGAGCCCATGCCAGGGACAAGCCAGCAGCACAAAGATGTCTATCTCAGGGAAGTTAGACCAGCGTGGCAGGGCTGGGCCCGGCCCAGTGACAGGACGTAGGCCCGCTTGCCAGCAGCATGCACCTAATTTCCGCAAGTGGGTCAGAGCCTCACGGTGCCCCGCCCCCGCCAAGTGCCCCCGGCCAGCAGTCCTACCACTCGAGCATCCCGTGCCCGCTCCACCAGATAGTGGCTGCGTGCTTGGCTTGGCTCTGCCCGAGGGCCCTCTGCTCGGGCCTGTCAGAGCCTGGTGGCAGGATGAGAAGGGCGGCCGGGGGCCAGCCCAGGAGCAGCTGAGCAGGTCTGGGGTCACCTCATCTCCACTGGCCCCATTCTTAGGGCCCCCAACATAAAAGGCACCATAATCATCCAGCTGCCGCCCAGGGCCCAGTGGGAAAATGCGGCCAAAGCGCTCCAATGGTGGGTGCTCCCTGCCTGTGGCAGCATTGGGCAGAGCTGGCTGGGAGACCAAGATGTCCTCATACTGTGGGCGAAGAAGGGCAGCCAAGGCTTCTGTGGGGAGAACACACTGGGTCAGTGGGCACGGCTCTGATTGGGGGAGGCAGCCACACCAGGCCTGGCACATCAGACTAGGCCAGGGTGAAGGGCCAGGGCTGCTCAGTGGCAGGAGAGGACTGAGCTGGCCTCTAATGTCAAAGGGGAAGAAGCTGTCAAAGGGGAAGAAGCTCCTCGGGAAGGAGAAAGCAGCCCCAAGGATCAGCTGGAGGTCACAGACTCTGGACGGCCACCGTATTATAGTCTGGCATAGGCCAGACTCCAGGCCTTCCCACATGTCCTCCCAGCTCTGAGGTCCTGTGAGTCAGGTGTTCATCCCAAGGACAGATGAGGTAGGGCAGCTAGGTGGCACAGTGGATGAAGCACCAGCCCTGGATTCAGGAGGACCTGAGTTCAAATCCACCCTCATACACCTGACACTCACTAGCTGTATGACCCAGGGCAAGTCACTTAACCCTCATTGCCCCACAAAACAAAACAAGGAAAGATGAGGCAGCAAACAAGGTAAATGGCCGGGGGCTCACTAAGTAAGGTCTCAGCCAATTTCCTCTCCTCCACCCCAGTAAGTCAATCATCCTTTATTTGTTTGTTTATTTTTTTGGAGGGGGGGGGGGCAATGAGGGTTAAATGACTTGCCCAGGGTCACACAGCTAGTAAGTGTCTGAGGCAGGATTTGAATTCAGGTCCTCCTGACTCCAGGGCTGGTGCTTTATCCACTGCGCCACCTAGCTGCCCCCTTATTCACCCTTTATTAAGCACTTATGTGCCAGATCATGGGGGGCAGGGGGGGGGCAGGGTTTACAATGAAATCCAAAGTCAGTCCCTTTTCTCAGGGAGCTCCCAGTCTAAGGGAGGGGGACACACTTGCGGCCCACCACAGGCCTCTAGTCACTGGCCTCTCCCCGACTCCTCACCCAGGGCGTGGGCACAGGCTGGCTCACTCAGCAGCACCACGGGCTCTGCAGGGTTGGGGTGCAGGGCTCGGAAGGCCTCCGCACACAGCTCCAGGGCCACAGGACGCCGGCCAAGGACGTAAGTGATGGGCAGGGGGCAGGAAAGCGGGCTCAGACAGGCAGGGCCGAAGTGGACCAGGGCATGGGCTTCAGCCTGCTCAGCCCCCAGGACATCCACACAGCAGCTGCGGAAGGAGAGCTATTAGAGAGGCGGGGCAAAGTCGACAGAAGCCCTCCCAGATCCCCTCCGGCCCTCAGGCTCCCACCTGCCATAGGCTGTGTCCCCCAGCACAGACATCTTGGCCCCCGTCATCTCCTCCAGGGCCCGGGCCACCGCCACACTGTCTCCGAGGAGTTCATCTGGGAACTGCAGGGCCACCTGGGAAGCCAGCGGGGAGCTCTGCTCAGAGTTTCATTCGGCTCTGGGCGGGGCGTACCCCTCCAACCCCACTTCGCCTTCCCCCTTCCTCGGTCTCCCCTCCTCTGGTCCCTCCCGCTACCCCTCCCCTTTAGTCCTCCCTCGCCTCCCCTCCCTCTTTCCCCTAGTCCTCCCTCCCCTCCCCCACTTACCCGCTTGGCTTCGTGCTCCAGCACGAAGGCCTGCACCCGCTCCAGCTCGTAAGCGCGGCCCAGCTCGGTAAGGGGTGTCACTGACCCCGGGGCCCCAGCCTCCCGCTGCAGCGCGGCCCCTGCGGGGCTGCTGAAGGTGTCTTCCATGCCACCCTCTGCAGCAGGGGCCACCGGCTCTTGGGTCCGAGCCTGAGGTCCTCTCCAAGGATGCAGCGGGTACCCGAGACCCTCCACGTGGGTCTCCCTCGCCACTATTTCCGGGACCACCTCCTAGCCTTCACATTTCGCCAATCCGAGCCCGCGATTCCCTTCTTGCCCTGAACCGGTAGCCAATAGCCCACTCCAGGACTTTAAGCCAATGAGAAGGGGCGTAGTTGCCCTACCTCCGCGCCAACCCCCAGCCCTGCGATCTGAGCCGCGTATCTTTGTGGGAATTGTAGTTTCCTTGGCCCGGGGGAAGGCGGAGGGAGGGGGAAGGAAAGCGGTAAAAAGTCTCGGAGACGCATGCGCATCCCTGCTCTGTTCCCGGGTCAACAAGGTATAGGGGATGTTCGACCCTAAGTCGAACTGTGACTGAGGCGACGACCACTACTACGTCACCAACATTACCAAGAGTTATTAGTGTAAAGCGATTCGAGAGGGCAAAGATGCTGCTGGCCCCCAGGTCCTCCCCCGAGTTCCTCTCGCAACCAATCATTGACTCAGTGGCAGAGCTGTGGGCCTGGATGGCACAGCAGGGGCAGGGTTGGGTGGAAGAGAAAGATTCTCTATCCTCTGTCTGTCTCTGTCGCACACACATTCTCTCCCATCCCTTCTCCTCTCTCTGCAGTGGCTACCATGTAGCCTTGGGATAAGAGTGTAGCGCGCCCCTGATATGGATGGATACAAGGTAGCTGAGACGCCTCAGCCAGCGGCGGGACACCAGGTGGCACCTTCTCTGGATACAATATAGCCGCTGGTCCTGCTTGGGGGCGGGAGCAGCCGCGGTGGATACAGTGTCGCTCCGAGGCAGCAGGCGGTCATAGCCCCAACAGCTCTGACCTGAAATGAGATGGGGACAGTGGAGCCACAGTGCTCGCGGCACCTAAAGGGCCCTTAGCCCGCCCAGTCCTTCCCCTGGTTTTGCATCCAGAAAAAACGAGGTGGAGGAGGGGCTGGAAGAGAAGTGCCCGAGATCTCTCAGCTAGGAAGCGGCGGAGCGGAGGACTCGTGCCCAAACCTCCGGATTCGGGGGTCGGGGTGGGGGCGGTGCGGGAACCTCGGCAGGCTAGCGCTTTCCGGGAAGCCTGCCGGGATGGATAGAAGGCGAGAAGACATCAGTGGGGGGACCACCAGAAAGAGGAAAGGGCCGGAGTTCGCTGGGTCTCTCCGGGCCTTCCCCGAAGCGGAATCACAAGGGACTCCTCTGGGGAGGAGCAGCCTGAGCCTGCGAGGATCCCGTCTGACCGCGAAGCTGAGGAAATGATTGATGCTGAGACTGGGAATCAGGAGACCTGTGACTGAGTCACTTCTCCCTGTTACCCTGGGGACGTCTTTTCCTTCTCTGAACGTCCTATTTAAAAAAAAAAGTGTGTGGGGGGAGGGGGGGATGCAGCTAGGTGGTGCAGTGGATAGAGCACAGGCTCTGAAGTCAAGAGATTCAAATCTCACTTCAGACACTAGCTGTGTGACTCTGGGCAAGTCACTGAACCCCAATTGCTTTAACATCTGGGGCCATCTCCAAGTCGTCCTGATATATATCTTGCCACTGGACCCAGATGGCTCTGGAGGAGAGATCGAGGTTGGTGACCTTGCTCCCTCACTTAAAACCAATTCAGTGCAAGTCATGACATCACCCCATGTCAAGGTCCTCTTCAAAAATGAAGGACAAACAACTTAAAAAAAAAAAAAGGGAAGGGGAGCAGGTTGGGGCTTTTCTCCAAACCTTTCTTATACACAGATCTGGGCAAGCTACTCCACTGCTCTCAAACCTTTAGTGATTCCCTAGGCCCTCCCCAGTGAAACTCATAGTCCATATGGCATTCAAGGCTTTTTCACAACCTTTCACTCAGTTCTCTTTCCTACCTAAAGGACTTGGACTAAAATACTGCACTTGGAATCCGGAAGACCCGAGTTCGAGTTCTGACTCACACACATACTAGCTGTGTGACCCTGGGCAGATCATTTAACCTCTCCCAGCCTCAGTTTCCTCATCTCTAGAATGGAGATAATACAAATCATCCATCTTCCAGAGTATTTTGAGGATCAAATGAGATAATGGATGCAAAACACGTGGCAAATCTGAAAGTGCTAAACAAATATTCACTCCTGTTTTTCTCCTCACCACCCCGAACCAACTGGAAGACACATCCCTCACCCCATGATAATAATAATAATAACAATAATCACTTTTGTAGCACTTATTAGGTGCCAGGCACTGTGCTAACCACTTTACAATTATTCTCTCATTTGATTCTCACAACATCTCTTCGAGGCAGGTGCTGTTATTATCATCCCCATTCTACACAAGAGAAAACTGAGGCAGACAGAGGTGAAGTGACCTTCAGTTCTTCCTGACTTCAGCACAGGCTCCCTAGCCACTGGGCAGCCTCGAAGCTCTTGTGCTCCCGTGCTCCCATCCACATCACTGCTACCCGGGCTGTTGCCTCTACCTAGAATGTCCCCATTCCCGCTTTCTGTAGGGGCATAATTCCTCCCCACCCTTAAAAGCAACAAAGAGATGCATTTATGGAGCCACCAGGCCCCATGGGAGACACTGGGGAGGAGCTTCCAGGGGGCTGGGGGGAAGGCAATATTAACACCTTTAAGTAGATACAGAACCAACCCAAATGTAAGTCCTAGGCTATGGGGGCAGGGCACAAGCACCAGTGGGGATCAGGGAAGACTTCCCGTAGGAGGTGGCAACCGAGTGAAAGAAGGGAGAGATTGTGCAATGCCAGGAGCAGGGAGTGCATTCCAGGCATGAAGCAGCCTCCTCCCAGTGCTCCAAGTGAGCCACAGCAACTGGAGCACAGCATTTAAATCTGCTTGGAAACCTCCTGTGATGAGGAGCCCACTCCCCCATTAGTCCATTTCACTTTTGGACAATTCCATTAAATGAACCTTTATTAAGCACCTACTGGTGCTGGGCTCTGAGTCAGGAAGACTCAACTTTCTGAATTAAAATCTGGCCTCAGACACTAGTTGTGTGACCTTGGGCAAGTCACTTAACACTGTTTGCCTTGGTTTCCTCGTCTGTCAAATGAGCTGGAGAAGGAAATGGCAAACCATCCCAATGTCTTTGCCAAGAAAACCCCAGATGGGGTCAGGAAGTCTGACACAACTGAAATGACTGAACAACAGGCAGTCACTGTGCTAAGGACTGGTGAGACAAATAAGAAAAAGAAAGTTCCTGCTCTCAAGGAGTTTACGATCTAATCAGGTAAACATCTCACAAAAGGAAGCTGGAAAGGGTTGGGGACACACCAGGGGTTCCCCAGCACAGGAGGCACCTTGTTCCATGGAATTGAAACCAAGCAAACCTGCCAGTAGAGTGGAGTGAGCTGGGAGTCGGATTTCTGCCCTCTGTAAAGGAAAGCTTTGGGACGAATTCAGTTCTCCATCCTCCAGTCCTCTAATCAGAGGGGGAGGAGGCTGAGGGAGTGGTATCCAAGGCTTGAATGAACAGCTTGGTGTGAAATTCGAAGTGATCCTGGAAGGGACATCTCAGTCTGTGGAAGTGAAACCAGGCAGAGATGCAGATGGGGAGCGAAGAGATCTCACTAAGATTTTCCCCAACCCAAATAGCCCCTACAACACCTGCCCAATCATCTTGGGTGACTTTTCTTGTTCGTCTTCCCATAAGTTCACTTGGGGGGGGCACCCCACATGCCAGAAGGCCTTCCTCCATTTCTGTTGACATCTTGGCCAAGACCCTGTGGTCCCTTGCTCTCAGCATGGAATGGGCCCATTTTCTCATCCTACCATATAAATGTCTGATGGCTTCACGCCCCTCTTACATCATCCCCTTTCCCTCATCCTTTGCTCATGCCATAGGACCAACCCAGCTGGTTTCTCTTTTAGAAGAAGGATGTTAAAGTGGATGCCTGACCTCGTTGCTCCTCACATAAGACTGGCTGGCCATGTTACCTGGCTGCCTGCCCCCCTTCCCTCTGCCGGTTATCTCCACCTTATCCTCCATAGGGCTTGTTTGCACAATTGTTTGCAGGTTGCCCCTTCCCCCATCAGGTCACCAGCTTCTCAAGGACATCGACCTGTCTTGGGCCTTTCTGCTTCTCCTCCTCCATTAGCCTGATGCCTGCAATCGAGGCACCTAATACCTTACTCAATAACCCCGAGTTCCCTCTGGGATCAAATGCAAGCTCCCGTTGTGCATCTGAGTGCTTCCCAGCGGCCTCCAACTCATCTTTCCAGCCTTTGCACCCATTCTTCCACTCGATGACGTCTGTGATCGGCCACCGTGGCCTTCTCTTCTCCACCCGAGGTGCCCTTTCCTCCCTGGGGCCGCCAGAAGCCCTGCTATCTTCCCCGGAGTTTCCTTCCTGGCCTGTGTTTGTGCTTGGCGTCCTGAGCAGGGTCCTTCCGCGAGGGGCTGCAGCTTCTGAATAAATGCCTTTCTGCGGTCGGGTCCTGGGCTGTATAAGGCACTCACTCACAGGCTCCCTCTCTGGAGTTCTCAGTCACTGGGGTTCAATCAGGGACTCTTTTTAGCTCATTGCCAGAGTGAAGGTGGGGGAGTGGGGATTTTCCATTACTATTCAAGGGGCCCGCTCCGCCTCTACCCAACCTGCCTTTCCAGCCTTATCCCACATGTCTTCCCCTACCGCATTCTGTGGTCCAGCCAGCCTTGCCTTTGTGCCCTACATACAAGCAGCTACAGAAGAGAGAGATGGTTCCTTTACAGATGTCGGCTCTCCGAGCTAGAGGTTGGAGGGCTGGGAAGGGCTTCCTGCCTGAGGTGGCATTGGAGCTAAGAGACACAGGTGAGAAGGGAGAGCATCCCAGGGTGTGTGGGGGGAGGAGGGAGCCCAGGGCTAAGACATGAAGAAGGGATGGATCCTGCAGCCAGATCACTAGATGAAGTAAGGTCAGAGAAGCACCGAGAAGGTGGGAAAGGGCTGCAGAGCAGAGCACTTGAGCTTAGAGCGCGCGCGTGTGTGTGTGTGTGTGTGTGTGTGTGTGTGTGTGTGTGTGTGTGTGTGAGACAGTCAGACATTTATCCCAGGCAAACCATGGCGGTGTGTGTCATTGGACAGGATGCTCGAGGCCGCTCACTAGTGTAACCTCGAGATGGTGACGGCCTTTGGGGAAGAGGGGAGTCAGAAAGGGGAGAGCCAGTGAGTGGGGAGAAGGGGACATAGATGAGAGTGCAAACGACCAGATTTGTGGTGTGTGGGTGGGAGGTCACTGAACTTCCCTGAAGCCTTGATCCCAAGCACAATGCCCCCTCTATCATCCCCGATCTCTAATCTGAGATCTATGGACTTTCCCCCTGCAGTTTACATAGTAGCCAGGCCTTCCTGATCCTTAAAACAAAGCACCCCGCCCCCCATTGGACCGTCCCATCCCTGCTGCTATTGTCTTCTATCTGGCCTCCCCTCCCCAGTTGTAGGCTTCTAATGCCTTGAATTCTTCCCTTTTTAATCTCTGCAGTCTGGCTTCTGACCCATTATTTAACTGAAACCACTCGCTCCAGAACGATCTCAAGTCTCTTAGTGGCCCAAAGGAATGTTTTTTTCTCAGTCTTCCTCCCTGAGCTCTCTGCAGCCTTGAACACAGACACCATCTCTTCTCCTGGAGACCTGCCTCTCTCTGCATTTACATGACCCTACTCTTGCAAAGTCCCCTTCCCAACTGCTCCTTTCAAGTCCTTTACTGGACCCTTGTCGTGTCCACTAATTGGAGAGGTCCCCCAAGGCTGTCCTGGGCCTTATCTTTTCCTGAAACTCCACGTGTCCAACATTGAACTCATTATTCCCCCCTCCCCCTCTCCAAGCCCAGCCTCCTCTCTCCCACACTTCCCCCTTACTGTCGAAGGCATCACCATCCTCCTAGTAGACTAGGCTCACAACCTTGGTACCAACCTTGACTCTCTCCACTCATCCCTTATATCTAGTATGTTGTTAACCTCTCTCCCACATGCCCTCTCCTTTCCTTGGACACTGCCCCCAACTTGATGCCAGCCTTCTCACCTCACCCCTGGACTTCACTTCATCCTTCTCTCAAGTGGCAAATTGACCCTTAGATTCCACTCCTCAGCTTCCTGTCTTCTATTAAATTCCACCTGCTGCAAGAGGTCCTGCCCCACCACCCATAAGCCTCAGTTAGTGTCATGCGCATGGAAGATTCCTTCTGTAGACTCATCCATCTTGTTTGTCCCTAGTTGTTTGCATGTTGTCTTTCCCCATCAGAATGTGAGCTCCTTAGAGATCAGGCACCATATGGATCAGCCTTTTTTTTTGCGGGGGGGGGGGGGGTATCCCCAGCACTAAAGCACGGTGCCGGAAAAATACAGGTCAACTGACTGGCACTCTGGACAGTAATGGGGAAGTTTGGAAGAGGGAAAGGTTAATAGGTTCTGTTTTGGACAGGCTGAGATCAAGATGCCCATGGGGCTTTGAATGGTCATAGGATTGCAGATTCATAGACCCCTCATTTGACAGATAAGGCTGAAGCTGCAAGAAGTGATAGACTCAAACAGGGTGTGCTTGAGATAGGATCTGAGTCCAAGTGCAGAAATTTGTCTGCAGCTACTCCACAAATCTGAGAAGCACCTGTGTAAAGGTGACCATTGAACACATCGGAGCCGACAGGATCACCCCAGCAGATTATGAATGAGAAGATAAGGGGGCCAGGGCCAAGCCCGGGGGAGATGTCTACGTTAGAGTGTAAGCCAAGAAGACAGGGAAGGATCAAATAGGTAGGACTTGAAGAGTTCATCTGGGGAAAACAGAGGGTGAAGTCTTCAGGAGATGATGATCACTGGTGTCAGAGGCCATAGAAGGCAAGAAAAATGAGAACTGAGAAAAGGCCATTAGATGCAGCAATTAAGAGACTGAGGGTGACTTTGAAGAGAGAGCTTTTAGTGGAATGATGGGGGTCAGAGGTCAGACTGCAGACAGATGCTGCAGAGCAGAGCACAGGGAGCTTTCTCCAGGGGTCTCGACTGTGAGAAGTCAGGAGACGGCTTTTAAGGTGGGGGAAGGGGGGCAGCTAGGTGGCACAGTGAATAAATCACCAGCCCTGGATTCAGGAGGACCTGAGTTCAGATCTGGCCTCAGACACTTGACACTTACTAGCTGTGTGACCCTGGGCAAGTCACTTAATACCCATTGCCCCGCAAAAAAAACCAAACAACAACAACAAAAATAAGGTGGGGGAAGCTTGGGCATATTTGAAGGCAGCAGGGAAGGAAGTAGGTGATACAAAGAGATTCAAGATTAGAGTGGGAATGGTGGGGAAGAGGAGCAATTTTCTGGAGAACGCAGGAAAGGATGGGATTGAGGTTGATGATGGATGGTTGGCCTTGGCAAGGAGAAAGGCAATATCCTTTTGTGAGACGGAGGTGAAGGAAGAGAGTGCAGGGCAATGTCAGAGCATCTGGGGTTAAGAAAGGTGGTGGTGGGGCTCTTGGGGAATGATCTTGATTTGGAGGGGGTGAATTAGGGGGCGAGAGTGATGTGGGAGGCCTGAGAAGGGAGGTTTAGAGCATCTGTTGTGCAGAGTTGGCCAGTAAATGGATTGGGGGCGGGACAAAGGATGATTGCCACTCTATAGAGTAAGGGCCCAGTTCAGATTAGATGATAAATTTGCTTTGGCTCCCTAGGGGCAGATGGTGGGAGACGACCCACAAGGCCTGAAAGGTATTAGCGGAGGGCAGCAAGGGACTTCAGGGACAGTGTAGACAAGTGGTTCATGAGGAACAGGAAGGGAGAACAATGTCAGGGAGATGGCCTGGGAAAGAAATGAGGGGTGGAGGCACTGGAGGTCATGGGGAGAACAGCCTTCTGGCACCAGGATCTGGAGGGGTGATAAATACAGCGGTAGGACCCTCAAGGGAGGAGAGACTCTCCTCCCCATGCAGACAATGAGCTCCTCTACATCCCCAGGGCCACATGGACACAAGACACTCCATCATGACTCAAATGAACTGAACCGTGATGTGAAGAGGGAATCCCTGTCCCCCAGTCCTGGAGCCACTTGACCCTCCTCCTGCCCAAGCTCCTGAAGGGCAGGCGAGCTCAAGGAGGAGAGGGATGACGGAGCCGGCCCTGGCCCAGCTCCTGTGCTTCCGGGGAACATGCCCCCCTCCCTCAGCACACCACAGAAGCTCCTGGAGTAGCACAAAACAGGAGGACGGAGATGAGTGGGGGTGTTTGGGGTTTATTCTATAGAAACTTGGCCTCAGCCAGCCCTCAGTAGTCAGCAGTGTAGTCAGTGCCATGGAGACCCCGACACAGCAGTGTGAACTCTTTCACCATCTCCTTCACTCGCCGCTTGTTCACTCGCTCTCTGCAAAGGCAGGGAGAAGAGAAAGGGGGCACAGCATTAGCTCCACTCACACCTTCGATGTTGAGGCCCACTGCCGAGGGACGTGAGGCCGGGGAAGGGGGACAATGCTGCAGGCCAGTCAACAGATGGAGAAAAGACACAGGTAGAAATGCTCAAGGCATGTTTGTGAGCTGGGCCCAGTCTGGCTGACACATTAGCACATGTGAAGGATGGAACAGTCCATCAGTGAGCATTTATTAAGCACCTACTATGCACAGGCACTGAGCTAAGCTCTGGGGAGACAAAAACTGGTCCCTGCTCAAGAGGAGTTGCTAGTCATTTGACTGGGATAAGGCTGAGTAGGCATGGGGGGGGTAGACTGGGGGGGGCCATCATCATCCCCAGCAGGTGCCTGTCCCTTCCCTCCCAGCCTCCTGCCACCTGCCCAATTACCTGAGGACCTGCTGGCTGAAGGTATCCTTCTGTTCAGCACTGAGCCGGGGTGAGGGGAAACCCGGCGGTTGCATCACCTCCTTGATCCACACACTGAGGCAGCTAAAGCAGTGTTTGTTGAGGGCAAAGAGGACATCTGCAAAGGAATCCATGAGGCTGCGGGAGGCCTGACCGCCAATGGCCTAGGT